>NC_136410.1:132678233-133268233 GCF_051521515.1 Lactuca serriola
AGTTTCAACACTTACTAAAGAACCAAATACTCTTTAGGACTCTGTCTTATAACACAAATCAAAATAGTAATAGAACTATTCCTCGAATAATGTATGTAATAACAATTTATAGACATACATAAATATTATAGAAAATAATAAATAGTATTTTTCTTTTTTTATATTTTTACATAATTCGTTTTCGAATTGTTTAGACGTATTTGTAAACCAAACAAAAAACAAGAAATAATTTCATTCTGTACCATGTCAACAAACACATAACTGATTTTAATTCCTATAAAATGTGTTTCACGTCAACCAATCATATAATTGATTTTAATTCCTATAAAATCTAATTCATTCGGATTTGGATTTCAATTCTTTCTACATATTCCATTCCTTTCAAAAAAGTATTCTTCAAACCAAATATTAGGAACTATTTTCACTAGCATAAGTGCATAACAAACTTTTTAAAAGTATTCTTCAAACCAAATATTAGAAACTACTTTCACTATCATAAGTGCATAACAAAGCTTGTTATTGTTTATAAAGCCCAAAGTAGAAAATATGGTGTTTGTGATATAACAAAGTCCCAACTACAAACGGATTGGATACATCATATATGTAATACCATCACATATTCATGGATTGGATATATCATATATATAACAACATCACATACTCATCATCATGATGAATTTTTTTTATAAAACCTCCACATCTTCCTAAACTATACAACAATATCACAACTACACATACTTATTCCACCTCCCTCTTCTTCCCCATCAACACCCTTCCATATCCCTCCACCTCAAATACACCAACCCCGCCCTATAATGCGTATAAGCTCCGGCCACCACCAACACATGAAACAAATTATGACTATTCCCCACAATATCAAATTTCCCGGGCATCCATCTTTCGGGTATCCTCGTTGCATAAAGCAAACTCCCAATCCCATAAAATGTCCCCATCAAGATCTCATATCCAGTCGTATACACTGCTTCCGGTTGATTCCAAAACCAAACAAGTTTATGAAAAATGGGGCCCGCACCCGATAACCCCATTCCAAGAAAAAGACCCGTACGGATGTTTCGATACTCGGGTCGATCAAATACGGGTAGGAGGGATACCATGATTGTTGCGATTCCTAAAAGGGTTATGAACCCTAGGTAGAGATTGCAGAAGAAAGGGTGGCACATGAATGCGTAGTAGACAGGTGGGTAGAATGAGGTGGAGATTAGGGCGGCGATGCCGGCGTAGTCGAGGCGGAGCATGATGTAAGAGAGACGTTTTGAGTGGCAGCAGAGGAGGTGGCAGAGACTGCTTGATAGGAGGCAAAACATTGCTCCGCCTAAGAACGCGAAGAATGGCCATTTTGTGATTGGTCGTGTAATTAATGGCGCGATAATGTTTGCTACATCTTCTTTCATGCTTTGCTACAAAAAAATCGGGAAGGATACAAGAAAATATTTTTGTTATTATGATATAACTGTTTCTTGTAACACAGTTATTCTTTCAACAACCCCTGAGCTGGCTCACACTGTCTATGTAGCCCAAGAAGACTGATGTGAGATGTAAATCAGATACATGGTGACAGGCATAAGAGTCTAATGTTCAGAAGAACAATTCACATTGGAATTGAAACTCTTGTGATTGCACCATTTAATGCATTAAAATGGTATAATAGTTGGTGAAAATAGTGATTCATTTCGGCTTATTGTACAATTTCTTGCTCCATATAAAAGTATATTACTAGTATTGTAATTGTAATATATATGTTGATTGTTAGTTTTTATTAGATTACTAATATTTTAATATGTCACTTATGTGTTCTATTTTGATATGTAATGTGTTTTAGATTATTTTGAAGTGTTAGTTTTTAAGTAAATTTGAAACATACAAATTAATTTTAATATGTATCTTAAACTAATATCAAGTAACAATCATTATACAAATAATAAACTAATAATACATAAAATTTAAAGCTCAAATATCAATGTGTGCAAAGGAAACTTTCACACCAAATTTGGTGTGAAAGTTTCATGTGACATTTGTGGTCCTTCAAGTTCGAGTTTTATAAATATCTAGTTTATTTTAATTGTTTCAAATTTTAGTTTATATAATTCTAAGTTAATGTAATTTTATTGTTACACTATTCACCAAAACACCATTTTGGTATATGAAATGGTATTCGATTACAGCAACTTTGCACCCAAATTGTTGCAAAAAAAAGGATATGGAATCCAATTCACATCGGAATTGGAATTGAAACTCACATTGGAATCCCATATTCCGACTATTCAAGACTCTAATACCAACTTTGCTTATTACATAACGAGCATTTGTAAAGCAAAATTGAGACAAAAAGAAAGATAAGATAGACTTACAAGAACACAAATATCGGTGTGGTTGCTATGTGAGAATCGCTCAGGCAAACAATTTGTAAGAAGTTCGACAATATGCCAATTTGACATTAATGGCAGGAGGTCCGATGATGCATGAAATGAAGTCTTGATTTCATCTCGGAGTTTCTGTAAATCGGGCATATTAGGCATTGAAGGAATACAAGTTAAAAGGTCTTCACGAAGTTTATAAAGATCGGTTTTTCTCAATACATCTGGGAAATGTTTTAGGGTTGGGATATCGACTACATTTGGGATCATTTTCGCACTATAAATTGTTAGGGTTAGGAACAGGAAGAACCCAATCAAATGTCTGCAACAACAACAACAACAACAACAACAACAGCATATAAGGAATTGAATTTATCAAAAGATTGTTTAAAGGAAATGAAATTGAAGAAAGGGTATTGAATGTTCTTACGTCCAAACGTTAAGGGTTTCGTTGTGAAGGGTGAAGATGCTCAAGAAAATCTGCTTGAGAGGCCATTCAGCACGATAATGGCCTAATATGAATTCATTATCTTTCATATACGCAGGCAACGAGTGGTATTCAACCAGCTGATACTTCATCTTCTTCCATAATTTCTTCCCCTTTCCTTGTTCTTTCGTTATTGATACATCAACTCTTTGATTGTTGTCACTCGATTCAGCGCCACCCCTTTTGCCCATTTTCTATCAAACAATCAATCGTTATGAATTAGTATAAATACATCCAAATTGATTTACGTAGCTCGCTGCCTCAAATTCGAATTACAGCAACTTTTAATAGAATATTCAAAGGGAAGAATCAAGATAGAAAGCCTTTAATTGAGAAGATGATAGTTACGTATACGTACACGCAAAGATGCTAAATCGGGTAATTAATCGAAATTACCTGCAATTGGAAAAAACCCAGATGGAGAAATCTTCAATAGAACATGAATGTTTGTGATTTTGGTATAAAAATCAGCTCGTTGAGTCAAGATTGAGTGTAATTGCGTTGTTTGGAGATTTTGTTGGTGGGGTAATGAGCAGAGAATATTTGCAGACGGATTGAACAAGGAAATTTGATTATGAATTCAAGGAAATCGGAAATGAATAAAAAATCTATCAACCGCCAAAATGAAATCGGATTAAAAAAAAAAAATTGAAGCAAGAAATGCTTCAAATGTGGACCATGAACATGGGGTGTCGACGTAATGCAATGGTGCCCTAGTTTTTTTGGAAGGAAATATATAAAAGAAAGATTTATACAGAAAAGATATGCGGAGATGCCTCGATTATTCCGTTTGATTTTTTTATATTTTCTCTTGATTTTAAAAAATATATTTATTTCTTGGTTTTTGCTTGAGAATGTTGACATTTTCTTGAATTTTGTAATCACCTTCCATGTTCAAACATTACAGAGACGTGTGTCTCAAAAATGACATTGAGAAATGTCATTTTTCACACCAACTTTTTTATTAATTAAACCCGTGATCTTTATTTTTCGTTCTAGTTAAATTAAATACTATCTTTTAAAGTTATGCAACTAGACAACAAGTTTATAGGTATGTTCGAAAAAAATAGTGGAACCAAATAGCTACAAGATTTATAGTTTTTATTTAAGAAAATCTTTAGAAAAGTTCTAATATTTTAGTCTAATTTATAGAAAAGTCACAAAATAAAATTTGTTTATGAAGAAACATGAATTACCGATAAAAATAACGATTTGACCCATTTTTTTCGGTTTATCGGTTTCATTACTTACACGGTTCTATTAAAGTCTTATGATTTTATCATAATTTACGAATAAGTTACAAACTAAAATCAAGTGATAATTTGACATTTTTCTCCCTATTATCGTTTTCATTATTGACTTTGACGTCTAGTTATTAAATAAGCTGATGGATGGATATGTTGGGTTATATAATGTTATGTTTACTGTAAAACTTAATATCATGATGTATTATATAATTTTTGGAATATATAATACTTCTGACGAAGACTGCAATAATTATTAATTACATAAACTAGAAACAACTTCGTCAGTTTAAATTTTATAAGAAATTTCAAATTGTCTATCTAATCTTATATAACTCAGTATATTCATCTTATCAGTTCATTTCAAGCCATTTTTCCTAGAAACATACATTTTACCGATTTTATTACTGATATAGATACATAATCATAAATGATCTGATGAGATTGATATCAAATTTTACGATAAACATAGCATTATATAACCCGTCATATCAATCTTATCAGCTCATTTAATGACTAGGCATCTAGGTCAGCAATGAAACTGGTAAAATGTTATGTTACACTGAGAAGATGGCCAACTCATCACCTAATTTTAGTTTGAGACTTATTCGTAAATTATGGTAAAATAATGAGATTTTAATGGAATCAAACAGGTAATGAAACCGGGAAAACGGGACAAAAGAGTCAAATCGTCATTTTTACCGGTAATTCATGCTTTTTCTTAAGCAAATTTTAGTTTGAGACTTTTTCATAAATTATGCTAAAATATTATGAATTTTCTGAAGATTTTCCCATTTATTTATATAAGAGTGTTCAACGCAAGTAGCTCGAAGAGTTTGAAATATGTAAAATTACATAAAAATGGCATATGGATATAAACTAAAACTGAAATATAATTATGATAAATTAATTTTTCTAAACTATACTTAAGTTAAAAATAATACAAGTTTTAATGCTAAATGCAACATTTAAGCTTCTCAATTGGCATGTCATGACTAGCTTATTTTTTTAAATTTTTTAAAGTTTCATGACAAGTCCAAAGTAGTTTATAAGTTGGTTTTTTCAAAAACTACAACTAGCTTTTTAGGAGTTTTTTAAAATTTACAAATATACCCCTATTTAATTATAAAAAACATATTATTCTAAATGTCTTTTTGTGTCATTTTATATCTTCCAGCTAGCTTATCATGTAGTTTTTACCAGACGTTATTTTTATTATCTAACTTATAAGTGATTGGTTTTCTAGATTAGTTCAATGTACTTGCGGAATTTCACATAACTAACTTATGGGCACATGCAATACTAGAAAATTCTATGGTTTTTCTTATAATGGCAACATACTTTGAAACTTCTAAATAAACTAGCTAAAATCGAAAATCACAAATGTTAAAACCACATACCTTGTTGTTATTATCGTAAATAGCAATGTACTTTGAAGAACCCTTCTTGGAATGCTAGCCCTAATAGTGTGGAAGCCTCTAATGAATCACACCCAAACCCTAGGAAAACCCTAGGATCGAAATAAGAGAGGGGAGAGAGGGATTTTTTGAAATTTCTTATGTTTGTGCAAGGTTCTTGGGTCTTATGGAGGTCCCTATTTATAGTTGTAGGAAGCTCTAATTTGAATTTAAGATATTAATAAAATATTCCTAATCCTTATCAGATTCCTTATCAACCAAGGGAGCTTCCAAACCCTTCCAAGAGGGCTCCAAAATCGTCCCCTCCTAAGAAGGTTCTAGAATATTCCATTGTTCAACTTTTGAACAATTGCACCCTAACCCTTAGACCCATTGATTAATTTTATCTAATCCATAAAATTAATTAAATTAACTTGGATTAATTCTTAATGAATTACTTATATTTTTAATTAATATATTAATCCAATAATATACTAACAAATTATTTATCTCTCTCTTATTACCAATCCATGACATTTCCCAGTTATGAGGTCACCCCAAAAAAGATTTTACTGTTATTCAACCAATTATATCAATTTAGTTAAGACCTTAGACACCCAAATCCAACAATAAGCTAGCCTACTTTTCTAACTAATACGCCAAACATAACCTTAGACTAACTTTTCATAAGTTTCTTTTAATTTAATAAATATACCCTTGATTAATTATAAAAAATATTCTTTTAAATGTCATTTTATATATTTCTGCTAACTTATCAGCTAGTTTTATCAGACGTCATTTTGTCAGTTGGTTTCTCAGCTATCAGCTCACTTTTCATATGATTGTAACGTCCGAACAATATGATCTAAAATTTTAATTTTCATTTAAATAAAAAGATATTCCAAAAACATTACCCATACAACCCAAATGAAAATAAGTATATCAAATCATAACAATCATAATAATATCTCAAAAGCAGAATCTATATGGTGTGTGCGATGTAGTCATCCCGAGCTCTTCCCATTGCAACCAGAAGCACCTAAAACATAAACTGAAAACTGTAATCACAAAGCTTAGTGATGTAACACCATAAATTTTCAAACAAAATTTTCATTTTAAAACACAATTATCTCATTTCCGAAATCACAAAAATCCCACAAACATCAAGTTATCAAAACATATGTCCCAAAACTGTTTATAACACAAATCCAGAATCCTCAAAAAACATATCTCCAACTCGGGTGTGTGTACAATCAAGTCGGTGCCTTCCCGTGATCCTGAGAGGTACTTGAAACACATAACACATAACACGGTAAGCATGAAGCTTAGTGAGTTCCTCAAAATACCACACACATCACATTAGCCACTTGAGGCTAACTCAATACGACCCTCTGGTCAATGTGTCTCAGTAGAGACTCTCCAGTCCCACAACTCGGGTGGACTCTTCGGTCCTAACTCAATAAGCTCATAATAATAATACTCATCATAAATCACAATGACATAATGAATAATATCACAATACACAATTAAGCACATAAAACACCTCAGTCACACAAAGATACCACTCATGGTAAGTATAGTGAGAAGACTCACCTCGCAAGAAAACGGATAACCTCGAACTCAAATCACCGGTCTAGCATCCGCCTAACACATACGATAATTATCCCTAATTAATAACAGCTCTCAATGAAGCTAGACTAACTCTTCTACAAACTCATAGAAGGGTAAAAGACCATTTTACCTCTCCATGGCCTTAATAGTCCACAAATTGATCAAACCCTAAAAGTTAACCAAAAGTCAACGACAGTGCGTACGTTGCGCATACAAGCTCTCTACGTTGGCGTACTCTGATGCCACGCATGCATCGAGGTTTCTCGACCCTACGCTACGCGTACTAGGATTACGCTCGACGCACGCCCCAGTTTTGCTCTTCCTATTCGTTTGGTCTTAATCAGTTAAGACCTAAGCTCATATCCTAGATCTGGACTCCCTAAAGGCTCTTACTCCATAAAGTCTATGACTTTAAGCCTTTGCATGGCTGATAAAGTCACAAACACCCAGAACTCTCATTCTCTTATCTCAAAATGCTCATATCTCATGCATGGGTTGATTCACACGTACAAGTCTCGATTTTTATGACACTATACCACTAAAGACACTCAAAGGAGTTTATCATAGTCTCCGGAGCTCGATATCTCATAAAGCATCCAACTTTGGGAAAAATACCCTAATATGATCTAATATGATACACAAATCAAAAGAGTGAGAAAGATTTGAGCTTTATACCTCAAATGAAGCTCCACAATGAGATAAGCTCATATCCAAAGCCTGGAATCCCACTCCTTCTTCTTCAAGGCTCCTTCTTCACTCCAAAGAAACACAAGATCGCTCAATAGCTCACAAATGGACACACAAGCTCAATGGACAAGTATTTATCGTTTGAGAGGGTTGTTTGTCTGAGGACGGTGGCTAAGAATGAGGCCATCATATCCTTTATATAGGGACACACCCCAAATTAGGGTTTTCACTCTGGGCCTAGTACGCCCAGCGTACCCTCTTGTACGCCCAGCATACTAGGTGGCCTCCACGTCAAAAACATGCTTATGAGTATGCTGAGCGTACACTCACGTACGCCCCGCGTACTCATTTACCACATTTTCTCAATAATGGCTAAACTTGACAATTTACCAAAAGAACAAGGGATTATAAGGTATACCTGGTCTTG
Organism: Lactuca serriola; assembly: GCF_051521515.1. Taxonomy (NCBI): domain Eukaryota; kingdom Viridiplantae; phylum Streptophyta; class Magnoliopsida; order Asterales; family Asteraceae; genus Lactuca; species Lactuca serriola. The sequence continues at coordinate 132,686,462 of NC_136410.1, forward strand.
GGATGTTACAATTCTCCCCTACTAGAATCATACTTCGCCCTCAAAGTCAGGCTCCAAAAATAACTCTGGATACTACTCGCGCATCTCGGACTCCGGCTCCCAAGTGCACTCGGACCCCTTCCGATGTTGCCACTGGACCTGAACCAGAGGCACCTCCTTGTTCCTCAGAACCTTCACCTTCTGATCCAAAATCATGATCGGTCTCTCGATATAATTCAGGCTCGCATCCACCTGAATTTCCTCTAATGGTACCTCTGTCGTCTCATCGGCTATACACTTCCTCAACTGGGACACATGGAAGGTGTTATGAATCTGGCTCAACTCTGCTGATAGCTCTAACTAGTAGGCTACCCTTCCTACCCTGGCGATCACTCTGAAAGGACCAATGTATCGGGGCCCCAACATGCCCCATTTCCTTAATCGGGTCACCCATTTCCATGGGGAAACCTTCAGGAGGACAAAATCTCCAACCTGGAACTCTAGCTCAGATCGTCGCCGATCCGCATAACTCTTTTGGCGACTCTGGGATGGCAGTAACCTCTATCTGACCTGCTGAATCTGCTCGGTCGTCTTCATCACCATCTCAGTGCCACCCCATCACTCACTGCCCTACCTCTCCCCAACAAATGGGAGTCTGACACCTCCTCCCATATAGAAGCTCAAAGGAAGGCATACCAATACTGAAATTATGGTTGTTGTCATAAGAAAACTCAGCTAAAGGCAAATAAGTGTCCCAAATGCCTTCGAATTCCATAACACATGCACGCAACATGTCCTCAAGCTTCTGAATCGTCTGCTCGCTTTGCCCGTCTGTCTGCGGGTGGTATGCGGTACTGAAATGCAAACGGGTACCCAACTCCTCATCAAATTTCTTCCAGAACCTGGAAGTAAAGCACACATCTCGATCTGACACTATCGAGGTTGGCACTCTATGCCGTGCTACCACCTCCCTCACATAAATCTCGACCAGTCACTCTGTAGAAGAGCTCTCACTGATAGCGATGAAGTGAGCACTCTTTGTCAGCCGGTCTACAATCACCCATATCGTGTCAACCCCACGCGTAGTCCTCGGTAAATTGGTGATAAAGTCCATAGAAATTTGTTCCCATTTCCACTGGGGAATCTCTAAAGGTTGTAATGGACCATGTGGATGCTGATGCTCCGCCTTAACCCGACGATAGGTCAAACACCTCTCAACTACCCATGCCACATCCCTCTTCATACAGGGCCACCAATAGTCTCTCTTCAGGTCCAAATACATCTTAGTGGTCCTCGGGTGGATCGAGAATCTCGATCTATGTGCCTCCTCCATCAATACACGACGAGCTCCACCTATATAGGGCACCCAAATCCGCCCATGGAAAGTCATAAGCCCGCGACTGTCTGTCACAAACTCAGAAACCTACCCAATCATACGCTCTCTCTTGTGGTTCTCCGGTCTCATAGCCTCCACCTGAGCCTCTCGGATGATATCTAAGACTGGAGTCATCACTGTCATCCTCATACACACATCCTGGATCGGAGCGCTCTCGGATCTGCGACTCAAGGCATCAGCTACCACATTAACCTTGTCTGGGTGATATAAGATCTCACAGTCATAGTCTTTCACTACATCCAACCGTCTCCTATGTCTCATATTCAGGTTGGGCTGATCCATTAGGTACTTCAGGATCTTGTGGTCCGTATATATGGTACACCGGACCCTGTACAAATAGTGGCACTATATCTTGAGGGCGAACACCACCGCCCCCAGCTCTAGATCGTGGGTGGGATACCTCGTCTCATGAGGTTTCAACTGCCTCAATGTGTATGCTATCATGTTCCCCCTCTGCATCAACACCTTACCCATCCCTGATATGGACGCGTCACAGTAAACTACAAAGTCCTTCACCCCCTCGGGAAGGGCTAACAATGGGGCCTCGCACAATCTCTAGCGAAGAGTCTCAAATGAGGCCTATTTCTCGGGACCCTAAGCAAAAGTAACACCCTTTCGGGTCAACCTGGTGAGAGGGACGACAATCTTGGAGAAATCTCTGATAAATCTTCGATAGTAGCCAGCTAAACCCAGAAAACTCCTGATCTCGGTCGGGGATCTTGACACCTCCCATCTCATAACCGCCTCAATCTTGGCCGGGTCGACCAATATCCCATTTTGATTAACGATGTGTCCCAAGAACTGGACCTCTCGTAACCAGAAATCACATTTGGAGAATTTGGTATATAGCCTCTCCGCCCTCAGTACTCCAAGAATCTCTCAAAGATGCTCCTCGTGCTGCTCTCTGGGTCTCGAATACACCAGGATATCGTCGATGGACACGATCACTGATCGATCCAACATATGTCTGCACACCCGGTTCATGAGGTCCATGAATGCTTCCGGTGCGTTGGTGAGCCCGAAAGGCATCACCACAAACTCATAGTGCCCATAACGAGTCCTAAAGGCCGTTTTCTGGATATCCTTCTCGCAGAATCTCGTTTGATGATATCCAGACCTCAAATCAATCTTATAAAACCAAGACGCCTGTACAACTAATTGAAGAAATCGTTGATCCTTAGAAGTGGATAACGGTTCTTCACCATCAACTTGTTCAACTCCCGGTAATCAATGCACATCCAGTGTGAACAATCCTTTTTCTTGACAAAAAGGATTGTCGCTCCCCACGGTGAGCTACTCGGTCTGATAAAACCCTTCCCTAGCAGCTCCTGGAGCTGTGAGGATAACTCATGCATCTCTGGTGGCGCAAGGCGATAACGTACCTTGGAAATAGGCGTCGTGCCTGGAACTAAATCAATCCGGAACTCCACCTGCCTCTCGGGAGGCACACCTGGTAACTCCTCTGGAAAAACATCCGGGAACTCGCACACTATCGGATCCTCGGAGATAGAACTCGACCTCTCTGAAACAACCCGCGTATCCATCACGTACACCAAGAAGCCCATACAACCCTGTTGTAAACTCTGCCTCGCCCTGGCAGCAGAGCAGAAAAATGACCCAGATCTGGTACCCTCGCCATACACTGTAAGCACTCCCCCACTAGGGTCTCGTATAGTCACCAACTGACACTCGTAGTCAATCACTACTCCAAAACGGCTCAACCAATCCATGCCTACGATGACACATACATCACCCATCGCTATCGGCAGCTGATCTATCAGGAACTCGACACCAAAAATCTCCAGCACACATCCTCGGAATACATCAGTAGAAAAAACCACATGCTCGTCAGCTATGGAAACCCTCAGAGGTCAACTCAATGCCTCATGTTAAATACTGATGTGACAACTAAAAGCTAAAGACACGAAGGATCGACTCACACCCGAGTCAAATAACACCAAAGCAGGTACAAAACTCACAAGAAATGTACCTAGATACAGCACAGAATAAGCACAATAAATCTCAAAATAAATAAATAAGGAAATACGTACCAACCATGACATCAGGTGTTGCGCGGACCTCCTCCATTGTCAGCTGAAAAGCTCTCCCACGAGCCCTCGGACCTCGGCCTTCACCGGCCGACTATCAATAGCATGCAAAGCAGCCGAAGTGGAACCCAGGGCTGATCCCTGAACAAACTGAGTGCATTCGGCCTTTCGATGGCCGGTCTGATTGCATTGAAAGCAGACTACAAATCCCCTGGGGCAATCCTTTGCCATATGCCCCTCTTTGCCTCATTTGTAGCAAATCCCTGCCCGACAAGATCCCTCATGACTCTTGCTGTACTTGACACAAGTGCGGCCCTTCTGGCCTCCTGATCTCAAATCATCGGGCTTAGCACGCATCGCTGCCGGCTGCGACTGTGCCGGCCTCCGGTCTCTCCCCTGAGACTCCACCTCCTCCCTGGCCTGAGTCTCCAGCTCGATCTCCCTCCTCTGGGCGTTTTCCTGAAGCTCGGAAAATGTCCGATAAGACGAGTTCGCCACGAACTCTCGAATATCCCTCCTCAGAATGCTCAAATATCGGCTCACACGTGCCTGCTCAGTAGACACGTGCTTAGGGTAGAACAACGCCCTCTCGTGAAACATCCTCGTAATGTCCGTCACAAACTCTGTCTTCTGCTTGAGAGATAGAAACTCATGGGCCAACCATTCCCTCTCCACTGGGGGAACATACTTATCTCAAAACATCAACATAAACCTCTCCCATATCACTGCAGTATGCTTTGCAGGAGTAAAACTGGTTGTCACAAACTTCCACCAGTCCTTCGCTCCCAAGCGAAGTTGGTTCAACGCGAACTGAACCCTAAAATGCTCTGGGCATGAACAAGTGTAAAAACATCCATAAATATTAGAGATCCACCTCATAGCAGCAATCGGATCATGTTTCCCATCAAACTCTGGTGGCTTCGTGTTGTTGAATTCTCGAAACAGCAACGAGTCACCTCCTTGTGGCCTGGCAGCAACAACAGCTGTGGTGGCTGCAGCAGCCTCCCCCTCAGTAACAACAACATATCGCTCATCAAATGTCTCGATCAATGTGGTCTTAATAGACCCAAACATATCAGGAATCACCTCTCAAATGGCTGCGGCCACCTCCTCATGAATCATCCTTCGAATCTCATCATCACCAATCCCACTGCTCTCGGGGTTGTGGTGTGTACCCACCATGATGTCTCTAAAACACAACACAAAAATTATTAGAGACTCGCTTGAGTATACTCAGACTCAATCACTCATCCCTACTTGTTCCTTGGCACCCTAAAGATTCTTACTTAGGCTGCCTACAGATCTGGTGCTTTCAGTAGTACGGGCCCAATACTACCTTCCACACCAACCTGTAGTCACCCTAAGTCCTCCTCCTAGGATCCCAATTCACAAGTACTCTATCTCTAACTAATAACAAACTACTCTCTTAGTAAATCCCTCACAAGCTCATCTAGGTATCTCTCCTAGATTTTGTCTCGACTCAAAACTCTCTCTAGGTGATTCATGCTATATACTCTCACTTAGCTCATACTCAAAGCACATAACAGATAGCAGCAACTCCTAGGCTAAGGCATCACAAATCAGGAAACTCTAGTTGTAAAATATGAGATATTAGATATGCATGCTAGACGAACTTGGCTCTGATACCAACTTGTAACACCTTAAATTTTCAAACAAAATTTTCATTTTAAAACAAAATTATCTCATTTCCATAATCACAAAAATCCCACAAACATCAAGTTATCAAAACACATGTCCCAAACCTATTTATAACACAAATCTAGAATCCTCCAAAAATATATCTCCAACTCGAGTGTCTGTACAATCAAGTCGGTACCTTCCCGTGATCCTGAGAGGTACCTGAAACACATAACACAACACACGGTAAGCACGAAGCTTAGTGAGTTCCCCACAAAGACCACACTCATCACATTAGCCACTCGAGGCTAACTCAATATGACCCTCCGATCAATGTGTCTCAGTGGAGACCCTCCGGTCCCACAACTCGGGTGGACCCTCCGGTCCTAACTCAATAAGCTCATAATAATAATACTCATCATAAATCACAAAGACATAATGTTGAATATCACAATACACAAGTAAGCACATAAGACACCTCAGTCACACAAAGATATCACTCATGGTAAGTATAGTGAGAAGACTCACCTTGCAATAAATCGGATAACCTCAAACTCAAATCACCGGTCTAGCCTCCGCCTATCACATACGATAATTATCCCTAATTAATAATGGCTCTTAATAAAGCTAGACCAACCCTTTTACAAACTCACAGAAGGGTAAAAGACCATTTTACCCCTCCATGGCCTTAATAGTCCACAAATTGACGAAACCCTAAAAGTCAACCAAAAGTCAATGACAGCGCGTATGTTGCGCGTACAGTCTCTCTACGTTGGGCGTACTCCGATTCCATGCATGTATCGGGGTTTCTCGACCCTACGTTGCGCGTACTCGGATTACGCTCGGTGTACGCCCTAGTTTTGCTCTTCGTACTCGTTTGGTCTTAAATCAGTTAAGACCCTAGCTCATATCCATGATTTGGACTCCCTAAAGGCACTTACACCATAAAGTATGTGACTTTAAGCCTTTCCATGGATGATAAAGTCGCAAAAACCCAAAACTCTCATTCTATTATCCCAATATGCTCATATCTCATGCATGGGTTGATTCACATGTCCAAGTCTTGATTTTTATGACACTACGCCACTGAAGACACTTAAAGGAGTTGGTCATAGTCTTTGGAGCTCAATATATCATAAAGCATCCAACTTTGGGACCAAAACCCTAAAATGATCTAATATGATGCATAAATCAAAAGAGTGAGAAATCTTTGAGCTTTATACCTCAAAATGAAGCTCCCACTCCTTCTTCTTCAAGGCTCCTTCTTCACTCCAAAGAAACACAAGATCACTCAATAGCTCATTAATGGACACACAACCTCAATGGACGAGTATTTAGGGTTTGAGAGGGTTGTTTGTCTGAGGATGTTGTCCAGGAATGAGGCTTTCATATCCTTTATATAGGGACACACCCCAAATTAGGGTTTTCACTCTGGGATTAGTACGCCCAGTGTACTAGGTGGCCTCCGCGTAAAAATCATGCGTATGAGTACGCTGAGCGTACACTCGCGTACGCTCCACGTACTCATTTACGACCTTTTTCTCAATAAGGGCTAAACTTGACAATTTACCAAAAGAACAACGGCTTATAAGGTATACCTGGTCTTGGGATGTTACAAGTTATTTCCCCAAATTACCCCTATATCATACATAGTAAATCACATACTGGGCCCCCGCCCTACATCGGGACTCGACCGGCATCGAGCCCCGCCCTGCATGGCCCTACACTGTAACGACCCAAAAACCAAGGGTTAGAATTTCATCTTTAATGTAACTAAAACATTGATACTATTTATTTCAAACATTTCAAATCATCATTAAGTAAAACATTTATCAGAGTTCATCCCAAAATCATTCATTGCGGAAATCATACGACCGTGCACTGCGATCTATCCGAGCTCTTCATTTCCAAATCGATGATACCTGAAACCAAAACTTTAAAGCATAAGCACAAAGCTTAGTGAGTCCCCCAGAGCATACCCCACATACAATCCACATAACACATATCACATATCATATTAGCTATACAAGCTATATCTACCACATTTCGCATATCAATTAGCTATAAAGCTATCCCTACCGCATACCACATATCAATTAGCTGTAAAAGCTACCTCTACCACATAATACAGATCAATTAGTTATAAAAGATACCTCTACCACATATCACATATGAATCAGCTATAAAGTTGCCTCTACCATTAGCCACAAAGGCTATCTCTACCCTTAGCCCCAAGGGCTATCTCTACTGTTAGCCCCAAAGGCTATCTCTACCGTTAGCCCCAAAGGTTATCTCTACCGTTAGCCATAAATGCTATCTCTACCATCAACCACAAAGGTTATCTCTACCATCAGCTGTAAAAGCTATCTTTACCACATATCACTACATAAATTTGTCACACACCTCTACACAACAAGTATACCAACTATCATAAAATGGACCGACCTTGGTGCCTTAGACCCATTGGTATGGTGAGAAGACTCACCTTGCATTGCAGAAACTTCCTGCATGAACTCCTTAGCTGCTGCCTCGCCCGCTTCCCGAGCTGTCACTACCAAAAAATATACCCAATTAGCGATTGGGTCCCATACCAAAATCCTTAATCCATGCATGGGGTAAAATGACCATTCTACCCCTGGCCCAGTATGATCCAAAACTAAGGCCCAAACCCAAAACAGAAGCCCAACACTCTAATGTCCATAAGTCCTTTAATGGCCCAATACCAAATTGGGCTCAAAACCATAATGGGCCTCCACAAATAAATATCAATCCCAAACCTGATGGGCCAACCGGGCCCCAAAACACAAATTTCGTTGCTTGGCCCATCCCAAGGCCCAAAACACACCAAACCCATAGCTGATGAGTACGCGGGGCATACTCTTCTGTATGCTAAGCGTACTGGCTAAATGGAGTGTACGTTGCGCGTACGTGCATGTACGCCCAACGTACTCCTCTGTTAAGCCACTTTTCCATTAAGTGCTTAATACTCCACTCCAGAAGCTACAATTGCAGATCCAAGTCATCTTCAATGTCTTAAACCATAAGGTTGCTAACTCAATGGCTTTTCATGATCCACATTAGCTCAAACTCCTAAAATGATAATCCACTTCCATGGAAATGATCTTAACTCATGCTTGAACCCATTAAGACCTTTAAGATGGAAAATTTCTGCCTTAGGGACTCATTTAACACAGAGAGTGACAACTCTAAGCCTAAGGATCGGATTTCAACCATAAAGTTCCATCCTTAGGACCAGAATGAACTAGAACTCACAAAGGTAGATCTAAGAGATGAATGATCAAGATCAAAGCTTTATACCTTCATCAAGCTGAGAATGAGTCCCAAATGCCAGATCCACAAGCTCCTCCTTGATTCCCATATTTGCAACAAGTTCCATCTTCTTGAAATGCACCAAAAACCACCCAAAATGCACCCACAAAGCTCACAACACTCTTGGATGAAGCTACCACTCGAATTTAGGGTTTAAGGCTCTGAGAATGAAAGGCAGGCACACCCCCTCGGACTCAAGGTACTTTAAATAGTGAACCAACCCTAAAAATTAGGGTTTAGGGCATACTTCTCGTATGCTGGGAGTACTTCTCGTATGTTGGGCGTACGTCTCCAACACCCATGGCTACTTATCCCCTCTACATTGGGCGTACCCCAGCTTACGCTAGGCATACTCTTGAGTTGGCCACCTTGCATGATTGGGATCTCCTTGCCACTTTTCTGTAATAAGGACCAAAAATGTGAATATCTTCAAAGTACCATAACTTCTTCATTCTAAGTATGTTTCCTACAAACTTCATATCCATAAAAAGGTGATGAGAAACCCTACGCTCCCAGCTCCACACCCGAGCCCTACAACCTTCTGAATAAGACCCGAGACCTATAAAATACCGAATCGTCAGATTGCGCTTATACCCTTGGCCTCCAAAGACACAATCGAACACTTTCAAAACCGGGTGTTACATCTCTCCCCCACTTAAATTAGATTTCGTCCTCGAAATCATGCATCATCATTCCCGACATACCAGACTACCTGAGCAACACTGCCACAAACTCGTGAATACCACAATCTACCCAAGGCAACTAAAACCAATCCTCATAGGGTTCTAGATCTCGAAGATGAATGAATTCCTTGCAACCTGATCACATCTGCTTCATCCGAAATCTGAAGTTCGAGATGGTCTGCCTCCCTGACAGACTGCCCACATCGAATCATCATCGAACTGATTTCACAAGAAACCAACCTAGATAGAATACTTCTCACTCGCAATACCTTGAGGCTTCCTAAAGAACAAAATCACCGATCAGCTGCGACTACCGAATAACAAGCAATTCCACACATGGACCCCAAATCACTGAAGTACCTCATATTCCTCTTGCTGCTTTCCTGAAGAACAACCGGGGACCTCCCTGGTCCCAACCTGTCTGCCAATTAAATCTGATGCAAAAAGGTGAATACTACCAGAATTGTTGTATTCTTACATCATATCCGGCCTCCTTCAACCTACCATTTCCTGATTCCGACATGGCGTGGCTCTATTACGGATAGAGCCACTTGAGACACATCACAATGGCTTAGACTACCATTAAACCAACCCATTCACCACCCTTAAATTCTGCCCTCGATGCCCTTGGCATATATATTCCCCACATCCCATCTCACTAAAACAAAATCCTGCACGAATTCCGATTCGGGTTCCTCTCCAAATCCAAATTGTTACTACGCTCCTACCTAGAGATCCTCGAATCGGCACTTGCATAATGCACCATGACTTCCCGTCATCTTTTACTCGACCGATAAATAAATACCCTTAGCCAATTCCCTGAGACTTCCAGTCTTGCACGCGGTCCAACCACCAGGTTCTTATGAGATCCAATACAGGGCTACCCAACCGTAGCCCTAAGAAACATGCACTACTCGACCATAAGACCATGTATCACAAGGTCCAACCCTTAGTTTAGCAGTCTCTATCGGTTCCATCTTAGAATTCCCATAACCATTCGGGCTCGCCCCTGAATAACTGTTCGGTCAATCACCTCTGGTCCTAATCCTAACTAAGCTGTGGTTCCCCAACAACCCTGCGAACTAGCCTGCCCTAGACCAAATCACCTGAAAGGATCCGTGAACGCTACGACACCCCCGTAGTCTTACAACACTCTCTACTGCTAGTGAATGTTACGGCTCCCCCGCAGTCTTACAACATTGTACCCTAACTGACCATTAGTGAATGTTACGGCTCCCCTGTAGTCTTACATCACTTTCACCCTTGATTCTGCCCTGGATACCTGGATGGTTCTCCCCCACTTAGATTCAACTAAGTCCGCTTGGCACACAAAAATTGACGGATTCCCAATCCTCATTACGTTCCCTTGCTCACCTTGCTGACGGTCAGTGCTTACCAAAGCTAGCATACCAAAAATATTCCTGCTCAAACAGCACACTTCCTGAAATCTAGCTAACACTTCCTATATCCCAACAACATCAATGACTTGAAACACTTAAAAAGCGTTATCATGCTCAGATCTCGGAGTCCAACGAACGGATAGTCTAACCAAACCTCAGCGACAACTCTCTCTTCCCTCGGCAATCCCGATGGCTCTTCCAAACATAAAAACTAAGGCTACTGATCATAACTCCCTCGTCCAAGCCCTTGAACCAACCTCGAAGATGACTGGAGCAGGTGCAATCACTGCTCCTCCTTATGGGCAATCCATGAAGATGCAGCCAAACCTGCTACACCCGTAGTAACCCAGATCACTAATCACATTCCTACAACGACTCAGAGCAATCACGGTACACACGGAATCCGCTCCGCGAGATACATCCGTCTAAATATCTCTCAAAGATTCCTCGAAATGAAAAATGGCATCTGATAACCCTTGCTAACCCAGAAAATATCAGAAAACCAACCCGAGATCCAACTTATCACAATTCCCAAGCGATACAAATACCCGATATCCACTGGAAATGGCCAAAGATAGCATATCCGCAAACATCTGAAGGAATCCTTACCACCTCCTCATGTGATACCTCGACCACCCTGAGAATATGATGTAACACCTCATTCCGATCCCAATAACAATCCAAACCATTGGAACGAAACTTCATCCTGCAGTCCTTCTGCTAACTGGCCCACCACCGGAGCTGGGACCAAACCCTGGTTCCATCCCTGCATGCTCATCCTCATTCTGCAAATCAGTTACGATCAAGGTATAACCAAGAATTCTCCTTCCCATAAGCTTCTCAAATTCTTCAAGACTCTCACCGATTTGAGTATGGATCCTATGCTTTCAGTAGTACGGGCCCAATACTACCTTCCACACCTATCCATACTTTCGTTAGCAATCCTCCTAAATCCTCTAAATCACTTACTTCACCAGTATACTAAATGTTTACTGAACAACAAGACGATCTCTACTGTAGCATCTCCTAGGCTCCTCCTAGGTTCCCAACTTCATCGAACCGCCCCACTGAGCTCACTGGAGCATACCCAAGGCTTTCTTAGGTTCCCAACCTCACCCTGCCCTCAGCTGCTGAAAGATTCCCATTAATGTCAACTAGCTACCTCATGAATATAGCCACATGTAGCAGAGATCAGATAATCCTTCAAGTAAAAGAATCATCCCTAGAACGGTTAGACTCAGACGAGAGCTGCACAATAGGGTCAAGTCCATCACTCTGAGATTATCCAGTCTGTGCTACATATGACTTAGAATATTCACTTAATAGATAACTCACATTAATAAAATTCCTACAAAGCACAAAGCAAGCAACATTCAGGTAATCGGTAAATCTAACCAGCATACACTTGACAAATCAGTCTATCCATACATACATCCCACAAGCAGGTAACACCTGTCGCTAACCTCATACTAGGCTTACCCTAGGGTAATCTCCGAACCACAAACTATCATAAAACATTCAGATCACATACCACCACCCATGTTGTCCACATCCATCCATCCTCGCTGTCGGCTGCCTTATGCATGCAAATTATACACAGAACAGGATCTATTAGACTGTCAAATAATAGACCCTACCCTAGGACCACAACCAGACAAGGAACAGGAAATAAGGCCAAGTTAATCATTCTAAGGCTATAAGATCCTAACCGTGTACAATTTTTAAAACATACACATTGCAGTTACAATTACCAATTATCATTCTCATTCCAGCATGACATCCAATATCCTCATGGCTACAAGCATCACATATCAGGCCAACCTATTGCTGACTAATTAACACTAGCATGCAAGTCTACCAGCTCATACAACATATACAAGCATCTCCCCTAGCCCTAACTACCATGCAATTCACAGATTTATAATCAAATCATAACAAATAACAAATGTGGGTATTCTGGGGAAACTTACTTGAGCTCAGCTGATTGCATGCAACACACCCTTTCTTATCTTAGAAAACCTTCTCCTTGAAAACATTTTCTTTTGAATTTTTTTGAAAACTTTACAGAACCTTAGTTTGAGTTCAGACACACCCGAAGGTATCCCCGAATCCCTCAAACCAAGGCTCTGATACCAACTTGTAACAACCCAAAAACCAAGGGTAAAATTTTTTATCTTTAATGTAACTAAAACATTGATACCATTTATTTCAAACATTTCAAATCATCATTAAGTAAAACATTTATCAGAGTTCATCCCAAAATCATTCATTGCGGAAATCATAGGTGTGTGCACTTCGATCCATCTGAGCTCTTCGTTTCCAAATCGATGAGACCTAAAACAAAAATTGTAAACCGTAAGCACAAAGCTTAGTGAGTTCCCCAGAGCATACCCCACACACAATCCACATAACACATATCAGATATCATATTAGCCATACAAGCTAACTCTACCACATATCGCATATCAATTAGCTATAAAGCTATCCCTACCGCATACCACATATCAATTAGCTATAAAAGCTACCTCTACCACATAATACAGATCAATTAGCTAAAAAAGCTACCTCTACCACATATCACATATCAATCAATTATAAAGCTGGCTCTACCATTAGCCACAAAGGCTATCTCTACCCTTAGCCCCAAGGGCTATATCTACTGTTAGCCCCAAAGGCTATCTCTACTGTTAGCCCCAAAGGCTATCTCTACCGTTATCCATAAAGGCTATCTCTACCATCAGCCACAAAGGATATCTCTACCATCATCTATAAAGTTATCTCTACCACGTATCACTACACAAATATGTCACACACCTCTACACAACAACTATACCAACTATCATAAAATGGGCCAGCCTTGGTGCCTTAGACCCATTGGTACGGTGAGAAGAGTCACGTCGCATTGAAAAAACTTCTCGCATGAACTTCTTAGCTGCTGCCCCGCCCGCTTCCCGAGCTGTCACTACCAAACAATATACCCAATTAGCGATTGGGTCCCATACCAAAATCCTTAATCCATGCATGGGGTAAAATGACCATTCTACCCCTGGCCCAGAATGATCCAAAACTAAGGCCCAAACCCAAAATAGAAGCCCAACACTCTAATGTCCATAAGTCCTTTAATGGCCCAATACCAAATTGGGCTCAAAACCATAATGGGCCTCAACAAATAAATATCAATCCCAAACCTGATTGCCCAATAGGGCCCCAAAACACAAAGTCCATTGCTTGGCCCAACCCGAGGTCCAAAACACACCAAACCCATAACTGATGAGTACGCGGGGCGTACTCTTCTGTACGCTAAGCGTACTGGCTGAATGGAGTATACGTTGTGCGTACCTGCATGTACGCCCAACGTACTCCTCTGTTAAGCCACTTTTCCATTAAGTGCTTAATACTCCACTCCAGAAGCTACAATTGCAGATCCAAGTCCTCTTAAACGTATTAAACCATAAAGTTGCTTACTTGATGGGTTTGCATGACCCACATAAGCTAAAACTCTAAAAATGATAATCTACTTCCATTGAAATGGTCTTAACACATGCATGAACCCATTAAGACCTCCAAGATGGCAACTTTCTGCCTTAGGGACTCATTTAACACAGAGAGTGGCAACTCTAAGCCTAAGGATCGGATTTCACCCATAAAGTTCCATCCTTGGGACCAAAATGAACTAGAACTCACAAAGGTAGATCTAAGAGATGAATGTTCAATATCAAAGCTTTATACCTTCATCAAGCTGAGAATGAGTCCCAAATGCCAGATCCACAAGCTCCTCCTTGATTCCCATCTTCGCAACGAGTTCCATCTTCTTGAAATGCACCAAAAACCACCCAAAATGCACCCACAAAGCTCACAACACTCTTGGATGAAGCTACCACTCGAATTTAGGGTTTAAGGCTCTGAGAATGAGAGGGAGGCGCACCTCCTCGGACTTAAGGTGCTTTAAAAAGTGAGCTAACCCTAAAAATTAGGGTTTAGGGCGTACTTATCGTTCGCTGGGAGTACTTCTCGTACGTATCGAACACTCGCGACCACTTATCCCCTCTACGCTGGGTGTACTCTTGAGTTGACCACATTGCATGCATGGGATCTCCTTGCCACTTTTCTTTACTAAGGACCAAAAATGTCAATATCTTCAAAGTACTATAACTTCTTCATTCTAAGTTCGTTTCCTACGAACTTCATATCCATAAAAAGGTGATGAGAAACCCTATGCTCCCAGCTCCACACCCGAGCCCTACAACTTTCCGAATAAGACCCGAAACCCATAAAAGACCGAATCGTCAGATTGCGCTTATACCCCTGGCCTCCGAAGACACAATTGAACACTTTCAAAACCGAGTGTTACATGTACGGTATACATATCTGTTTTTCATTGGCGTCGCCTATCATCGGGCCTCGCCAACTATACACGTACAATATATATATATATATATATATATATATATATATATATATATATATATATATATATATATATATATATATCACATAATCATGCTAACACATATAATGATCATAAAAAATAACATATGTTTTAGTCATCAGGCCTTGCCTGGCATCAAGCCCCGCTTGGTATACCTAGCATCACATCACATATACAAGGGTCATGCAGATTCCTAGCATCCTAACATAAACAAATAGGGCCGACATTGGTGTGTTTGACCCGCTAAACACAGTGAGGAAACTCACCTTAACTACTGAATCTCACTGCAAAACCCTAGTTGCTGCCCTGACAAATCCCCGAGCTATCAATACAAAATGGCACCCAATAAATATTCGAATTCCAATCCATAACCATAAGTCCAACAATCCATACTTGGGGTGGAAATACCATTTTACCCTTCACTTAGTTTTTCCCAACGCTAAGGCCCGAACTCAATATCTAAAAGCCCAAAACCAAATAATCAATCAAGGCCCACTTATGGCCAAATTTTCCAAATTTGGCCCAAACCCCTTCATGGGCCTTACCTTAAAGCACAACAATTTTCCTATTCCAAACTCTTAGCCCAAAAGCTTGATTCCAGGTGGCCCACTAAGGCCCAAAGCAACAAGGTCAAAAGAAATGACCCAACCGAGGCCCAAAAGTTGCGAAGCCCAAAAGACTAAGTACGCGGGGTGTACTCAGCTGTAAATTAAGCGTACATGAAAATTGGGTTGTATGTTCTGCGTACGGAATTATACGCCCAACGTACTCAACCATTAAGCCAAAATAAATCTTAAGCTCTTAATGCTTAAGACCAAAAGCCCAAACCATAGATCCAAGTCCTAGAAAGCGTCTATAACCATACAATCACTGACTTGGTGACTTTGCATGCCCCATGAAGACGCAACTTCAAAATATAACACCCTGCTTTCAACAAATGGACATAAACTCTTGCATGGATGAATCTAAACCTTAAAGGTGACAACTTTATGCATCTAGAACCTTAGAAACACCAAGAGTGGCAACTCAAAGCTCCTAGAGTAGTATCAAACCACTTGATCTCATTCTTGGGGCCATAAGGGACCAAAACACAGAAATGATAAATCTAAGCCACTAATGAGAAAGTTTATATCTTTTTACCTCAAACAAGCAGGAAATGAACCAAATAACCGAGATCCACAAGCTCTTCCTTGATCCACGACCTTGCACTAAGCTTCTACTTGTTGAATATGAACCAAAACCACCAAAAATGAACATAATGAGCTCAAAACACAAAGGAGAGGCTTAGGGTTTCGTGCTTGAGGCTATTGGGACAATAGAGCCTGAGAAATGAGGGTTTCATGCTCTATAATGATGTTTATATAGCACCCAACCCCGAAAATTAAGGTTTCTAAATGACTCACGTACACCTCACATAAATACACGTACGCCCAACGTACATGTCCGAAGTCCCGATCTCGCCTCGCATGAGCACGCTAAGCGTACCATGTGATACGCCCCGCGTACTCGCTCTACAGCTTGTACGCTATGCGTACCATGTGGTACGCCCGGCATACAACTCAAGGTCAAAATATGAAACATTAATAACAATGAGGGCAATAAGGAAACTCACCAGGATTAAGGTGTTACAATTCTCCCCCACTTGAATCAGACTTCGTCCTCGAAGTCCGCTGCCTCGAACAATTTCGGATAGTGCTCTCTGATCTCATCCCTGGGCGCCCAAGTCCACTCCGATCCCTTGCGGTGCTACCACTGCACTTTCAATAGCTCGAAAACCTTGTTCCTCAAGGTTTTCGTCTTCCAATCCAGAATCGCCACTAGCCCCTCAATATAATGTAAGCGGTCATCCACCTGAATATCCTCCAATGGTACCACTGCAGAATCGTCCACTAAACACTTCCGCAACTGAGAGACATGAAACGTGATATGAATCTGACTGAGCTCATCTGGAAGATCCAAGCAATAAGCAACCCGGACCACCCGAGCCAAAACGCTGAAATGAACAATAAAGTTGGGGGCCAGCTTGCCCCGCTTCGTGTATCGGATGACACCTTTACAAGGTGACACCATTAGGAGAATCATATCTCTCATCTGAAACTCTAAATCTGACTGGTGACTGTCTGCATAATTCTTCTGCCGACCTTGAGCTATCTGGAGCTTGCTTCCGAACCTATTGAATCAGCTCACTGGTCTTGAGCATCACCTTGGTACTCCCCATAACCCGCTGACCAACCTCACCTTAACAAATCGGGGTACTGCATTTCCTCCCGTAGAGAATCTCAAAAGGAGGTCAATCAATGCTAGCGTGATAGCTGTTGTTATACGAAAATTTCGCTAACGGAAGATATATATCCCAACTCCCACCAAAATCCAACACGCACGCACACAACATATCCTCAAGAGTCTGAAGAGTCCACTCACTCTGACCATTGTTCTGCAGATAGAATGCTATACTGAAATGAAGTCGAGTGCCCAACTCGTCATGAAACCTCTTCCAAAATCTTGAAGTAAAACGAACATCCCTGTCAGAAACCACTGATATCGACACTCAATGACGTGCTACCACCTCCATGATATAAACCTCGATCAATTTCTCTACGGAAATACTCTCCTGAACCAGAATGAAATGCGTGCTCTTGGTCAAACGAGCACGATGACCCAAATCAAATCCACTCCGCGCGCAGTGCTGGGAAGCTTCGTGATAAAATCCATGGTGATGTCTTCCAATTTCCATAAGGGAATCTCCAACGGTTGCAACTTTTCATGAGGACACTGATGCCCGGCCTTGACTTTCTAGAAAGTAAATCACCACTCCACGTACCAAGCCACATCCCGCTTCATGGAGTGCCACCAATAATTTGGACGAAGATCCATATACGTCTTCGTCCCCCCAGGATGAATGGAGAACCTCGACTTGTGAGCCTCCTCCATTAGAATCTAGCGCACGCCGCCCCATTAAGGAACCCAAACTCGTCGATGCAGAGTCAATAATCCACGACTATAATAATCGAAGGAAGACACCTGACCCACAATACAATCTCTCTTTCGGTGCTCTTCTTCCATAGCCTCAGCCTGAGCCTCACAAATCCGCTCCAAAAATGGAGTAATCACGGTCATCCTCAAACATAAGTCTTTGATCAGAGCCACGACCGCCTTACGGCCGAGAGCGTCAGCCACCACATTGGCCTTCCCCGGTGATAAAGGATCTCACAATCATAATCCTTTACCACATCCAACCATCGACGCTGCCTCATATTCAGATTCAGCTGATCAATCAAATACCTCAAGCTCTTGTGATCTGTGTAAATAGTCCAACGAACCCCATAGAGGTAATGTCGCCAAATCTTGAGGGCAAAAAGCACAACCCCCAACTCCAAATCATGCGTCAAATAATTCTATTCTTGAGGCTTCAACTGCCTCGAATCATAAGCGATCACACGAACCCTCTGCATTAGCACCGCCCCCAATCCTATGATCGAGGCATCACAATAAACCACGAAATCATCAACACCCTCAGACAGGGTCAGAATCGACACCTCACACAACCGTTGTCTAAGAGTCTCGAAAGCTACCTACTGCTCAGGACCCTAGTGAAATGTAACTGTCTTCTTGGTCAGTCGGGTCGGAGGAACAACTATCTTGGAGAAATCCTGGATGAATCTTCGGTAGTAACCAGCCATACAAAGAAAACTTTGAATCTAAAATGGAGACCTCGGAACCTCCCACTTCATCACAGCCTCAACCTTGGCCGGATCGACTAGAATACCCTTCTGGTTGACAAGGTGCCCCAGAAATTGCACCTCGCACAACCAGAACTCACACTTAGAGAACTTTGCGAAAAGTCTCTCCCTCCTCAGTGTCTCTAGCACTTCCCTCAAGTGCTCCTCATGCTGCTCCTAAGTCTTGGAATAAAGCAAGATATCATCAATAAATACTATCACAGACCGGTCCATCATCAGTCTACACATGCAGTTCATGAGATCCATGAACGCGGCTGGAGCATTGGTGAGCCCGAAAGGCATTAGCACGAACTCATAATGACCATAACAAGTCTGGAAAGCTGCTTTGTACACATCCTCATCCCTGACCCGCATCTGATGATAACCCGATCGCAAATCAATCTTGGAGAACCAAGATTCTCCTGAAGCTGGTCAAATATATCATCAATCCACGGGAGTGTATAACATTTTTTCATCGTTACCTTATTCAACTCCCGATAGTCGATACACATACAATGAGACCTGTCCTTCTTCACAAATAGAATCGGTGCATCCCAAGGTGAACTGCTCGGTCGAATAAATGTCTTGTCTAACAACTCCTGCAGTTGTGTAGACAACTCCTGCATCTCGAGAGGAGCCAACCGATATGGTGATTTGGCTATCGGAGCCGCACCTGGAACCAGTTCAATCCTAAACTCAACTTGCCTCTCTGGTGACACCCCAGGGAAAATCCTCTGGGAATACATCCAGGTAATCCCGCACAATCAACACATCATCCATGGTCACCTTACCCTTATCCCGGGTATCCATGAAATAGGCGACAAAATCCGAGCAACCCTGCTGAAGATAGAGTCTGGCCCTCGCCGCAGAACACAAAATTGGCCCACATTGCGGTCTCTCCCCATGAATCACCAACTCTTCCCCGCTTGGAGTCCGAACCCAAACTAACTGCTGGTCACAGTTGATCACTACCCCCATTAGGGCACAACTAATCCATGCCCACGATAACCTTGTTCCCACACAGAGGAATAAGAACCAAATCAATTAAATACTGCTCGCTGAATAACTGGAGAGTACACCCCCGTTGAACCCTCGCAACCCGAACCGTCCTATCATCAACAATCTCAACATCAAGATGACAATCCTGATGGGTTTTGAGCATTCTAACACTTCCTAAGTGTACATGCAACCCTAATAACCTTGGATCTATGTTTGTCTAATTATCATGCAAAGTTGAATTCCAAGGTTATATTCCTATCTAGCATACATGGGGAACAATTTTAACTTGAATCATAGATAGAATAACTTACCTTGTTGTTGCTTGTGTTCCTTGAAACCTTGTGAGCCTAGCACCCCAAGTGTGATGCCTCAAATGCTTCACACAACACCAAATGCTCTTGGGAAGACTCTTGAGATAACACACACTTCTCAAAATCGGCCAAGCCCTCTAGTTCCTTAGTAGTAGTCCGATTTTGGTGGAGAATATGCTTCTTATATAGTGTTGACACATCTAGGGTTACACCATGTAAACCCTAATGTGTCATGACTCTTCATTTCCATGATCCATGGGTTTGTAACTCCCATGGAGCATCCATGGAGCATCCTATGGGTAGAACCCAACTTGATAATCCATGGAGCCTCTTAGCCCACTATACAAGATATGGATGATTTACACAATCAACCCATATATTTAATTAGTTATCCTTTGATCACTTAATTAATTCCAAATTAATTCTTTGATCAACTAATCAAATAATATTATTAATATATTAGAACTTATAATATATTAATAATCTCCACGTGTTATTTCTCTCATTTAGTCTATCCAATTGCATGGTGCCATGCAACCCAAATGGACCATGCCGGGTCGGGTCAAGTACAAGCCCGAAATAGTTATGGACTTAGACACCTTATCCAACAGTCTCCCACTTGGATAAGTCTAATAACTATATCTCTAGTACTTCAGGAACCGACCGGCAATCGTAGCTCTTTCAAGGTTTCTCGGAACTGAGAAGATGACAGTACGCCATTTAAGATAAGTGATCATATAATCCTCCGTTCTAGATATCAGCCGGACAAATACATGGAACATTGTCTTACTTCTTGTCCAGCATTTGTTTCTCGATTTCCGATTTGTTTGACATAGAACTTAATTGAACACATCAACTTAGTTCTGACCGGGCCCGGTACATGGGTCAAAACAAAATCATCGAGGGGCCCAGATATCAGCTTCTAATCCAAGAAGGAACAGATAAACTTCGACTCATATGTTTGTTCTACCACTCATTGAATTACACACAAAAGTACGTTTTATAACATCGAGTTACCAATGCGGTTTCGTACAGTCAATGCATAACCAACTCGTAAGTAACAAATCATATCTCTAGGTTTGAAGACTTATATGATATTACCGTCTCACGATCACTCGAGATAGAATTCCATGAAGTGATTCCAGTGAGCGTGGGTTGAGTCCAATACTCAGAACTTATGAGCACTCATGATTGTTGTAGCCTTGTCCAACACCTTAGACCTCTACAACCCATCATGACAGTCTTGATTCATACCTACTTCCGACATATGACCGACTGTGGAGGTTTGAATAATATGTTATACCAAACAAAATTATTCTGGAAGTCAAAACATGCAAAAGAAATATAGTAAATGATCGACAAGAGATAGCAACACTTTACTCATAAATAAAATTCCTTTTATTCATCATCTAATGTCAATTACACTTTACAAATTTCTGGGTTATCTAACTACTAAAACTTATATCATCCTTCAGCCCTATGCTCCGAGCATGCTGGAGATGCTTAACCCTACTCAGTCCCTTCGTGAGGGGATCTGCTGGGTTCTCATCTGATGATACCCTCTTTGCCATGAGGAGTCCTTCTTCGATCCGATGTCTAATGAAATGGTATTTTCTGTCGATGTGTCTGGATCTCCCATGATCCCTTGGTTCCTTGGCTAAGGCAACAGCACTTTCACTATCACAGAAAATTTCCATTGGCTCTTTAATAGCTGGTACAACTCCAAGGTCTCCAATGAAGTTCTTCAGCCATATCGCTTCCTTTGCTGCTTCGCTAGCTGCAATATACTCTGATTCACAAGTAGAATCTGCCACTGTCTCTTGCTTGGAACTCTTCCAAGAAATTGCTCCTCCGTTTAGGGTAAAGATCCAGCCCGACTGAGAGCGGAAATTATCCCTATCAGTCTGGAAGCTAGCATCACTATACCCTACAACTCTCAAGTCATCACTCCCACCGAGGGTAAGGACCCAGTCCTTAGTCCTCCGTAGGTACTTGAGGATATTCTTTACCGCAGTCCAGTGTGCCTTGCCAGGGTTCGCCTGATACCTGCTAACCATGCTCAAGGCAAAAGCTACATCGGGTCGAGTACACGTCATAGCATACATGATCGATCCTACAGCCGAAGCGTAAGGTGTTCGACTCATTTCTGCTATCTCAGCCTCAGTGCTAGGGCTTTGTGTCTTACTCAATCTGGTGTTACTCTGGATGGGTAACTCTCCTTTCTTGGAATCCTGCATGCTGAATCGCTTCAGCACCTTATCCAAGTAGGTACTCTGACTAAGTCCAATTAGTCTTTTACTCCGATCTCTCAAGATTCTTATCCTTAGAATATAGGCAGCTTCACCAAGGTCCTTCATAGCGAAACACTTCCCAAGCCAGGACTTTACTTCCTGCAGGGTTGGAATGTCGTTTCCTATGAGTAGTATGTCATCCACATACAATACCAAAAAGCTAACTATACTCCCACTAGCCTTGACATACACACAAGATTCATCTTCACTCCTAGAAAAGCCAAATTCCTTGACCTTTTCATCAAAGCAAAGATTCCATCTGCGAGGTGCTTGCTTCAATCCATAAATGGATTTCTCAAGCTTACACACTCTATTAGGGTACTCGTTGCTTACAAAACCCTCTGGCTGACTCATGTAAACATCTTCAGCCAACCTCCCATTAAGGAAAGCGGTTTTGACATCCATCTGCCATATTTCATAATCATGAAACGCAGCTATGGCTAACAGAACCCGAATAGACTTAATCTTGGCTACTGGAGAAAAGGTCTCATCATAGTCCACTCCAGGAATTTGAGAGAAGCCCTTTGCAACCAGTCTAGCCTTATAAGTGTGTACTTTACCATCCATGTCAGTCTTCTTCTTGAAGACCCATTTGCACCCTACTGTCTTACGACCTGGTACATTTTCAACCAAGTTCCAAACTTGATTGTCATACATGGATTGTATCTCGCTATCCATAGCCTCTTTCCATTTAGCAGACTCGGGGCCTGCCATGGCTTCCTCGTAGCTGTTAGGGTCATCTTGACTTACTAGTGTTTCATCACTAATAAGTGTCTCACCTTCTGCAGTAATATGGAATCCATAGTAATGCTCAGGTGCACTCCTAACTCTCGTGGAACGTCTCAGAGGTACAGATTTGTCAATTTGCTCAACAGGAGTTTCCTCCTCAAGTTGAGGGCTAGAGTTTGAAGTTCCTTCATCGCTTGACTCTTGAATTTCTTCAAGATCAATTTGCCTCCCACTGTCTCCTTGGCTTATAAACTCTCTTTCTCGAAAGACTCCTCTTCTTGCTACAAAGACCACATTGTCACTAGGTCTGTAGAAGAGGTAACCAAAGGAATGCTGTGGGTAGCCGATGAAAATACACCTCTCGCTTCGAGGTTCGAGCTTATCATGAGTCTCGCGTCTCACGAAAGCCTCGCAACCCCAAATCTTGATGTGGTCTAGTTTAGGTACTTTACCAGTCCACATCTCGTGAGGAGTTTTGGCAACTTTCTTTGTAGGGACTAGATTAAGAATATGGGCGGCAGTCTCTAAGGCATACCCCCAGAATGAGATTGGTAGCGAAGCTCGACTCATCATGGAACGAACCATATCCAACAAGGTTCGATTACGCCTCTCAGCCACACCATTCAACTGTGGTGTCCTGGGAGGTGTCAATTGTGAGACTATCCCACATTCCCTTAGATAGTCGAGGAACTCTGAACTAAGATACTCACCACCACGATCGGATCGAAGCATCTTAATATTCCTGCCCAATTGATTCTCGACTTCCTGTTTAAATTCCTTAAACCTCTCGAAAGTCTCTGACTTATGCTTGATCAAGTAGACATATCCATATCTACTATAATCATCAGTAAAAGTCAAATAATAACGATTAGCATCCCTTGTGGCATGTTTGAATGGTCCACACACATCCGTGTGTATAAGGTCCAACAAACCTTCACCCCTCTCACATGAACCTGTGAAGGGTGACTTTGTCATTTTTCCAAGTAAGCATGATTCGCAACTATCATCTGACTTTAGGTCAAACGACTCCAAGACTCCATCTTTTTGGAGTTGGCCTATGCGTTTCTTGCTTATATGTCCAAGACGACAATGCCATAATGATGCTTTATCCAAGTTATTATTAGTAGAATCAATACACAAAACATTATTTCCCAAGTTATCTACAACAGATACAGCTTCATACACACCATCACAAGGTAATGCTTTAAAATAAAAGACATTATTATAGAAAACATCTATAGAACCAACTTCATTATTAAATGAAAAGGTAAACCCTTGTTTGTACAAAGCATGAAAGGAAATAATATTTCTTGCCATTCCTGGCGAATAACAACACTTATTCAAATCTAAACTAAACCCACTACTTAGCGATAAAGTATAAACTCCAATCTTGGTAACAGGTATAGCTTTCCTATTCCCCATGATCAAGTTTATCCTTCCTTGCTCCACATCCTCACTTCTTCTTAGTCCCTGCAAGTCACAACAAATGTGAATACCACAACCGGTATCAAGGACCCAAGATTTAGAATGGGGTGAGTTATTAGAAATGATAGTGTAAATACCTGCATGGTTGGGTTTAACTTTCCCATCCTTCACATCTTGCTGGTATTTTGGGCAGTTCCGCTTCCAATGAGCTTTTTCATGGCAATAGAAGCATTCAGCCTCTTTTGGGTCAGAAGAAGGAGTAACGAAACCTTTCTTGGTTCGACTTGAAGAAGAGCCATCAAGGGTCCGAGCCTTGGTACCCTTAGAAGAGCTTTTTCTCTTCCTCCCTCGATTCTTCCCGATTGCCAAAACCGGAGTAGAGTTTTGAGTAGGAGTGATAGCAACCGACTTCCCCTTAAGACCTGTTTCTGCGGTCTTGAGAAGTCCCTGAAGTTTGCTGAGGGTGACTTCTTCCTTGTTCATGTGATATGTCATGCGGAATTGATCATAGCACGATGGTAAGGAATGCAAAATAATATCTATTGCAAGATCCTCTGGGAAGTTCACATTAAGCTTCAGCAAACGATCCACATACCTTTGCATTTTCTGCATGTGGCTCGTGACGGATTCCCCGTCCTTCATCATGGTTGTTATCATGGAGCAGATGATTTCATACCTCTCTTGTCTTGCACTTTGATGGTATCTTTCCATCAAATCTTGGTGCATGTCATAAGGGTAGAAATCTTCATAAGACTTTTGGAGTTCCGCTGTCATCGTGGCCGTCATGATGCAAGCCACTTTCGTAGCATCCCTTTCATGTGCCCGAAACTCAGCGATCTCCTGAGGAGTTGCAGTGGACTCATTAATCTCCTTAAGCTCCTTGTCAAGGACATATTCTTTGTCCTCGTAGCGGGTAATCATCCTGATGTTTCTGATCCACTCATTGAAGTTGGATCCATCAAAGGTGACTTTCCCACACAAGTTCATAAGGGAAAAGGAGCCATTAGGATTAGAGCCAGAAGCATTGTTGAAAGACATCTGAAGGAAGGAGGACAAGATTAGTTTAGATATAAAAGAGTCCTTAATAAAACACCCAAATGTAATATTAAGGCTAGGATCCAATCACAATATAATATAACTTAGAAGAGGTATGCCGTAATCTAAGCTATATCATATTTGAAAGGTAGGTGAATGACGATTCACCAATTTCCACCACGAAAACCGCAATATTTTAGTATTAGGTTTTGAATGGTTCTTAGAAATTCCTAGATTCTTTGAGATTCAATGAACTTTTCAAAGGCATGTTTCAATCTCGAGTGTGCCCTCCAAGTTTTGTGACTGGGATACCGAGGATCACAAAACGAGGTGTGAAGTAACCATGCAAATCACTTGGTACCCTTAAAGTTTATCACTCAATCGATGTGCCGGTTAGCC
The DNA here is from genome assembly GCF_051521515.1 of Lactuca serriola. Lineage (NCBI taxonomy): Eukaryota > Viridiplantae > Streptophyta > Magnoliopsida > Asterales > Asteraceae > Lactuca > Lactuca serriola. Next base: position 132,712,273 of record NC_136410.1, read on the forward strand.
ACACACGCTCCATCGATACTATAATAAACCCTAAGTCACCCTTTACCTACCTTGTTAAGTCCAAGTTAGTGTGCCGGTTAACCACACACGCTCCACCAACGACTTAATCAAAGTGTAAAGTGTAATTTCATGGAATAGCACCTTATTCACATTTTTCCTAAAGTAACTAAGATTGGGAATTTAATAAAACATATAGTTACTTTATAATATTCATCATACTTTGAATGAGAATTAATAAGTCCTTGTCTTACCCGTTCGGCTAACGACCCTCCACCGATCAAGCAAGCGGTGGGTGAGAGTGGACACCCATTAAGTCACCATTTTATAGGCAACAACCTTATACCCACCTTATAGACCGGCTTCGTGAATGAGGCGTACTAGCGGTAAGACGACTTTGTTCTTATACATATATATATAATTATTAAATCATAATAATATAAGTATAAGGGTTGAATTTTAACTTTTAAAATTCTAGGGGTTGGAACTAAAGTTTTAACTTAACTTTACTTGTTCCAAAACTTGAGGGCAAGTTTTGTAATCTTTCAAAACTTTTCCTTTCTTGTAACTTATGAGTTTAATAGAGTAATAAAATGAGAACTTTTCATTTTTCTAACTCTTGTGTTCTTTTAATGGTTTTTTAATCCAAGAGACTTTTGGTTTTCCATAACTTGAGGACAAGTTATGGACTCCATTAAAACACATTATGATCATGAATTAATCTACCACATAGGTTACAAATAATTCCTATGATCATCTAAACATCATAAGAACAAGAATATGAATATGAACACTTACAAGAATCAAAATCACATTTAATCTTTGTAATTTTTTATGACTAGTTGTTGTAAATGAGTTAGAAAAGACATTACACCTTCTAAAATAAGTTTTCAAGTACCAAAACATTTTAGGGTAATGATTCTAATCCATTTCCAGCAACACAAGTCGAAATTCTGCACTCTGTCGACCCTACTCGCCGAGTGCATAAACCTACTCGCCGAGTAGGTTGAAGATACACATGAACTCGTCGAGTCCTCCCCATGGACTCGTCGAGTCCATCAGTCAGACAGCAAGATTTTCGACTTTCTTCAACTTTTAAGCACAAATAACAAACAAACAAACCTGGCTCTGATACCACTGATGGGTTTTGAGCATTCTAACACTTCCTAAGTGTACATGCAACCCTAATAACCTTGGATCTATGTTTGTCTAATTATCATGCAAAGTTGAATTCCAAGGTTATATTCCTATCTAGCATACATGGGGAACAATTTTAACTTGAATCATAGATAGAATAACTTACCTTGTTGTTGCTTGTGTTCCTTGAAACCTTGTGAGCCTAGCACCCCAAGTGTGATGCCTCAAATGCTTCACACAACACCAAATGCTCTTGGGAAGACTCTTGAGATAACACACACTTCTCAAAATCGGCCAAGCCCTCTAGTTCCTTAGTAGTAGTCCGATTTTGGTGGAGAATATGCTTCTTATATAGTGTTGACACATCTAGGGTTACACCATGTAAACCCTAATGTGTCATGACTCTTCATTTCCATGATCCATGGGTTTGTAACTCCCATGGAGCATCCATGGAGCATCCTATGGGTAGAACCCAACTTGATAATCCATGGAGCCTCTTAGCCCACTATACAAGATATGGATGATTTACACAATCAACCCATATATTTAATTAGTTATCCTTTGATCACTTAATTAATTCCAAATTAATTCTTTGATCAACTAATCAAATAATATTATTAATATATTAGAACTTATAATATATTAATAATCTCCACGTGTTATTTCTCTCATTTAGTCTATCCAATTGCATGGTGCCATGCAACCCAAATGGACCATGCCGGGTCGGGTCAAGTACAAGCCCGAAATAGTTATGGACTTAGACACCTTATCCAACAAATCCTGCTCCTGCGGAGCTCTGGAAAATCTCTTGCTAAGCGCAAGCGATACAAAAGATTGAGTATCCCCCAAATTGAACAACACCAGAGCAGAAATATCATTCACGAAGAACGATCCTAAAATAAAAGATATAAACATAAGCAAGCAATTCAATATAAATAAAGAGATAAGGAGAAGATACATACCCGTCACCACATCGGGAGCTGCATGCGCTTCCTCTACTGTCAGTTGGAAAGCCCTGCTCTTCGCCGCAGGCGCATCTTCCTGGCCCTAGCAGCCGTCAGTAATCTGAAGAGTCGTAGGAGAGGGTGCTGGTATCGGTCCTGCTGCAGCCAAACTCGGACAATGGGCCTTCTTGTGTTTGATTGCAATGAAAGCAAATCAGATTTGATCCCTAGGTAGTGGTAGCAGTACAATCCTTGCTATAATGACCCGTCTGGCCACACTTTAAGTAGCTAGAACCACCACCCTTGCACGGTCCCTCGTGCGTCTTGCCGTACTTGCCTCAGCGACTATGGCCCTGATGGCCTCTTGATCTGGAATCCGATACCTTGGGCCTCTTTCCCAAACCCCCTGATGTCTTAACCTCATATGGTTTCCTCTTCCTCTCCATCTCCAGGTCAATCTCCCTCTCTCTAGCTTGAGCTATCATGTCCTCCAACGTCTTGCAGCTGGATCGGATCACAATCTGCCGAAGGTCGCTCCTCAGCATCTCATGGTATCAGGCCTTCATCTCCTTAGCCACCACATACTATGGAACCAGAAGTGCCCTCTACCTAAACATCACGGTGATCTTAGCCACCGTCTCCGTAGTATGGCGGAGATCCTGAAACTCTCACACCAACTGCTGCACCTCAATCACCAGTGCAAACTCAGCTTTGAACCTGGTGGAGAAATCATCCCAGGTCATCCCATCATCAGCAACATCATCACCCACCGTACATCCTACCTCCTCCTACCAGTCTCATGCCCTGTCCTTCAACAGGAAGGAAACGAGTCTGACCTAGTCCCCTTCGGGACAATGACTGGTGCGAAGGCGTTAGCAACATCTGCTAACCACCACCAAATCGCAATGGGGTCCTTCTCCCCATGATAGTCCGGAGCTCCACATGCCCGAAGATAAGGCTCCCCATGATAATACGAAGCTCAACCAAGTTACTCTATATCCATATAACTTTCCTTCACAGATAAGGCTCCCAACACTAGATCTCATCCTAGGTTTCCCTAGGGCAAACTCCGTACCACTCTCCGCCATCAGTTGCAAAAGGAACTCCTGCTAACTCCCTTTAACTAGCTCATGAATACAGTTACATATCACTAAAACTAGATAATCATTCGAATGAGAGGTCTCACACTACAATGGTTGGACTCAAACAAGAGTTGTGTAATAAAGTTAAAACCTAACCTTCTAAAATTATTTAGTTCCCATAACATGTAACTTAGCATATTCATTTACTAGTTATCTGAAGCTAGTTAGAACTCCTAAAAGCACAAAGCAAGTAGCATTCAAGCATCAAGTAACCAGAACCAAGCATAACCTAATTAGGCCATCCTATCAGTGACTAGTCAACATTAGCATGCAAGTCCACAAGCTCATACAATAGGCATACAAAGGCATATCTCATAGGATTCTATCATACAAAAACTGAGGAGATCCTTAGTCCTAATTAGCATGCGATTCACGGATTCACAGATCAAATCATATCGATAACATGTATGATTAATTTAAGAATACCTACTTGAGCTCGGCTGATTTCATGCACTACACCCTTTCTTCTTTCAGAAAAATACTTTTCTTAAGAATATATTTCATTTTGAAAAACTTTCCAAATCCTCAGTTTGCGTTCAGACACACCCGAGAGTGTGCTCGAATCCCTAAAACCAAGGCTCTGATACCAACTTGTAACATCCCAAAAATATAATCCACAAATTTCATTTTTAATTTAAATAAAATGATATTCCGAAAACATAATCCATAAAACCCAAATGGAAATAAGTATATCAACATCATAACAATCAGAGTAATATCTCAAAAGCGGAATCTGTATGGTGTGTGCGATGCAGTCATCCCAAGCTCTTCCCTTTGGAACCAGAAGTACCTGAAACATAAACTGAAAACTATAAGCACAAAGCATAGTGAGTTCCCCAAACTACCCCATACCATACATAATAAATCACATACTAGGCCCCCTCCCTACATCGGGCCCCTCATGGCATAGAGCCTCGCTCGGTATACAAATATGTTATTCTTAGGCCTCGCCTATCATCGGGCCTCACCCACTATACATGTACAATATATATCACATAATCATGCTAACACATATAATGAACATAAACAATAACATATGTTTCAGTCATCGGGCCTTGCCCGACATCGAGCCCCACTCGGAATACATAGCAACATATAAAACATGCAAGGGTCACGCAAACTTCTAAGATCCTAACATAAAAAACAAGGGCCGACATTGGTGCCTTAGACCCGCTAAACCCAGTGAGGAAACTCACCTCAACTGCTGAATCTCACTGCAAAACCCTATCTGCTACCTTGATGAATCCTCGACCTATTAATACAAAATAGCACCCAATAAATATTTGGGTTCCAATCCATAACCATAAGTCCAATAATCCATACTTGGGGTAAAAATAACATTTTACCCTTCACCTAGTTTTTCCCAAGGCTAAGGCCCAAACTTAATATCTAAAAGGCCTAACACCAAATAATCAATCAAGGCCCACTTATGGCCCAATTTTCCAAATTGGGACCAAACCCCTTCATGGGCGTTACCCTAAAGCGCAACAATTTTCCTAGTCCAAACTCTTAACCCAAAATCTTGATTCCAGGTGGCCCACTAAGGCCTAAAGTAACAAGGTCCAAAGAAATGACCCAACCGAGGCCCAAAATTTGCGAAGCCCAATAGACTAAGTACGTGGAGTGTACTCAGTTGTACGCTAAGCATACACACAACTTGGGTTGTATGCCGTGCGTACGGACTTGTACGCCCTGCGTACTCAACCATTAAGCCAAAATCAACCTTAAGCTCTTAATGCTTAAGATCAATAGCCCAAACCATATATCCAAGTCCTAATAAGCGTCTATAACCATAAAGTCACTGACTTGGTGACTTTGCATGCCCCATGAAGACCCAACTTTAAAATATAACACCCTACTTTCAACAAATGGACATGAACTCTTGCATAGATGAATCTAAACCTTAAAGGTGACAACTTTATGCATCTAACCTTAGAAATACCAAGAGTGGTAACTCAAAGCTCCTGGAGTGGTATCAAACCACTTGATCTCATTCTTGGGGCCAAAAGGGACCAAAACACACAAATGATAGATCTAAGCCACTAATGAGAAAGTTCATATCTGTTTACCTCAAACAACCAGGAAATGAACCAAATAACCGAGATCTACAAGTTGTTCCTTGATCCACCACCTTGCACCAGGCTTCTACTTGTTGAATATGAACCAAAACCACCAAAAATGAACACAATGAGCTCAAAACACAAAAGAGAGGCTTACGGTTTCGTGCTTGAGGCTATAGGGACAATGGAGGCTGAGAAATGAGGGTTTCATGGTCCATAATGATGTTTATATAGTGCCCAACCCGAAAAATTAGGGTTTCTAAATGACTCACGTACGCACTACGTACATACACGTACGCCCAACGTACGTGTCTGGAGTCCCGATCCCGTCTCGCATGAGTATGCTAACCGTACCATGTGGTACGCCGCGCGTACAAATAAAGTAAATAAAACTTTTCAGTTTTGTAAGAACACATTCCAAACATTTTTTTTACTTATTACAAGTGTTCGACTTTCTAAAAGAATCAATATTAGTGTATGATATTAATTTTGGTTTATAAATTCTAATAATAAATTTTTATTATTTTATTATAATTTTATATGAAGATTAATAAATTATAAAATCTGTGGAGATGGTTGTCTCAAATAAAGTTATCATATAATTGTTACAAATATATTTATATTTAGTTGTATATGATAATTAATAAAAATATGGATATGATTTATTTATTTTAAAAAGTATTTAAATCAATTTGTTAAAATTTAAAATAGTTTTTTGTTAAAAGGTAGTTAAAATAAATTTAAAATTCGGAGATTTTTGTTTAACCAAAAAGTTTCTATTGCCTAAAGAAAGTTTTTATTAAAAGCCATAAGCCTACCCTTAATGGAGTGTTGGTGTATTTTGTCAAGGATATAAGTCTAACTTCAATGTAGCCCCAACGTTTATTAAATAAACATAATTGTAATTGCAAAGGTTGTTATGATTTTCCAAACCTCTCTACAATATAAATATATCTTTGACTAAAACGGTAAAAACTTACAAGCTATTATGCGGTAATAGATGAGTATCTAAACTAGCTTTTAAGGTAAGAAGAAGTAACGTGTAAATTACAAAAACCGTTTTTGTGTAAAGGTGAAAATAGCAATTTTGATTTAAGGTGTTTTTGATACTTGGTTAGTTTATATAGTTTTATATTTTCTCTAATCTTTGGTCCAATAGGTCTTCAAATCGTTTATTTGAAAAAATTGAAACCCTTCTTATTGGAGAATGATTCATTAAATTGGTAGATGAACCATTAAATCTAGAAAAACTTACTAAACTAACCGACACAAATGAGTATTAATAAAAGTTGTCACTTTAATTCCGAAATTTGCCAAATAATTATCATGTTCGGAATACCACATTCCGAAGTCATGCCGGTTGGTGGTGGTTGGCGGGATATGACATTTGTACATTCCAGACTAACGTACTCAATTTTGAAATAACTTAGTCAACATCATACATGTTGGACTTGCATTTTGGACTGTGTGTCATTATACCAAACTGACATTGTACATTCCAAACATAACTTTCTGAATATTCTACACTACATATCCTATGTTGCCCATATATTTTATCACATACAACCAAAAATCATAACTTTGTTTTAGAAATTTTTGAAAAATGAGTTTTAGAAAGTTTTGCTAACCTACTTGCTTACATGCATAACCTTCAAATAATCAACTTCCATAGTTTCACTAATATCATAATAGATTTTGTTTATCGTTTCAGCATTGTTGTGTGACTCTTAGATGTGTGGTAAGAAATATTTTGCTAGATTTTAATTATTAATGTTTATTTGTTAATTTTCTTACAATAATTTTTAATTTTTCCAAAAAAAATGTGGTTTCATATATTCACCGTGTGCTTGCTACCAATGATCTTTATATGCAGTTTCCTTCTGAAAAAGGACCACATATGCTCAACATTTATAGTAGTTGATATGGACGAAAACAATCAGACACAATCTATAGCGTGTTGTTTGGGTGAGCTTACCACCAGTGATCGTTGAGAGCAGTATGTGCTTTCAGTTTATGCTTTAACATATTATTTGATTTCCTTTTTATTTTTATGTTTGACCTTAATGTGTATGGGTGTAACTGTGTTCCTATTCCATTTTTGGTATTTGTCTCTCCAAATAAAATATATACTTTAGTATCATTAAATACAAATATAATAGGGGACCCATATAATAGAAGTTTTTAAATTCATATTTACCATAATCGACTCTAATCACGAAAGTTCTTGTAAATGGTATGTAATCTCACCATCCGTAAAACCCATTTTTTAATAAACACCCAATCAAATTGATCGGGGACGAATTTAAACTTATCTGAACCATTGCTCTGATTTCAGACTAATTTGGTGATATTGGCTTTAATAGGAAATTTATATTAGTTATCTTTACTATTATATAAAGCATTTTAGATATTTCTTGAAATTTAAGAGGTACCATACCTACTATATCATGTACAATCAATTTATGCATACCCTTTATTACATGTATTACATTTACGTTTCAGGAATTAATCACATTAAACATTAATGCTTCATAAATTAAATCAAACCATACTATTCCATCAATTAAATGACTTTCTTTCTTTGTAAATTCACACATTTAAACTTCAATTCCAAACCCTAGAATTTTAAAAGTTTAAAATTCAACCCTTATACTATTATAATATTATAAGCTTAATAATATATATGTATAAGAACAAGTCAGTATTACCGTTAGTACGCTTCATTCACGTAGCCGGTCTATAAGGGGGTATAAGGTTACTGCCTATAAAATGGTGGTTTAATGGGTGTCCACTCTCACCCACCGCTTCCTTGACAGGTGGAGGGTCGTTAGCCGAACGGGTAGGACAAAGACTATAATTCTCATTAAAAGTATAATGATATATAAAGTAACTAAATGTTTTATAAATTCTCAATCTTAGTTACTTTAGGAAAATGTGAATTTGATGCTAATCCATGAAATTACACTTTGCACCTTACCAAGTCATTAGCAGAGCGTTTGTGATTAACCATCACACGAACATGGACTAGTAAGGGTGGCAAAGGGTAGCTTAATGTTTTTCATAGATCGATGGAGCGTGTGTGGTTAACCAGCACAACGATTGGGTGATAATTGACATTAAGAGTACCAAGTATGTTTGCATGGTTATTCATACCTTGTTTGTGATCGTCGGTATCCCAGTCACAAACTTGAAGGGCATAATCGAGATTTAAACATGCCATTGAAAAGCTCAATGAATCTCAAAAGAATCTTGGAATTTCAATTCATCTAAAACCTAATAATCAATTTTGTTTTTCATGGTGGAAATTGGTAAATCGTCATTTACCTACCATCAAATATTTTGCAACTTGGATTACGGCATCCCTCTTCCAAATTGTAAAATATTGTGTTGGGTCCTAGCCTGAATATTCCATTTTGTTTGTTATATTAAGGACTCTATATCTAATCTAAACTTTGTCTTTCTTCTTTTTCAGATGACTTCCAACAATGCTTCTAGCTAAAACCCTACCGGCTCCTTCTCTCTCATGAACCCTTGTGGGAGAGTCATCTTTGATGGGACTAATTTTAATGATTGGATTAGGAACATCAGGATGGTCACTCGCTATGAGGACAAGGAGTATGTCCTCGACAAGGAGCTTAAGGAAATCGATGAGTCTATTGCCACTCCTCAGGAGATTGCTGATTTCAGGGCACATGAGAAACATGCCACCAAGGTAGCTTGTATCATGCTTGCCACCATGTCTCCTGAGCTCGAAAATTCCTATGAGGACTTCTACCTTTTTGAGATGCACCAGGACCTGATGGAAAGATACCATCAGAGTGCTCATCAAGAGCAGTATGAAATAATGTGCTCCATGATTACAACAAAGATGAAGGATGGTGAACCTATCACGGGCCACTTCCAGAAAATCCAAAGGTTTGTGGATCGTCTGCTCCAATTGAATGTGAAATTTGATGAGGAGCTAGCTATAGATATTATTCTACATTCCTTACCTCCATGTTATGATCATTTTCGCTTGAATTATCATATGAACAAGGAGGAAGTCACCTTGAGCAAGCTTCAAGGCCTTTTAAGGACTACCAAAAGTGGTCTCAAAGGTACATCTATTGTAACCACTACTACTGCTACTATTCCAGTCCTGGAAATTGGGCAAGGCAAGGGAAAGAAGAGGAAGACCCCTTCCAAGGGTCACAAGGGAAAGTCTCTTGATGCGTCCTCTTCCAGCAAGACTAAAGTCAGTCCTGCTACTCCCTCCTCCAACCCAAAAGAAACAGAGTGCTTCTATTCTCATGATAAGGGACACTGGAAGTGAAGCTACCCAAAGTACATACATGATGTTAAGGATGGGAAAGTAAAACCCACCCATGCAGGTATTTACACTATATTGTCTAATAACTCACCGCCTACTAATTCTTGGGTCCTTGATATAGGTTGTGGTATTCACATTTGTTCTGATTTGCAGGGACTAAAAAGAAGTGAGGATGTGGAGCACGGGAAGATAAACTTAATCATGGGGAATAAGAAATCTTCACCTGTCACCAATATCGAGTCTATTCTCTATTGCTTTGTAGTGGGTTAAAATTAGATTTGAATAATTGTTGTTACTCATCTGAAATGGCGAGAAATATTATTTCTTTTCATGGTTTGTACAAACAAGGTTTCACATTTTCGGTTGATAATGAAATTGGTGCAATAAATGCTTATTATAATGGTGTTTTTTATTTTAGAGCATTACCTTGTAATAGTGTATATGAAACTGTGATGGTTGTAGACAACTTAGGAAATAATGTATTGCACATTGATTCTTCCACTAGTTTAGATAAAGCATCCTTGTGGCATTGTCATCTTGGACATGTAAACAAGAAGCGCATAGGCCAACTTCAAAAGGCTGGAGTCTTGGAATCATTTGACTTAAAGTCAGATGATAGTTGTGAATCTTGTTTGCTTGGAAAGATGACTAAATCACCGTTCACTAGTTCTTGTGAGAGGGGTGAAGGTTTGTTGGACCTCATATACATAGATGTGTGTAGACCCTTAGGAACCACCACAAGGGATGCTAACCGCTTTTTGTGACTTTTACATTGATAATTATAGTAGATATGACTATGTCTACTTAATCAAGCATAAGTCAGAAACCTTTGAAAGATTCAAATAGTTTAAGCAAGAAGTGGAGAATCAACTGGGCAGGAATATAAAGATGCTCCGATCCGATCGAGGTGGTGAGTATCTTAGTATCGAGTTCCTAGACTATCTTATGGAGTTTATAATTGTTTCACAGTTGTTGCCACCCAGGACACCACAACTTAATGGTGTGGCTGAGAGGCGCAACCGAACCTTGTTGGACATGGTTCGTTCCATGATGAGTCAAGCTTCGTTACCTATCTCATTTTGGGGGTATCATTAGAGACTGCCGCCCATATCCTTAATCTAGTCCCTACCAAGATGGTTACCAATACACCTCACGAGATGTGGGCAAGGAAGGTTCCCTCATTGGCACACATCAAGGTTTGGGGTTGCGAGGCTTTCGTCGGACGCGAGACTCATGACAAGCTTAAAACTCATAGTGAGAGGTGTATTTTCATCGGCTACCTACAGAAATCCTTTGGTTATCTCTTCTACAGACCAAGTGACAATGTTGTCTTTGTTGCAAGGAAAGGAGTCTTTCGTGAGAGAGAATTCACAAGCCAAGGAAACAATGGGAGGCAAATTGACCTTGAAGAGCTTCAAGAGTCAAGTGGTGAGGGAACCTCAAACACTAGCGATCAACTTGAATAGGAAACTCCTGTTGAGCCGATTGACGAGTCTGTACCTTTGAGTCGTTCCATAAGAGTTAGGAATACACCCGAGTTTTATGTTTTCCATATTACTACAGAAGGTGATACATTTATCAATGATAGCACACCGGTAAATTTAAATGAACATAACAGTTACAAGGAAGCCATGGCGGGCCCCGAGTCTGCAAAGTGGAAAGAGGCTAGGGACAACGAGATTTAGTCCATGTATGACAATCAAGTTTGGAACTTGGTTGACAATGTACCGGGTAATAAGACAGTCGGGTGCAAATGGATCTTCAAGAAGAAGACCGACATGGATGGGAAAGTACACACTTATATAGTGCGACTGGTTGCGAAGGGCTTTACTCAAACTTCGGGAGTTGACTATGATGAGACCTTCTCACCAGTAGCTAAGATAAAGTCTATTAGAGTTATGCTAGCCATAGTTGGATTTCATGATTATGAAATATGGAAAATGGATGTCAAAACCACTTTCCTTAATGGAAAGTTGGCTGAGGATATTTACATGAATCAGCCAGAGGGTTTTGTCAATGCAGAGTACCCTAATAGAGTGTGTAAGCTAGAGAAATCCATTTATGGATTGAAACAAGCATCTCGTAGATGGAATCTTTGTTTCGATGAGAAAGTTAAAGAGTTTAGCTTTTCGAGAAGTGAGGATGAGTCCTATGTATATGTCAAAGCTAGTGGGAGTATAATTGGCTTTTTGGTACTATATGTGGATGGCATACTAATTATAGGAAATGACATCCCAACCTTGCAGGAGGTGTAATCTTGGCTTGGGAAGTGTTTCGCTATGATGGACCTTGGAGAAGCTGCCTATATCCTAAGGATAAGGATATTGAGAGACAGGAGTAAGAGACTAATTGGACTTAGTCAAAGTACCTACTTGGACAAGGTGTTGAAGAGGCTTAACATGTAGAATTCCAAGAATGGTGATTTACCGATCCAGAGCAAATCCAAACTGAGTAAAACTCAGAGTCCGAGTACAGAGGTTGAGATGGTTGAGATGAGTCGAATACCATATGCTTCCGTAGTTGGCTCGATCATGTATGCAATGACTTGTACTCACCCTGATGTGGCCTTTGCTTTTAAGCATGGTCAACAGATATCAGGGGAACCTAGGTAAGGCTCACTGGACTGCGGTAAATAATATTCTCAAGTACCTGCGAAGGACTAAGGACTGGGTTCTTGTCCTCAGTGGGAGCGATGACTTGAGAGTGACAGGGTATAGTGACGCCAACTTTCAGACCGACATAGATAATTTCCGCTCTTAGTTGGTCTGGGTATTTACCTTGAATGAAGGAGCAGTTACTTGGAAAAGTTCCAAACATGAAACTGTAGCTGATTCAACGTGCGAATTAGAGTACATAGCTGGAAGCGAAGTGACGAAGGAGGCGATATGGCTGAAGAACTTCATTGGAGACCTTGGAGTTGTACCAGCTATAAAGGAGCCTATGGAGATTTTCTGTGACAGCGACAATGTAGTTGCCTTAGCCAAGGAACCCAGGGATTATGGCAGATCCATGCACATTGGCAGAAAATATCACTTCATAAGACACAAGATATAAAAAGGACTCCTCTTAGCAAAAAGGGCATCGTCAGAAGAGAACCCAACAGATCCCCTCACAAAGGGACTGAATAGGATTAAGCATTTGCAGCATGCGAGGCGCATCGGGATGAAAGACGATATTAGTTTTAAAGATTAGAAAGTTATATCTGAAACTTGTAATAGATAAAATGTAATTGACATTTGATGATTAAATAAAAGTTGTTGTTTATTTATGAGTAAAGTTACTATCTTGTGTCAATTATTTACTATTGTTTCAATTTTGCATGTTTTGACTTCCAGAATAATAAGATTATTCAAACTGTCCACAGTCAATCATACTTTGGAAATAGGTATTGAATCAAGATTGTCATGAATTTGGCTTGTAGATTGTCTGAAATGGTTAAACATTGCTATGACATTCATGAGTGATCATAATTTCTGAGTATTGGATTAAACCCACACTCACTTGTATCACTTCATGGAATTCATATCGAGTGAACGTTAGACGATAATATCATGTAAGTCTTCAAACCAAGAGATATGAGTTGTTGACTATGAGTTGGTTGTGCATTGATAGTACGAAAACGCATCAGTAACTTGATGTTATAAAACGTATTGTTGTGTATGATTTGGCGAATAGTTAGTAAGGGCATATGAGTCGAAGTTTATCTCTTCCTTTTAGTCCTTGGAGGATTAAAAGCGAAATCTTGGGCCCTTCGATGATTTTGTTTTGACCTATGTGTCGGCCCGGTCAGAACCCAATTGATTATTTCGATTAAGTTCTATGTCAAACAAATCGGAAATCGGAAAAAAACTGTTGGACAATAAGTATGACATTGTTCCATGTATTTGTCTGGCTGATTTCTTGAGAACAGAGGATTATGTGAGCACTTGTCTAAAATGATGCGTTCTAGTTCAACAAAGTGTTAAGAGCTACGATTGTTGGTCGGGTCCTAAAGACGTACTTGCAACTATAGTTATTAGACTTATCCAAGTGGGAGACTGTTGGATAAGATGTCTAAGTCCATAACTATATTTGGCATGTACTTGACCCGATTTAGCATGGTCCATTTGGGTTGCACTTCACCAGAACAATTTGGACTTTTGAGAAGAGGATATGTATGATTTATTAATATATTATAAGTTATAATATATTAATATGAAATCATATTATTTAATTATTATTGATCAAGAATTAATTTGAAATTAATTTTGTGGTCAAAAGAGACTAATTAAATATAAGGATTGATTGTGCAAATCATTCATTCTTATAATGTGGACTAATGATCCACGATTCCTTATGTTGGGCTTAACCCATGTGGTGACCCATGGATACTCCATGGAGGTTAAAACCCATGGATCATGAGGAATGTGGAAAGTCATGCACATTAGGGTTTACATGGTGTAACCCTAATGTAACTACACTATATAAGAAGCCCTTTGGTTCAAGAAATTGACACCTAGAGTCTATACAAGAGTGTGGCCGATTTTGTGAGCTAGAGAGTCCTCTTCCAAGTTTCCAAGTGTTAGTGGTGATTTGTTATTCCACTTGAGGCCTTCACATTATTAGTGCTAGGCTCTTAAAGCTCCAAGGAACAAGTTACAACAAAAGGTATGTTATCTAACTTGTTTTATTACCCAAGTATCAAAGTTTTGTATGCTAGTAAGGGTAATACCTTGGAAAATGAAAGTTTTAATGTATAATAGAGAAAACATAGATCCAAGGTATTTAGGCTTGCATGTACACCTTAGGAGCGTTAGAATGCTCCAAACCCATCACAAAGATGTGTTGAATGCTCAATATTATCAAAGCTTTGGAAGAGTTCAACGTGAAATTTTATGTAAAAGCTTAGTAGGGCAATATCATCGATAAACCCTAATGATACATGCATGCAAAATAAATAGTCTAACCCTAGCAAACTAGAATGACGGATAGACAGGCCCAACCCGTTAATAAATGAGACTATTTTAGTACAAAACACTTTGACACAATACATTAATAACCCAATAGGAACAAAATGTGAACGAAATCTAAACTATTTTACCTACATCAACCAATTATAAGAATGTAATGTGAACAATCCAAGCAAGTTGAATGGTAATATGAAAACAAAAAAAATAACTTCAAGGACTAAACATTATGTTATCCTTATAAGTCATTATACCTTGCAAATATGTGCAAAAATTTGAATGTGTTGTTGTAACACCCGTTTTAGGCATGAATAAATTTTAATTTTTAGACTTTCATTTTGGGTGGCAACGGCGTGGCGGTATTGTTTTAGATCGCGAATTAAATGACCTGCGACGGCGTGGTCATAGGTGCCACGACGTAGCATGTGTTTTTAGAGGAAACCCCTAATCCTTAGGCTTTAGGTCCTATTTAAGGAACAGTAAGGCTAGGGTTTCGTGATCATTTAGCCTCCATCGCCTTCTCAAGCTCAGAAACCCTAACCCTAGCCTCCATTGTAATTGTAAGTTCATTCTTGGTGTCTTTAGTGATCTTTCATGGAGAAGAAAGTCCTTTGGTGTGGTAGTTAACTTGCAAGCATCATTTACATCAGCTAACACATCTTCTGGACCTTGGTGAGTGTCCAAGACCCAACCTTTTCCTTGCTAAGTGGCTAGATCTTTAGATTTTGTCCCTTTTCTTCATGTTTTGACGAGTTTGAATGGTGAGATCTCATAAAGTTTGTAGCTTTATGATCTTAATTAGAAATGAGATCTGGTGTCATGCATGAATTTTTGGCCATTAACCCTCATCTTGACCTAATATGAGTTCAAGACATGCATTGGACATGCATGTCTGAAAGGCATGGATTTTTATGTTAGTAATGGTGCTAGAAACCTTTCTCGAATTGTTGGGCAATAGATCTTCAAGATTAAGTGCTTATTTATTAAGCCAAGTTGTGTTTTTGCACTTTTTTGGACCTAGGAGTTGAGATCTTTATCTCTTGAAGAGTCTTAAGGGATAAAGTTAGAAACTTTATCCAATTAGATCATGGAATGGACCAGATCTGGGCTTTGGTACCCTTAGAATCGAAGAAAACAACTTAACCCATTAAGCTGTTAGGAACCTAGTGCCCACGGTTTGGCCTTAGGTCGCCACGGTGTGGCGATTGGGCTAGAGCCGTCTGTTATGTCGTTTAGCTGTCATGACGTGGCGACCAGATGAAAGTTGACCTTTGAATTTTGACCTTTGACTGTTGACTTTAACCAAGTTTGACTTTAGGTCATCTGGGATGTTTTGAGTTGTAGATTAAGGCTTGGTCCATGTGTGTTGTACATGTGACCTGTAGAGTCAATATTTGAAGCAGTGATTAGTCAGCTATCATTCAATTTGTGAGGTGAGTTTTCCTCACCGTACTTGTGGGTCAAAGACACCAATGCCGACCTACTAGGTTATATATCCTGGTATATAGGACGATGTTATGCTGGATATATCTTAGACTGGTATATCTGTATGATAACCTGTATTTGTTGGATATATATTAGACTGGTAGATCTGTATGATTACTTGTACTTGATGGTTATTGATTGTTAGTGTGTATGTCGACATATTATTGTTTTGTTGGGTTGAGGCGATCATGTTTTGTGTTGAAGGCCAAGATACCCAGGGAAGTCCGGATAGGTCGTAGGCCCTACGAGGTGGTCCAGTTAGGCCGAATGCCAGAAGAGCGGTTCAGATAGATTGTAGGCCTTGCAAGGCGTTCCAATCAGACTGCAAGCTCATGTATGCATGTTGTTTTCTGTTTGGTTGTGTGGGGTGCTTTAGGGGAACTTACTAAACTTCGCTTACAATTTGATTTTATGGTTTTAGGTACTTAAGAGGACATGGGCAAGGTCAAAGCTTGATTGTACACATCATCCTGGATTTTTATGTGACTTATGATTTTGAGATTCTCTGATTCATGATTATGAATTTTTAAAAACTATGTTTTTGTGTGATTTATAGATTTTGGAATGAATTAAAAAAAAAAGGTTGTTTTGAAATGTTACGGTTACAAAGTTTATCTATAAATTTTTTTCCATATTAACATGGTTCATGTTAAATGGATGTCAATAATCAACTATATTGATTCAAAGTTTTATGTTGGTTTCAAAATTCGGTCCGATTCAAATTCCTATTTTTATGCAATTTGCTTTAAAGTTCCGTGTGATAAAAACTAAAAACTTAGCGATTAAATTTTATTTGGTAATAGACTTTTTTGATTTCTTGAAAAAATTAAATGTTTAAATTTAAGCATTTTTATTTGGAACGTCAACGGGGGCAAATGGGGGCAGGGATTGCATCCCCCACCCCACCTCGGAAATTTCCTCATTCCTCCGCTCACGCCCCGCACCCGAATCCTTGTATTACGCCCACCCCCACCCCTGTTTCTCCACCCCCATTTAGGTTGATTTTTTTTGCTAACAAAATTGTTCTTTGGGCTAAAAAAAAGTTGGGTTGGGCTAAAAAAAAGCTATTTTTGGGTAAAAATAATTATTTATAACATAATTGTCCATGTTTAAAATAAAAATATTTTAACGTCTCAAAATCGTTATACTAATAACTTAAAGTCATGGTATTTTATTAATTTTGAAAGTTCCAAATCATTGTTATTATATATATATATATATATATATATATATATATATATATATATATATATATATATATATATATATATATATATTATGGAAATGATTCTTAGCAATAGTAAACTGGCAGAATTTTTTGGCAAAAATGGTCACTCAATTATATTTGGGTATTTTGTGTCAATATCCAGATTTTGATAGTATCTTTTTGACATTTAGGTTTTTACCACAAATCTTTGGTGCATTTACACTTTCGCCCTTAAACTCAAAACTTTTATATTTTTGCGTTTTCATTAAAATTTTCTGCTTTTTGGTTTTTTGCCACAAAACTTTAGTGAGTTTAACACTTTTAGTCATTACAGTAAAAAGTTTTACATTTTTGATGTTTTTGCCATAAATCTTTTATGAATTTTTCACTTTTTGTCCTTGTACCAAAAACTTTTACATTTTGACATTAAAAAAAACCTCCTTTTGAATTTTGTCACCATATTTTCCGAATTTTAACATTATTGCCACAACATTTTTGAATTTTCGCCAGCAGTGTCCATTTTTTTGGTTGTACACTTTTGAAATCTAATTTTAGGAGTTGTCAACTTTCTCCCCTATTTGTGGTGATTGACAATTTCAACACATATCTTTTAAAGTTTGCCGATTTTTCCCAGATTACCCCAAAAGCGGCGTAGCCGCAACCTCTTTACTAGTTATTTATTATATTTTTATAATTAATATATATTAATATAAATAATATATTAACGGCCCCCATTAGCGTTTGGGGACAGGACTACGCACCCCCTCCCCGCCCCCGCCCCCGAAATTAAAACGGGGGTTAGACTCGCCATCACCCTCGATTTTTTAAGCAAATATCCCCTATATGGGATCGGGGCCCCACAAGTTTGGGATCCCACATAACTTTTTGACATCTCTAATTTTTATATCACGTCATGTTTATTTGAAATTAAACTCTATTTATCGTAAATTATATTATATGTTTATATGCTTGTACCTTAATTATTTGAAATATTCATTTTTGTTTGTTTTGTGATTTTTTTTAAAATGGAAAACGATTTAGCGAAAGCCTCACTATAATATTTCAATGGTGATCCTGGGCTCGAGCTCCTTTAAAGAGTAAACTCAGCCTCGGAGTGGATATTTAGGGAAAACTTCTCACACATGGGGCATAATTGTAAGAAGCAAATTTAACTAGTTCAAAGATTTATATTCCTAACCTCAAAGCCCGCGTGGGTATCAAACCTAGTGCATGTGCATCGAGTGTCATCTTGACAAGTGTGATAGAATCGTAACATCATTTGCAAATTTATGTAATATTTTTGTTTACAAATTATTTGCAAATTTATGTAATATTTTTGTTTTCATTTTATTTGCAAATTTGTGTAAGTATATGTCAATTTGAACATTACAATGGTTATTTACTTTCATTTCATAAGAGTAACATGGTTGCATGTTTGCATCTGAATTGTTGGTACATACTTGTTCCCTATCTATTTGCATTCATATATGATATGCTTGATAGTATGCTTGAAAGTGTAGTTCGTTTGATCATTATTGGTATGTTTGCATCATTGCATGTGATTGTACTTTTAGTACATTGTGCATTTGGTTGTAGGTTTTTTTTTTTATCAATTGTAATCGTTATTAACATCCCTCTAATGGGGGAGACGGACTTGGCAAAATTATTCTACAAACCCTCTCCAAGATCATTTTTTTATCTTGTAAATCCCAAACTAGCTAGTTATGAAAAAAAAAAAAAAACTAAAAGTGACAATTCTCTAAGATTATTTATGACCCGTAATATGAAAAAAAGACAATTTATGAAAATTGGATATGTTGAAAGTCGACGGTTTTTCGGTTATCTGGTGTTGAGGCAAAAACACACATAAGAATCCGATGTGGTGAGGGTTTCCACTAATAAACACAATACCAAAGTATAGTAGGTGTCTTGTAGAGTGAGGATGGTCAAGGATCTTCATGGAATGAATGTATCTCTCTCTTTCTCTCTCTCTCTCTCTCCTTCACTAGTAAACATCATTTCCATAATCGTGTGAAACAGTTTGATGATGAGATAGGTTGCATTCCACGCGTAAGGATACCCCATAGCCTTATATGTTTTCTAACGCACCGAGTCAAACGACTTAGTCATCAACTGGAGTTGACTCTTACTCAGTTGAGGGCATGAAGCTTCAGTTTGATATAACTCAAACCAAGGTTGTCAAGATTGGGATCCTACCTAGGATCGTTTTTAGGTTTGCAAGATCGGGATCAGGATCCTAAGATCCCACAAAATAAAATATAATTTTAATTTATAATTTTTAATCATGAAAAATATTTCAAACATTCAATTTTTCGTTCATAAGTTATAAAAACTTCAAAATATTAGCCATAAGGTACAATACAAAATGATAAATGACAAATTGGTAAAGGGTACAAGACATAAAGTGGTAAAAAAATTTCATTTGCAAAAAAAAAAAATCAAAGGAAGGTAGGATCGGATCGGATCTCGATCCTACTTACGATCTTATGATCCTACCTGCGATCCTACCCCAAATACGATCCTTTTACGATCCGGATCGTTTTTCATACCTAGGATCGTAGGATCGTACGATCCTACGCTCAAGATCGCGATTTTGACAACCATGACTCAAACCATAAGTTATTTCTGCTTCAAAACTCGCTATTGAAACTACTCTCTAAGCTACAAAATAATTGTGTAGCTGTCTAAAACAATAAATAATCGAGCTAATATTTTTATTTACATTTTACTATTCTGCATTTCATATATATATATATATATATATATATATATATATATATATATATATATATATATATATATATATATATATATATATATATATATATATATATATATATATATCATACATACTTATAAAGCTAGCATTTTTTCTTGAATCTCATGCATTTGAAACCCCCACTCTTTTTTCCTTTCATCACATTCATTTGAAACTCCCATGACTTTTCAATTTCTTTATAATAATAATTATAATTTGGTAATTAGGTTAAATAAATATCAAATCTAAAGTGTATTCATATATAAACTAAATTTCAATATTAAAATAATATCTTTCATTCTACTTATAAAATTATGTTTTTTAACTTTTAATATACTATACTTAATTTATTAGTTTTAATATATTGTTGTATGTAAACCATTATCATTTTAAAGGTATAATTTTTGAACAATTTGTATAAAATACTTAAATTATTAATTAAAATATAACAATATAGGCTCAACTTAAATATAAATTTTATTTAACTTAAACAACCCAAAAATTATTTTACAAATAGTTAAAAGTGATAAATTGTAGTGTCTTTATAATAATGATTGTAAGTTAGTTAATAAGGTTAAATAAATATCAAACCTAAAGTGTAATCATAAATAGATTAAATTTCAATTTTAAAATAATATATTTACTTCTATTAATAAAGTTATGTTTTTAAATTTTTACATATTATAATTAATTTATTAGATTTAAAATGTTGTTGTATGTAAACCATTATCAGTTTAAAGCTACAATTTTTTAACAGTTTGGACAAAATACTTAAATTGTTAATTTAAATATAACATTACAATGTCAACTTAAATATAAATTTCAGTTCCATTAAAAAAACGAAATAATATTTTGTAAATAGTTAAAAGTGATAAATTATAGTGATAAATGCAAAAACTAAATTGTAATATCAGTTTAACTAAAATATTTCCTAAATATATTTATATAATCGTTAAAAATTTTCAAATAAGTAGCTTAAAATAACTTATAATAAAAATAGCTAAAAACAACTCTATATAAATGATTATATTGTTACCTTTAAAATAAAAAAATAATGTTTGATGTTTTAAATAATTATAATGATAGAAATTAAAACATTAAGCAAATAAATTTTATAAAATTAGTTAAAAATAACAACTATAAATAATATTAAACCATATATAATATTTAATTTAATTGATGTATAACTTGCGAGTAGAAATCATTCAAACGATTGAGATCATGACGTTATAATAGATTTATATATTATCATATAATTCAAAATAATCAATATATTATATCAAATTAATATACGAATTATTATATCAAATTTAATAACAACGTTAGTGTTATATTTTAAAAAATATATATTCGTAAAAACTTCAACTATATAGGTGTTTCTGCGCATTACAATGTCAACTCAAATATAAATTTCAATTCCATTTAAAAAAAACTAAAGAATATTTTGTAAATAATTAAAAGTGATAAATTGTAGTGATAAAAGCAAAAAACTAAATTGTAATTTCAATTTAAATAAAATATTTCTTAAATATATTTTTATAATCGTTGAAAGTTTTCAAATAAATAGTTTAAAATAACTTACAATAACAATAGTTAAAAACAACTCTATATAAATGATTATATTGTTAGCTTTAAAATAAAAAAACAATGTTTGATGTTGTAAATAATTATAATGATAGAAATTAAAACATTAACCAAATAAATTTTAAAAAGTTAATTAACAATAAAAATAACTATAAATAACATCAAATCATATATTATATTTAATTTTATTCATGTGTAACTCGCGGGTAGAAGTCATTCAAACGATTGCGATTATGAAGTTATAATAAATGTATATATTATCATATAATTCAAAATAATCAATATATTATATCAATTTAGTATATACAAATTATTATATCAAATTTAACAACGACGTTATTGTGATATTTAAAAAATCATATATTTGTAAACACTTCAACTATATAGGTGTTTCTGCGCAACGCACGGGAATTCGCCTAGTATATATATATATATTATCTTGTAATTTTTGGTTGGGAGAATTGTATTCTTGCGTTACTTTATAACTTATTGTTAAATAAATTTAAGTATTGACCTAATTTTTATTAACTCCTATTTGGTGTTAATCAAACAGTTTATATTATGTATTAATTTTTATTAACTTTGTTAGGCGAATTCGCGAATTCTGACACTATTAACTTGGTTTGGTTGGGAGAATTGTATTCTTGCGTTACACTAATTTTTATTAACTTTGTTCGGCGCCAAATCAGATTTTTGCAATTATATTAGGTATATTTTTTCCTAGCTTTTTTATTTTTATTCTCTTTATTGAGTTGCTTATTCCTCTCTGAACAGTGAAAACAATGCATCATTTTAAGCTTGGGGAGAGGGTTAATATGAATTGTATTCTTGCATTACACTAATTTTTATTAACTTTGTTCGACGCCAAATCAGATTTTTGCAATTATATTAGGTATATTTTTTCCTAGCTGTATTTTTTTGTTTTTATTCTCTTTATTGAGTTGCTTATTCCTCTCTGAACGGTGAAAACAATGCATCATTTTAAGCTTGGGGAGAGGGATAATATGAAAAATTGCATTTTTTTTATTTAAAAAAATTAATTTTCCAGTTTTTCAAATTTTATTTTCCTTTTTGCATTTCATTTTCTATATTACATTTGCATATAAAAAATTCAAAAAATATCCAAAAAGATATTTTCTTTTTCTGCATTCATAAATAAGAGAACAAAACCCCAAAAAGATTTCATTTCTAGTTATTTTGTATTTATTTTCTGCATATTAAAAAAATTCTTAAAAATCTTTAAAAAAATGAAAATATTTAAAAAAAAGTTACATGAGATGAGGATATTATTTACATACGATAGTTCTGTTAAGATGAAGTGTGATAGTTACCGAAAGTAACCGTCCCATTACAATCAATTTTAAGAATTATCTTTTTAAGTGTTATAATTGTTTTCAATATGGACCAACATACGAGTTAGATAATTTTTACAATGGAAGCGTGAGATGGAAAAACAAACAGTGTTTTGAAAATAATTTCCTTTAATGCCTTAAAAAGAACATAGATTGAATAACCTTTATCATTCATTGAAGTATTGAACCCTATAGTTTCTGTGCCTTTTGAGGATGGGAGGGAACTCTTGTTATACCCACAATTTATTATCATTTTTGAAGTATTGAAGATATGGTGGGCCTCAAAGTAAAATTTGTGCCCAGTCAATATATATGTTAGAAATGGTACATCAAGCAACTTAAAGAAATCTGCAATTCAAAGTCAAATCCAAGTCAAGTTCAAGTCGAAATCAAGAACCAAACAAGTTAAATCTGAAGAGTTGAACAAGACAAAGAAGACGTGTGGTATAATGAGATTGATCACTCGATAGTGGAATCATAGGGGCAAGCTTGACATTTCTGTCCATAATGGAGCTTACCGCGTTACTGGACGAGTTTAGAAAAAAAGGAGGGGTTAGTTCCAACCCCTAGAATTTTGAAAGTTAAAATTCAACCCTTATACTTTATAGTATTATAAGTTATAATATATATATATATATATATATATATATATATATATATATATATATATATATATATATATATATAAGATCAAGTCGTTTTACCGTCAGTAGGCCTCATTCACGAAGCCGATCTATAAGAGGGGTATAAGGTTGTTGCCTATAAAATGACAATTTAATGGGTGTCCACTCTTACCCACCACATCCTTGACTGGTGGAGGGTCGTTAGCCGAACGAGTAGGACAATGAATTTAATTCTCATTAAAAGTATAATGATTATTATAAAGTAACTAAATGTTTTATAAATTCTCAATCTTAGTTACTTTAGGAAAATGTGAATTTGGTGCTAACCCATGAAAATACACTTTGCACCTTGCTTAAGTCGTTAGTGGAGCGCGTGTGGTTAACCGGCACACTAACTTGGATTTAACAAGGTTGGCAAAGGGTGGCTTAAGGTTTATCATAGATCGGTGGAGCGCATGTGGTTAACCGGCACATCAATTAGGTGATAAAAATTAAGAGTACCAAGTATATTTGCATGGTTATTCACACTTTGTTTTGTGATCCTCAGCATCCCAATCACAAAACTTGAAGGGCACAATCGAGATTGAAACATACCATTGAAAAGTTCAAGAAATCTCAAAAGAATCTAGGAGTTTCAAAACCAATTAAAACCTAATAATACATTTCGTTTTCATGGTGGAAATTGGTGAATCGTCGTTCACCTACCTTCAAATATTTTATAGCTTGGATTACGACATCCCTTTTCTAAGTTATAAAATATTGTGTTGGGTCCTAACCTTAATATTACATTTGGGTGTCTTATTAAGGACTATTTATATATCTAATCTAAACTTGTCTTTCTTCTTTTTTAGATATCTTCCAACAATGTTGCTTCTGGTTCAAACCTTACCGACTCCTTCTCTCTCATGAACCTATGTGGGAGGGTCATCTTTGATGGGACTAATTTCAATGATTGGATTAGGAACATAAGGATGGTCACTCTCTATGAGGACAAGGAATATGTCCTCGACAAGGACCTGGAGGATCTTGATGAGTCTTCTGCTACTCCAGAGGAGATCGCTGAGTTCAGGACTCATGACAGAGATGCCACTAAAGTGGCATGTATCATGCTGGCCACGATGATAGCCGAGCTCCAAAAGTCCTATGAGGACTTTTATCCTTCTGAGATGCACCAGGATTTGATGAAAAGATATCGTCAAGAGAAATATGAAACAATCTCCTCCATGATAACAACCCAGATCAAGGATGGTGAACCCATCACGGGCCACATGCAGAAAATGCAAAGGTTTGTGGACCGTTTGCTGAAGTTGAATGTGAACTTCCCTGAGGAGTTGGCTATTGATATCATACTGCACTCCTTACCTTCTTGTTATGACCAGTTCCGAATGACCTATCATATGAACAAGGAGGAGGTCACACTCAACAAACTTCAAGGACTTTTCAAGACCGCTGAAAGTGGTCTTAAAGGTAAATCAATTGTTACCACTCCTACTCCTACCACCGCCCCTGTTCTAGCCAGCAATCAAGGTAAAGGGAAAAAGAGGAAGATCCCTTCGAAGGGTACCAAGGGAAAGTCTCTTGATGGCTCCTCTTCAAGTAGAACCAAAGATGGTTTTGTCACTCCTTCTGCCAACCCTAAAGAGGTTGAATGCTTCTATTGCCGTGAAAAGGCACACTGGAAGTGAAACTGCCCAAAGCACTTGCAAGATGTTATGGATGGGAAAGTGAAACCCAACCATGTAGGTATTTACACTATATTGTCTAATAACTCACTATATTCTAATTCTTGTGTCCTTGATACTTGTTGTGGTATTCACATATGTTCTGATTTCCAGGTACTAAGAAGAAGTGAGAATGTGGAGCATGGGAAGATAAACTTGATCATGGGGAATAGGAAAGCATCACCTGTCACCAAGATTGGAGTTTATTCTATGTTGCTAAGTAGTGGGTTAAGATTAGATTTGAATAAATGTTGTTACTTGTCTGAAATGGTGAGAAACATTATTTCCTTTCACGGTTTGTACAAACAAGGATTTACTTTTTCATTTGATAATGAATGTGGTGGTATTAATGCTTTTTATAATAATGTTCTTTATTTCAAAGCCGTGTTGGTTGTAGATAACCTAGGAAATAATGTATTGTGTATTGATTCTTCCACTAGCTTGGATAAAGCATCATTATGACATTGTCTTCTTGGACATGTTAGCAAGAAACGCATAGTCCAACTCCAAATGAGACATCCCCAAAATCTCGGCCAGAAAAGACCGATTTCATTTATGTTTTTTAAACATTTTCAGAGTAAATCCTTTTAATTTTAAAAGAGATGCGGAATTTGTTCCCAAAAACAAAACATGATAAAATAGATATTTATCAAAACATTTCATATAGAAATATGATTTCATTTCATAATCAAAAGTCGGGATGTCATGTTCCGATACAGATCATAAAGCATAAATGATAACATTACAAGTCATTCAACAAATATATACATATACAGACTTGTAAACAAAACAACTTGATGATTCGCCCATCTTAAGCTCTTGCGCCACTTCCTGTAATACAAATAAACTGAGTGGGTCAGGCTTGGGAGCCTGGTGAGCATATAGGGTTTTCAACCCACAATAATTATATTTAATTTCAACAATCCACAATAAACCCGATTACCCATTCCCATTATCCTCACTTTACGTCCCTAAAATAACATCTATTATAAGGAACCTAATTCAGGATTTTCATCGGGACGGACATTACTGCAGAGGGGCTTCCTCAACAATAAGTGCCTTAAAGGCAACCATGTGGGGGATAGAGTACACCGGTGAACACGTCGTTCACAACACCTAAAGGTAATGAGCCTGCTAGTGTTCCACATGACAGTCTAGAATAGTCCGTGGTCGTCATCCATACTTTGCTGAATGACTAGAATAACACCAATAACACCGAGGCCTCTCATCTGTTTATTTCACACCAATTATCTACCCATGTTCTACCCGACATATTAGTAGATAAAAATATACATTTTTATACATTGTTTAAAAACCTGTATAGCATGCTTTAATCAATACATATTCCACATAACAGATGAGGCATACACACATAACACGTATTTCATAGAGAATATATCAGGTCTATGAGATAGAAGAGAGTGAATATACATTCACACATATAACAGCAAAATATATACACATAGCATGTATTTTATATAGAATACTTCATAATATTACGTTGGAATGAAAATGACTACACACTCACTTGATCGGAAGACGATCGGGCAACACTACGGCTTGCAGAAGTAGTGTTTCTCCGTAGATCTGGAAAATCTTCACAAAAACCGGGCTCCTCGCGGGCAGGGTTTCGGCTCGGAAATCTCACTTCTCGGGATCCTCAGGACTTCAGAACTTGCTTCGGGGCTCGGGAATAATACTGGGGCTTCGGGATATGATTGGCACGCAAAACGAGGCAAAAACTAGAGAGAAAGTAAGAAAAATCGCAAGGAAAATGGCTGATCTTGAGTTCTATTTATAGGCTGCTGGGTCTGGGATTACGTTGGGCGTACTTGGGTTACGCTGGGCGTACTTTGACGTCACTGCGTGCGTCAACTGGTGGCACTCGAGTATTGGTCAGACAAGTTGCATCCGACTGAGTACGCTGGGCGTACTCAAATTACGCTCGGCGTAATTTGACTCGTCAACTTCTAAATTGCATAACTTTCGCATACGAGCTCCGTTTTCGACGTTCTTTATATCCACGCGTAGGTCAGACCATACTCTACAACTTTCATTTAGACTCCGTTGGCTAATTTTGACTTTTATTTTTATTATTTATTTTTAGAAGGCCGGGACAGAAAAACTTCGTTATAAATTCATAACTTCTTCGTCCGACGTCCGTTCTCGCCTAACTTTTCATCGTTTCGCTACTAACAAGGAGATCTTCGATTCTCATTTAGATTGTTTCGGCTAAAAACCGCTCGATCTCAAATTGAGTATTTGGGTTGCATACTACCCAGTCGAAACTTCAAAAAATCATAACTTCCTCATACGAAGTCAGATTTGGGCGTTCTATATATATTCGAAAATCTCGTTTCGGCCACTACAACTTTATGCAAAGATATCGGGCATATCTAATACTTTAATTTTGACGCTCATTTTAATCTTAATTCATTAAATTATAATAATTAAGAAAACACACATAAATCACATAATTCACAAATAATACATTTTATTATTTCAAATTGGGATTACAAAGGTTAACCTAGACTATTACATTGCTAAAAATGGCAAGCCCAGAAACACGGGCGTTACAATTCTCCCCACCTTAGGATGATTCCGTCCCCAGAATCACACATCAGCAAACAAATGCGGATAGCGACTCATCATGTCACACTCCGTCTCCCAGGTGAGATTCGGCCCATTCGCGTGTTTCCATCGGACAAGCACTAACTCAACCATCTTACGTCGCAATTTCTTAGTCTTTCGGTCAACGATTGCCTCTGGTTCTTCAATCAACCTTTTGTTCTCATCGATTCTCAACTCCGAAAGTGGAATCATGTCGGGAACTTCTCCCGTGAACTTCCTCAAATAACACACATGAAAAGTGTTATGAATTCCATTCAGTTCTTCTGGTAGTTCGAGCTTGTACGCTTGGTTCCCAATTCTCTGAAGAACTTTAAACAGTCCAATAAACTTTGGACTTAACTTTCCCCTTTTACCAAATCTTATAAGTCCCTTCCACGGCGAGACTTTAAGCAAAACCGAATCTCCAACTTCAAAAGTCATCGGTCTTCGCTTTTTGTCAGCATAGCTCTTTTGATGGTCCTGAGCTGCTAACATTCTTTCCCTAATTATTTTCAACTTTTCAACAGTTTGATGGACTATCTTCGGTCCCATAAACTGCTTTTCCCCAGCCTCAAGCCAACAAGACGGCGTACGACACTTCTGTCCATACAATGCTTGATAAGGTGCCATCTTAATGCTTGAGTGGAAACTATTATTGTAGGAAAATTCTACCAAAGGTAAATGTTCATCCCAGTTACCTTGGAATTCTAGGGTACATGCTCTCATCATATCTTCAAGTGTTTGTATCGTCCGCTCGCTCTGACCATCAGTCTGCGGATGGTAAGTTGTACTTAAACACAACTTGGTACCCAATTCCTCTTGTAGACTTTTCCAAAATCGTGAGGTGAAACGACTATCACGATCCGACACAATCGTTAGCGGAACACCGTGAAGCCTCACAATTTCCTTCACGTAAGAATTTGCAAGCTTTTCTATAGACCATTTCTCATTGGCTGCTATGAAATGCACACTCTTAGTGAATCGATCAACGACCACCCAAATCATGTCGTGACCACTTTTTGTTATGGGCAGTTTAGTGACAAAATTCATAGCAATGTCTTCCCACTTAACCATAGGCACAGGTAATGGTTCTAAACTCCCGTATGGTTTCTGATGTTGTGCCTTGACTCTTGCACAAGTCACACACTCGGCCACATACTTCGCAATGTCGAGCTTCATCGTCGGCCACCAATAATAGGGTTTCAGGTCCCTATACATTTTTGTGCTACCGGGATGAATCGAGTACATGGTTTTGTGAGCTTCTTCCATCAGAAGATCTCTGACTCCTCCTGTCTTAGGTATCCAAATCCGATCTTGGAACACCTTCAGTCCGTGACTGTTTACACCGAACACCAACGTTTTTCCCAAACGTTCCTCCTTCCGGTCATTCTTCTCAGAAGCTTCGCTTTGAGCTTTCTTTATACTTACCAAAATAGTCGAGACAACTTCAATTCTCAACGCTCTTGGCCTTCTCCTTTCAAGATTGACTTTCCGACTGAGAGCATCAGCAACAACATTGGCTTTACTGGGGTGGTAAAGTATCTCACAGTCGTAGTCTTTAAGTAATTCCAGCCAGCGTCGTTGCCTCATATTCAATTTTTTCTGACCAAAGAGATATTGGAGACTCTTATGATCAGTAAAAAGTTTGCACTTCGTGCCATAGAGGTAATGCCTCCATATTTTCAGAGCGAAAACTACCGCTGCCAACTCCAAATCATGAGTCGGGTAGTTCTTTTCATGCTCTTTCAGCTGTCGAGATGCATATGCTATCACCTTTTCTCTTTGGGTCAAAACACAACCCAATCCAACCCCAGACACATCGCTATAAACAGCGAAGTCTTCAACTCCATCGGGTAGAGAAAGTATCGGTGCCTCGCATAGTTTTTTCTTTAGCTTCTCAAATGCTTCTTTATGCTTATCATTCCAAGCATAAGTAGCTCGTTTGTGGGTCAAAGTTGTTAATGGACTAGCGATTGAAGAAAAGCCTTGGATAAACCTTCGGTAATATCCGGCTAATCCTAAAAAGCTTCAGATCTCCGTGGGACTTTTCGGTTGTTCCCACTTCATCACAGCTTCGATCTTCGATGGATCAACCATTATCCCTTCTTGGTTGACCACGTGACCCAAGAATTGGACTTCATGAATCCAAAAATCACATTTGGAGAACTTCGCATACAGCTTCTCCTTCTTCAAGACTTCCAACACTTCTCGCAAGTGTCTGCCATGCTCTTCTTGGCTTTTTGAATAAATCAAAATGTCATCTATGAACACTATCACAGATTTATCAAGGAACGGATTACAAACTCTATTCATTAAATCCATGAATGCTGCTGGAGCATTGGTTAGTCCCAACGACATAACCAAAAACTCGTAGTGTCCATATCGCGTTCTGAATGCAATCTTCTCTATACCCTGCTCTCTTACTTTCAGCTGATGATATCCTGACCTCAAGTCGATCTTTGAAAAATAACTTGAACCTTGTAGTTGATCGAATAGGTCATCAATCCTTGGCAACGAATATCTATTCTTTATTGTTGCCTTATTCAGCTCTCGGTAATCAATGCACATCCTCATGCTTCCATCTTTCTTCTTTACGAATAACACCGGAGCTCCCCAGGGTGATGAACTAGGTCTTATGAAACCTTTGTCCAATAACTCCTGAAGTTGCATCATCAGCTCCTTCATCTCCGTCGGTGCTAATCGATAAGGTGCTTTTGCAATTGGCGTTGTTCCGGGCAACAAGTCGATACGAAATTCTACTTGCCGATCGGGTGGTAATCCAGGAAGATCTTCGGGAAATACTTCCGGATAATCACACACAGCAGGAATATTTTGCATCACCTTCTTTTCCTTCTTAGCATCGATCACGAATGCTAAGTATGATGTACACCCCTTGGTCAAACATTTTCTAGCATTCATTAGAGAAATGATTCCAGAATTTACTCTGTGTTTATCTCTGTACACCATAAATGATGCCTTCCCAGGCGGGTTCACTTTCACTATTTTCTTCTTGCATAAAATTTCGGCATCATTGGCGCTAAGCCAATCCATTCCCAAAACGATGTCGAAACCGTTAAGTTCGATAGGCAATAATTCCTCATGGGACTTATTCCCATTCAGATCAATTAAGATGTTTTTCATACGATGGCTAACAGGTACAAACTTGCCACTAGCAACTTCGACTAATAAGGCATTATCTAGTCTATCAACAGGCAAAGCTAGTTTTCTACCAAATTCATGCGATATAAAGGAGTAGTTGGCTCCAGAATCAAATAAAATTTGGGCAGGCAATTTGTTAACGAGAAAGGTACCTAAAGCGACATCAGCTTCATCTTTAGCAGCTTCCAGTGTCATCTGGAATGCTCTTGCCTTTGGCTTTGGCAGAACGTTGGGTCTTGCTGCTTCCTTCTTTTTCGGACAATCCCTTGAGATGTGCCCCTCCTCACCACAACCATAACAAACATTCTTGGTGAAGCTGCAGTCATTGGCATAATGCCCAGACTTTCCACATTTGAAGCATGTGGTTTCCCCGTCACACTTCCCATGATGCTTCTTCTTGCATTTGTCATACCACTTCGCCTCGCCTCCTCCACCTCCTCTCGAACTAGATTTCGAGAATTTGCCCTTTTTGCTGGACCCTGAAGATCCATCGATTTTCCTCTTTTCACCAACCTCTGACCTTTACAGACCTTTTTCCCTGATCTGGGTCTCAACATTTCTAGCAGCCCAGATGGCGGCTTTCAATGTGGTTGCTTGCTTAACCATTGGACCATAGTCCGCTGGTAGTCCAAGGGCAAACTTGTTGACCTTAGAGAGTTCTGTAGGCACCAAATATGGGATAAACTTCATCTTTTCTGTGAAACTTGCAGCGTATTTAGTAACGCTCAATTTCCCTTTCTTCAAATTTTGAAACTCATTATTGATTTCCAGAAGGTCCTGCTCGGAGCAGTATTGCAGTTTTATTTGTTCCACAAAGTCTTCCCAAGACATTTTGCTTGCTTCTCCCTTGGGCATAGAGTCGGCTAATAGCTTCCACCAACTCAACATGCCAGATTTTAGCAGAGGGATCGCAAGAGCGGTCTTCTGCCTGTTGCTGCATTCGCAACTTTCAAACATAGTCTCCATTTCGAAGACCCAGTCCATAACTTGCACCGGCGTCAGGCTTCCGGATAGACATGGTGGTTTGGACGCCATGAAATCCTTATACTTGCACCCACGCCCATCATTTCCTCCATCCTGTTTATTGCGCCTAACCACGGGTGGGTTGTCTTGACCAATGATCCCACTAAAGTTTTCTCCTTCAGACTGCCCTCCATTCTCCTCGGGCTCTTCCACTTGAATTGATGGTTCTTTACGATTCTGACTAAGCATACGTCTTGTTTCTTCCATCTGACGATCCAACATCGTTTGAATCATCATTTGTACACCAACCATTGTTATCGGCTCAGGTGCTGCTGCTACGACAGGTATTTGTTGAATTATAGGCGGTTGATTCCTGTTTTCATCAGCATTTCCAACTCCGCTTCTTGTTCTCACCATTTTTGATCTATACACCGAATAAGGTGAAATTTAGATCTTCATTCACGATAGATATTCAAATCATCCTTATTACTCCAAACGATTACATGCTAGTTCTAATATCGTATACATACGCTTAGAATCCTAAGCACATAAACCTTCAGATCCGGCTGGCAACAAACCGTAGATCCGAACAAATAATGGCAACATATAACATTTAGCACATAAAAGCATTTTAGGCAACTTTCCTAAAATAAACTAGTGCTCGTGTCTAAAATTTATCAGACACACATCTCACAATCTCCACTTAGCATACTAAGTTTAAGTCTAGAAATCCTACAAATTCCTAGTTCGCTTAAACTAATGCTTTGATACCAACTGTGACATCCCCAAAATCTCGGCCAGAAAAGACCGATTTCATTTATGCTTTTTAAACATTTTCAGAGTAAATCCTTTTAATTTTAAAAGAGATGCGGAATTTGTTCCAAAAAACAAAACATGATAAAATAGATATTTATCAAAACATTTCATATAGAAATATGACTTCATTTCATAATCAAAAGTCGGGATGTCATGTTCCGATACAGATCATAAAGCATAAACGATAACATTACAAGTCATTCAACAAATATATACATATACAGACTTGTAAACAAAACAACTTAATGATTCGCCCATCTTAAGCTCTTGCGCCACTTCCTGTAATACAAATAAACTGAGTGGGTCAGGCTTGGGAGCCTGGTGAGCATATAGGGTTTTCAACCCACAATAATTATATTTAATTTCAACAATCCACAATAAACCCGATTACCCATTCCCATTATCCTCACTTTACGTCCCTAAAATAACGTCTATTATAAGGAACCTAATTCAGGATTTTCATCGGGACGAACATTACTGCAGAGGGGCTTCCTCAACAATAAGTGCCCTAAAGGCAACCATGTGGGGGATAGAGTACACCGGTGAACACGTCGTTCACAACACCTACAGGTAATGAGCCTGCTAGTGTTCCACATGACAGTCTAGAATAGTCCGTGGTCGTCATCCATACTCTGCTGAATGACTAGAATAACACCAATAACACCGAGGCCTCTCATCTGTTTATTTCACACCAATTATCTACCCATGTTCTACCCAACATATTAGTAGATAAAAATATACATTTTTATACATTGTTTAAAAACCTGTATAGCATGCTTTAATCAATACATATTCCACATAACAGATGAGGCATACACACATAACACGTATTTCATAGAGAATATATCAGGTCTATGAGATAGAAGAGAGTGAATATACATTCACAGATATAACAGAAAAATATATACACATAGCACGTATTTTACATAGAATACTTCATAATATTACGTTGGAATGAAAATGACTACACACTCACTTGATCGGAAGACGATCGGGCAGCACTACGGCTTGCAGAAGTAGTGTTTCTCCGTAGATCTGGAAAATCTTCACAAAAACTGGGCTCCTCGCGGGCAGGGCTTCGGCTCGGAAATCTCACTTCTCGAGATCCTCGGGACTTCGGAACTTGCTTCGGGGCTCGGGAATAATACCGGGGCTTCGGGATATGATTGGCACGCAAAATGAGGCAAAAACTAGAGAGAAAGTAAGAAAAATCGCAAGGAAAATGGCTGATCTCGAGTTCTATTTATAGGCTGCTGGGTCTGGGATTACGCTGGGCGTACTTTGACGTCACTGCGTGCGTCAACTGGTGGCACTCGAGTATTGGTCAGACAAGTTGCATCGGACAGAGTACGATGGGCGTACTCAAATTACGCTCGGCCTAATTTGACTCGTCAACTTCTAAATTGTGTAACTTTCGCATATGAGCTCCGTTTTCGACGTTCTTTATATCCACGCGTAGGTCAGACCATACTCTACAACTTTCATTTAGACTCCGTCGGCTAATTTTGACTTTTATTTTTATTATTTATTTTTAGAAGGCCGGGACAGAAAAACTTCGTTATAAATTCATAACTTCTTCGTCCGACGTCCGTTCTCGCCTAACTTTTCATCGTTTCTCTACTAACAAGGAGATCTTCGATTCTCATTTAGATTGTTTCGGCTAAAAACCGCTCGATCTCAAATTGAGTATTTGGGCTGCATACTACCCAGTCGAAACTTCAAAAAATCATAACTTCCTCATACGAAGTCAGATTTGGGCGTTCTATATATATTCGGAAACCTCGTTTCGGCCACTACAACTTTATGCAAAGATATCGGGCATATCTAATACTTTAATTTTGACGCTCATTTTATTCTTAATTCATTAAATTATAATAATTAAGAAAACACACATAAATCACATAATTCATATAATTCACAAATAATACATTTTATTATTTCAAATTGGGGTTACAAAGGTTAACCTAGACTATTACATTACTAAAAATGGGAAGCCCAGAAACACGGGCGTTACACCAAAAGGATGGAGTCTTGGAATCATTTGACTTAAAGTCAGATGATAGTTGTGAATCTTGTTTACTTGAAAAAATGACAAAGTCACCCTTCACTGGTATTTGTGCTAGGGGTGAAGGTTTGTTGGATCTCGTACACACAGATGTGTGTGGACCCTTCAGAACTGCCACAAGGGATGCTTACCGCTTCTATGTGGCTTTTACTGATGATTATAGTAAACATGGATATGTTTACTTAATCAAGTATAAGTCGGAAAACTTTGAAAAGTTCAAAGAGTTTAAACAGGAAGTGGAGAATCAGCAAGGCAGGAACATTAAGATGCTTCGATCCGATCGAGGTGGTGAGTATCTTAGTATAGAGTTCCTTGACTATCTTAAGGAATGTGGGATTGTCTCACAATTGACACCTCCCAGAACACCACAACTTAATGATGTGGCTGAGAGGCATAATCGAACCGTGTTGGACATGGTTCGTTCCATGATGAGTCGAGCTTCGCTATCAATCTCATTTTGGGGGTATGCCTTAAAGACTTCCACCCATATCCTTAATCTAGTCCCTACCAAAATGGTTGCCAAAACACCTCACGAGATGTGAACTGGGAAAATTCCCAATTTAGACCACATCAAGATTTGGGGTTGCGAGGCCTTTGTGAGGCGCGAGACTCACGATAAGCTTGAACCTCGAATTGAGAGGTGTATTTTCATCGGCTACCCACATAAATCCTTTGGTTACCTCTTCTATAGACCATGTGATAATATGGTCTTTGTAGCAAGTAAAGGAGTCTTTCACGAGAGAGAGTTCATAAGCCAAGGAAACAGTGGGAGGCAAATTGATCTTGAAAAAATTCAAGAGTCAAGTAGTGAAGGAACCTCAAACCCTAGCAATCAACCTGAGGAGGAAACTCATGTTGATCGAACTGACGAGTTTGTACCTCTGAGGCGTTCCATTAGCGTTAGGAATGCACCTGAGCATTACTATGGTTTCCATATTACTACAGAAGGTGATACACTTATCAGTGATAGTACACTGGTAAGTTTGGATGAACCTAATAGCTACACGGAAGCCATGGTAGGCCTTGTGTCTGCTAAATGGAAAGAGGCTATGGACAGCGAGATACAGTCCATGTATGACAATCAAGTTTGGAACTTGGTTGACAATGTACCAGGTCGTAAGACAATCGGGTGTAAATGGATCTTCAACAAGAAGACTGACATGGATGGGAATGTACACACTTATAAGGCGTGACTGGTTGCAACGGGATTTTCTCATACTCCGAGAGTTGACTATGATGAGACATTTTCACCAGTAGCGAAGAATAAGTCTATTAGGGTTATGCTAGCCATTGTTGCATTTCATGATTATGAAATATGGAAAATGGATGTCAAAACCGCTTTCTTTAATGGAAAGTTAGCTGAGGATGTTTACATGAGTCAGCCAGAGGGTTTTGTCAGTACCGAGTACCTTAACAGTGTCATAACTAGGAAATTCGATGCCTTGTAAACATTTAACAATGATAACAAATGTGAACCAACAATGTGAAAGCATGTAGGATGCTTATTCAATAACAACAAAACTTCAATCAAACACTTCATACAAACGTTCAAATAGTCAACAAAGAATTAGAGAACCCTAGAAATCCTTGTTTAAGTCCATTTTTGACTAGGATTTCCTTATTGGGCCCAATGGACCAATAAGCTTCCAATTTGACTATCTTGGGCTTAGAACTCTTAAAAGGTCTCTAATTGGACCCACTTTCATTTATTTTAACATTTTGTGCCATGTTGGGCCTAGAATGAAATAAAATACCTAAATGAACCTTATTGGACCATAACTAACCTAATTTAGCCCTAATAGGTTATAAAAATCATTTCTTAATTTACTTTGGGCCAAAAGTTATCTAAATTATCTATAATTTGGGCTTAAGCATTTAAGGGCTCAAATTCTTTCCTTTTCCCCCTCCATTCTCGGCCCAAGCCCAAAAGAAAGGAAGAGTTGACTTTTTGCATGCCACATCATTTTTGTATGTGGGATAACTAAGCATTACACTTCAAACATCCATGCACTTCTCATATTTCCATGCAATCTCACTCTCTCCTCTCCTCTCTCTTTTGCTCTCGGCCGAAGACACAAAGAAACACACACACCTCACAAAAATTCTCTCTAAATCACTTAAGACACATCTCTTCCTCTTCATCCAAAAATCTCGATTTTTGCTTGTGATTCAAGAGGTTTTCATCAAGTAGTTCACATTTTTGGTAAGTTATCTCTTTGATTCATAACATATCTTCTTCATTTTACCAACAATCTTCCTTATCTCATACAACACTTGTGATCTTACACCTTAGAAACATCTAAGTTCGAGATCCTCCAAGAAAGGTTGCTAGGATCGAATTCTTCTTCATCTTTTCCTTCAAAAACCGAAACCACACTCAAGGTGAGCTTCATACCCCTTTCTTTTCAGTTTTTATGAGTTTTATGGAGGAGAATACAAGAAAAATGTGTAGATCTATGTGTATATGTATGCTATGTGTGAATTGATGCATGTATGTGTGTGGTTTCATGTGTATTTTGATGAATATGTTACCAAAAAGGGTGTAAACCCGAGATCTAATACATGAGAAAGGAAACAAACATAACTTAAGCTATCTTACACTAAACAAGTCAAGAATAATAGCTTATAAGGTCATGATGAACAAATTCTAACATAAAAGCTATTTTTGGGCTTAAATTGTCAAAAATACAAACTTGGGGTAAAAAAATCAACAAGTCACGGTTTCTTGAAGGTTAAAAGGGTCAAAACAGTTTCTATAAATATTTTTTCTAAACATTAGGAATTTCAAGGGACTTAAAATGTAAATTTTTAGCCTAATGGGCTAATTATGGGCTTCTCGGCCCAATTAGCCTCAAAATGCGAAAATGATAAGTTTGAGGGGCTGAAAATGTAACTTTCTGTAAAAACAGGGGTAATTAGCATAACAAAATGTTTATAAGGGTCAAAACACTATCAAAAAGGACAAAAAATGTAAACTTTTTAGATTTTGGGTCAAAACTGTAAAAGTAGTGAAAATGAGTTCCTAACCGTGAAAGACTATTTTGAAGGGGCTGAAGCTGTCAACAAAATAAGTTTTGGGTTAAAATCGTGTTTTCTTGAAGTAAATAATACAAAAGTGTCAAGAAAAGGGTTTTAAGGACTAAAAAATGAAATTCTTTTATATGAGAGGACCAAAATCGTTATTTTATGAAAGAAAGGTGGTGAAAAGGTCAAATTCCATTTTCAAACAAATTAAATTCATTAATACAAACTACAAGATCCACGGATACCAACGAAATGGAAAACAATTACACTCCCAATAACAAATATCGTTACAGAAAGAATTGATTCAGTCTCGAATCAATAATAAAACAAAATCGTCAAACCAAAACCATTCGTTAGACATGCGATAACTATGATAAGCCAACTTACAAACTTTGGGCATGAAAGTTTCAAATCGTGCTTGTTGGGCCTTGCTAGCCCATTAACATGATCTTTTGGCCCAAAGGGAATGTGCTTATGTGTTATTGGGCCTCTCATGACCCGATTTCATGTAAAAGGACTTTCGCTGGCTCTAATGTGCTATCGGGCCCTATTGGCCCATTAGCACTGCTAGTAAGTTCGAGAAGTCAAATGCGAGTTGGGCCAACGTGTCTTTCGCATTCCCAATAGCCTTAAATAACTCATGGAAATAACAGGACTTCGTACTCTCCTTTCTCCTCGGTTGTTGGGCTTATGAGAAATCAAAGTAAACAGATTCAAGGCGTTAAACAAGAGTAATCATGGTGGGTGGATTAAGTGAGTAGTAACGGCCGACGCCTTTAAGGATCATTCGTAATCTGTAGTTATAAACTAGTCTTTTTCTTTAATGTGTGATTATAACAACTCACAAACCCTAATTAATCCAACGCCAGCCGGGTAATCAAAATCATTCGACGTATCGGTATAACAATAGAGAAGTCATTGTATTTTATGTATTGGGAAAACATCGGGTTTTCCTGGGAAGTTCAACATTTTCACTTGCGCGATCTATACTAAAGCTCAACAATTATACATGTTTTGAACAATCAACGAGCATATATTTACGGATCTTCACACTTTTTTTTTACAATAATCTTTTCAGAAAATATCGAATTTTCTGGGTTTTACAAACTACTCTAAATCATTTTATCACAACATTGCTTATGAACTCACCAACATTTCATATGTTGACATTTTTCAAAAATGACTTGTATACTCAGGTGGCAGGTAAACCGAAGAATAAGTACCAAGTAATGTTAGGGTGTTTGCTTATGATATCCAGCAGACAATTTTTGTTATGAAGTTGTAATGACTAAAACTATGTAATGGATGTAAACAATATCGGTTGTACTATTTCAATGCATGGTTATGATTTATGTTGTGCTTCATGTATATTCATTGTGATGGTATTCAATTTAAGTCACAAGAGCCCTCGGACGTTTCCGCCGTCTGGTTCGGGGGTGTGACAGGTTGGTATCAGAGCTCTGTTTATAGTGAACTAGCATGTCTAACCACACATTGATATGCAACTATAAACCAAAAGAGGGACTAACACAATTCTGAACAAAACAAGTAAAACACAACGATAAAACATCCTTGCTTGTGTGAATGAGGAAACATAACATAATACTGAACCAAACAAGATAATGCTAGCATCTCGGTTAAGTCAGGACTGTTAATAGTCGTACCAAGGAGTGGATGTAGCCTGATCAACTACATTCCCTCCAAGGTACAACTATCATATGTCCCGAGGAAATCGTGATGGCTAGGGAACCTAAAAACATACCCCTTTATCCCCAAGAAGAGAATGCCAACTCAACATATTTAGTAAATAAAACGTCTTAGGTATGATATTAGCATATTTATACACTCTCGCAGACAACATGGCTGGTTTCCACCACCCCGGAGATCCTTATTTCCCAGACCAGGGGAATAACGGATGGTTGGACGAAGAACCTGAAGAAGAGCCCGAGGAAGAATCCGACGGGGAACCTGAAGCTGGCGTCGAGGGTGAACCTGCCGAGCCAGTAGAGGAATAGGAGGAGGAGGAAGTTGAAGGAGGTCTCGAGGAGGAACCCAACGATAACGACGAGGGTGATT
Source organism: Lactuca serriola (assembly GCF_051521515.1). Taxonomy (NCBI): domain Eukaryota; kingdom Viridiplantae; phylum Streptophyta; class Magnoliopsida; order Asterales; family Asteraceae; genus Lactuca; species Lactuca serriola. Next base: position 132,752,272 of record NC_136410.1, read on the forward strand.
CGGACGCGGAGTCCGAAGTCATCAACCCCCCTTATCCGATTAGGGTGCCTGCTTACCGGGTGGGCCCTACTGGTCCTACACCCCCATGGGGTATTGATCTTTGGAGATGGAGCAAGCAGCATGGACAGCGACCCCCGTTCGGCATGTCACGCGAGTTCTTTGACCTGAGGGATGGAGGACCGGCCGATCGTGCCCTTCCGGTCATGGTGAGACGATTACGGAACACAGACGACCTAGCTCAGAGTACCGCTGATCAGGTACGTCAGATGTGGACTAGGGTCGAGCGTGCAGAGCAGGAGACACGAGACGTCCTTCGGGAGTTCCACATGAGGGAGGTGATGTGACATCCCCATTTTCACGGCCAGAAAAGACCGATTTTGTTTATGCTTTATAAAAATCAGAGTACTTCATTTTATAAAAATGTTGCGGAATTTGTTCCCAGAAAAACATGGTAAATACGTTATTAAAACATTTTCGACGAAACGTATTTATTTCATTTTAAAACGTTTGGGATGTCATCGTTAATACAGAAACATAAGCATAAACAGAACTTACAATTATTTACACTAGTGATCTACATCTCTTTAAATCTCTCAGTGTATTGTGACTTCATATCAACACCTGTGATAAAAATAAACTGAGTGGGTCAGGTTGGGAAACCTGGTGAGCACATAGGGTTTTCAACCCACAATAATATAATTATTATTTTTAAACATCAAACAATCAACCCAATTACCCATTCCCGTTATCCTCACATTACGTCCCTAAAACATCTAACACAAGGGACCTAGTCAAAGGACTATCATTGGGATGGAGTATATCTGGTGAGCACACAGTTCACACAGTTCGAATAAACACACAGTTCGAATAAACACACAGTTCGGTTAAACACAAAGTTCGAATAAACACCTACAGGTTGCGAGCCTGTTAGTGTTCCACTGGACTGTCTAGAATAGTCCGTGGTCGTCATCTATACTCCGCTAGATGACTAGATCATCAAGAACATCTATAACGAGGCATCTCATTATTTCATTTTATCACACAGCAACTAATACATCTACCCATGTTTTACCCAACACATTTTGTAGATATAAAATACATATACAGTTTAAATCATTGAAAACATGTATAAAACGTTCATCCAGCATAGATAGCAAGTATACAGATAATATACACACACAGCACGTAATTTATATAAAATACTTCATATCTATGTGTAAGCTGAAAGTAACTATGCACTCACCTGAGAAGGTGGTGACTCGGTACTCGGACAGCGCTTCGTTTACTTTAAAATAATTTCCTTTGACGAAACCTAGTATTATCACCACTAGATTTTAGTCTAATATTACCGTGACTAATTATTAGTCTTATTATTATTATTATTATTATTATTATTATTATATAAGCGTTTAAACAATACTTTCCAACTACTATGTACAGACAGGGGCCAGACATAAAACACCGGAGGGCAGGACCATTTTGGCGTATAGCACTTCTGAAATCCAACAACCCTATGCGGCCCTTTAAACCAGATTCCCCGTACCGCGAGTAGTTAAAAGATATTATAACGACACTTATATAAGTCATAATAATAGCCCAAATATTTATTATAAATTTATAATAACAATACTAATTTTAAATATAAACTATATTTAAAATAGGGTAAACATAACTTACTTTCAAGGGGATTTTAGCTAGGAGTCGGGCTCTGCAGGGGCAGAACTTCGTCGCTGAATCTTTCTAAGAAAGATTCGTGCAGCGCTTCAGCGCTCACCTTACTATACTAAAACTACAGAAAGAGAAGTCGAATCACGAGGGACCGAAATGCTCGGGGGATAAGGAGAGAAAGACTCTTGAATCAAGAGAATGGTGCAAGAAATATGAGAGCCCAAGGCTCTTATTTATACTAATTGAATTTTCAAAAACTACCCTCCATAATTACTTAATGACCTTTTAGTTATATAAACAACTAAACACCCCTCTATAATACTATTTTAAATGGATTTAATGATCTTTGTACTAAACTAATGTCGAAAGAACTCAACATTAGTTTTATAATAACCGCATCGTCGATACCTTTCTAATGATATATACATATGTATATATATGTGTACGTATACATGATTTATACTTTATTTTAATACGTAAATATACTACTATAATTTGTAACTCGCTCATACGAACTCCGTTTTTGACGTTATTTATATCCACGCGTAGGTGGAGACATACTCTACAACTTTCGTTTAGACTCCGTTGGTTAATTTTGACTTTATTTTTAAAGTTATATTTTTAACAGGCCAGGACAGGATTGATCCGTTAAAATCTCATAACTTCTTTATTCGATGTCCATTTTCGTCTGTATTTTTATCGTTACGCTACTAATAACGAGATCTTCGATTCTTGTTTAGGTTGTGTCGGCTAAAAATCAATCGATCTAAAATTCGAATTTCAGGCTGTACACCGCTAATCCGAAACTTCGAAAAATCATAACTTATTCATATGAAGTCAGATTTGGGCGTTTCTTTTTATCGATGTTCTTAGTTTAACATATTCTACGACTTTTGTTTAGAGTGCTAAGGCTAAATCTCTATATATCATAAATTTACTATTTACGCTTCCCGGCGCCGTGCCGGTTCCGACGCGAAACTTCGACGGGTCATAACTTCTTCGTTATAACTCGGATTTCAGCGTTCTTTATATGTACGGAAACCTTGTGACATATTCTAAAAATTGGTTAAGATTATTTATTCTAAATAATCTTTTTGTCAAAAAGTCGTTTTCGACCCCTATTGCCTCTAAATTGACTAGCCCGGATCTGCGGGTGTTACAGGTGAGGTGGGAGTCCCGACTCCAGGATGCAGAATGAGAGGTGGCTCGTCTTTAGGGAGCATCCACTTCCTCAGCATCACCCCCTGGCACATCTCGCTGCGACTAGGGTCAGCTGTATCAGTCTTTAGTACTATGTCACTAGGATCTATACTATGTACCCCGAGTCTATGTTTAAGTGACTACACTACTCATAGAATCGTTATGCTGTCGAACTTGTACCGCTTATGTATGCTCTTTCGAGCAAAATTTTCATGTATCGAAGTGCGCATAGTATTAGTGAAAATTTTTATATGTTTTACCATGATGTTATAATCTGCTATGTGTTACATATCCATGATTGTGTGCTAATTTGTGAAATTACTTAAGTTTTTGCCACACACCTAGCTTATAGGATCACAATCTCACAAAAAGCGCAGACACTCAACATCTTTCCGTTCCATGGCAAAAAGACGCCTCGATGACCAACCCGCGGAAACCCTGAACCAAACCCGCCCGCGTTCAACTCTGTTGCTTTTCAGGCAACGGTATCGGTTGCAGTCACCGCGGCTATGACACAAATACACCAAGGGAACAATGGAGGAGTCAACGGACAAGGGGCTGGAAGTTCGAACAACGGGATGAATCAAGGACCTACCAAGACATGCTCCTACAAGGACTTCACCAACGCCAAACCACGAACCTTTAACGGCAGGAGATAGCGGCTGATTCAACTTGCGAATCAGAGTACATAGCAGCAAGCGAGGCAACAAAGGAGGCGATATGGATGAAGAACTTCATTGGAGACCTTGGAGTAGTACTAGCTATAATGAAGCCTATGGAGATTTTCTGTGATAGTGAAAGTGCAGTTGCCTTAGCCAAGGAACCAAGGGATCATGGGAGATCCAGACATATCAATAGAAAATACCATTTCATTAGACATCTAATAGAAGAAGGACTCCTCGTGGCAATGTGGGTATCATCGGATGAGAACCCAGCAGATCCCCTCACGAAGGGACCGAGTAGGGTTAAGCATCTTCAACATGCGAGGCGCATTGGGCTAAAGGATGATATTAGTTTTAGAAATTAGATAGCTTTTCAAATTTGTAAAGTGTAATTGACATTTGATGATTAAATAAAAGTTGTTATTTATTTATAAGTAAAGTGTTACTATCTTATGTTAATCGTTTACTATCATTTCAATTTTGCATGTTTTGACTTCCAGAATAATTATTTTATGGTATATCATATTATTCAAACCATCCATGGTCAATCATACTTTGGGAGTAGGTAATGAGGCAAGACTATCAAGAACGGGTCTGTAATTTGTCTGGGACAAAGAGACTGCGGTGTTCATGAGTACTCCTGGAATAATGATTCGAGTATTGGATTCAACCCACGCTCACTTGTATGACTTCATGGCATTTATCTCGAGTGATTGAGAGAAGGTAATATCATATAAGTCTTCAAAACTAGAGATATGAGTTGCTGACTATGAGTTTGTTATACATTGATTGTATGAAAACGTATTGGTAACTCGATGTTATAAAACGTGCTTTTGTGTATGATTCAACAAGTAGTTAGTATAAGTATATGAGTCGAAGTTTATCTGCTCCTTCTAGTCCTTGGAGGATTAGAAGTGATATTTGGGCCCCTCAATGATTTTGTTTTGACCTATGTACCGGGCCCGGTCAGAACCAAATTTGATGTGTTCAGTTTAGTTCTATGTTAAATAAATCGGAAATCAGGAAACAAACTGTTGGACAATAAGTACGACATTGTTCCATGTATTTGTCCAGCTGATATCTTGAGAGCAGAGGATTATATGATCACTTATCTTAAATGGCAGGTCATCTTAGTTCCGCGAGACTTTGAAAGAGCTATGATTGTTGATTGGTTCCTAAAGTCATACTTGAAGTTATAGTTATTAGACTTATCCAAGTGGGAGACTGTTGGATAAGGTGTCTAAGTCCATAAGTATTTCTGGTATGTACTTGACCTGGTTGACATGGTCCATTTGGGTTGCATGGCATCATGATAATTGGATAAACAAACTGAGAAGAAGGAAACTTATGATTTGTTAATATATTATAAGTTATAATATATTAATATTAAATCATATTATTTAATTAGTATTGATCAAAAATTAATTTTGTGATAAAAAAGAAACTAATTAGATATATGGGGAATGATTGTGTAAATCATCCATTCTTATATAGTGGGACAATGATCCATGGTTTATTGAATTGGGTTAAAACCCATAGGGTTCTCCATGGATGCTCCATGGAGGTTAAAACCCATGGATCATGGAGGAAATGAAAAGCCATGTCAATTCGGGTTTAGATGGTGTAACCCTTCTTGTGAAACACTAAAGACCCCATAGGCTAGCAAAATCGGGACATAGAAAAGAACAAGGAGGGCTAGCCGATTTTGAGTGATAGTGTGCTTCTTTCAAGTTATTCCAATAGTTGTGGTGTTGTGTGAAACATTTGAGGCATCACATTTGGGGTGCTAATCTCACATAGTTCTTGAGGAATTCAAGCAACAACAAAGGTATGTTATTCTAATAGATTTTATGTTCAAGTTCCCCATGCCATGCTAGTTAGGATAAGAACCTTGGAAAAATCAAATTTGCATGCATCTTAGTAAAACATAGATCCAAGGTTTCTAGGGTTGCATGTACACTATAGGAGTGTCAGAATGCTCAAAATCCTTCATGTGGCTATATTCATAAGGTAGCTAGTTGACATTACTTGGAATCTTTCAACAGCTGAGGACTGGATGGTTTGGGAACCTAGGAAAGCCTAGGATATGCTTCAGTGGGTTAGTAGTTAGGTCAGCTGAGACGTGGGTATATCAGTTTGAGAAGGCGACTTGGAGGATTCAGGATGATTCTTGAGGAAAGTATGGATAGGTGTGGAAGGTATTTTTTTGGGCCAGTACTAATGAAAGCACATGATCTATACTTGAATCAGGGAGAGTCCTGGAGAATTCAGAAATCTTGTGGAATAAGGATTCTTGGGTATATTTGGAGCCCTTGTATGTCAGTTCAGTATGGTGTTGAGCACTCGAGAATGGGATTCGGATTCTGGTTCCAGCTGAGGAGCAAGGTCTAAGCCAATCGATACGCGATCGCGGGAGTTCATCTCATCGGAGATTAATTGCAGAGTTTTGGGAATAAACCTCAGTGGTCTTTCGTTTAGCCAAAGAAAGGTCTTTGTGATGGGTTTTGAGCACTCTAACAACGTTATGGTGCACACATGCAACCCTAGATGCTTTGGATCTATGTTTTCTAAAATTATACATGAAATTTGATTTTCCAAAGCATTCATCCTAACTAGCATACCATTTCAATTTGAACAAAATAACTAGTTAGATAACTTACCTCTTAATAGGACTTGTAGTTCTTGGCCTTTAAATCTTTAGCACCTTAAATGTGATGTCTCTAATGTGTCACAAACACCAAGTGCAAAAGGAGGCTTGAGAGAATAAGTTGCTTAGCTTAAAATCAATTCACACTCTCCAAGAATGTATGTGGAAAACGATTTTAGTTCTAGGGAGTTCCTTTTATAGTGTGACAAGTGCTAGGGTTACATCCATGCAAACCCTAATGCACCATGACTCTTCATATTACTTAGGCTCCATGGGTTAAACCTCCATGGACTATCCATGTTGGTTTTGCCCATCCTAAATAACCATGGATCATTGGCCCACACTATAAGAATCATTGATTTACCAAATTAGTCCCCGAATATTTAATTAGTCTCTTTTGAGCACTAAATTAACTCCAAATTAATTCTTGACCAATACTAATTACATAATATGATTTCATATTAATATATTATACTTGTAATATATTAACTAATAAAAAATAACCTTATTCTCAAAAGTCCATCCTATCAAGTTGCATTGGTGAAGTCAACCTAAAAGGACCATGCTACTCTCGAGTCAAATACATACCAATTATAGTTATGGGCTTAGACACCAAATCCAATAGTCACCCACTTGGATAACTCTAATCACTATAACTGCAAGTACGGATTAGGACCGACTAGCAATCGTAGCTCTTAAAAGCCGTTTTCGAACTCTGAACTAGTCAGTGACACGTCCTTTAGATAAGGGATCATATAATCCTCTGTTCTTCAATATATCAACTGGAAAAATACATGGAACAATGTCATACTTATTGTCCAGCAGTTTGTTTCTCGATTTCTAAATTTTTTGATAGAGAACTTAATTGAACACATCAATTTAGTCCCGAACGGGCCCAACACATAAGTCAAAATAAAATATTGAGGGGCCCAAGATATCGCTTTTAATCCACCAAGAATTAAAAGGAACAGATAAACTTCGACATTATATGGTTGTACTAACTATTTGTTAAATCATACACAACAGTGCGTTTTATAACATCAAGTTACTGATGCGTTTTCGCACTATCAATGTACAACCAAATCATAGTCAACAATTCATATATCTTAGTTTGAAGACTTATATGATATTATCGTCTCACGATCACTCGTGATAAATTCCATGAAGTCATTTAAGTGAGTGTGGGTTTACTCAGACCTTATGAGCACTCATGAATGTTGTAGCAAACTTTTGCTATGTCTAATACACTTCAGACAATCTACAATCCAAATTCATGATAGTCTTGCCTCAATACCTACTTCCAAAGTATGATTGACTGTGGACATTTTAAATAATATAATTATTCTGGAAGTTAAAACATGCAATATGAAACAATAGTAAACAATTAACACAAGATAGTAACTTTACTCATAAATAAAACACCTTTTATTTGATCATAAAATGTCAATTACATTTTATCTATTACAAGTTTCAAAATAGCTATCTAATCATTAAAACTAATATCATCCATCAGCCCAATGCTCCTCGCATGATACAAATGCTTAACCCTACTCAGTCCCTTCGTGAGGGGATCTTCTAGGTTCTCATCTGATGATACCCTCTTTACCAAGAGGAGTTCTTCTTCCACCCAATGTCTTATGAAGTGATATTTCTTGTCATTCTTCCTCGATCTGCCATGATCCTTTGGTTCCTTGGTTAAGGCTACCGCACCCTCATTATCAAAGAAAATATCCATAGGCTCCTTTATAGCTGGTACAACTCCAAGGTCTCCGATGAAGTTCTTCAGCCATATCGCCTCCTTCGACGCTTCGTTTGTTGCTATGTACTCTGATTTGCATGTTGAATCAATTGTAGTCTCCTGTTTGGAACTTTGCCAAGTTATCGCTCCTAAATTCAGGGTAAAAACCCAGCCCGACTAAGAGCGGAAATTATCTCAGTCAGTCTGAAAGATGGCATCACAATACCATGTGACTCGTAAGTCATCACTCCCTCCAAGAGTAAGGACCCAGTCCTTAGTCCTGCGTAGGTACTTAAGAATACTATTTACCACAGTCCAGTGAGCTTTACCAGGATTCCCTTGATATCTGCTGACCATGCCCAAACCAAAGGCCACATCAGGGCGAGTACAAGTTATAACATACATGATTGAGCCAATTGCGGAAGCATATGGTACTCGAATCATCTCAGCTATTTCAGCCTCTGTAATCGAACTCTGAGTCTTACTCAGTTTGGTATTACCTTAGATAGGTAAGTCAACTTTCTTAAAATTCCCCATGCTGAACCGTTTCAACACCTTGTCCAAGTAGGTAGTTTGACAAAGTCCAATTAGTCTTTTACTCCTATTTCTCAATATCCTCATCCATAGGATGTAAGCAACTTCTCCAAGGTCCTTCATAGTGAAACACTTCTCAAGCCAGGACTTAACCTCTTGCATGGTTGGAATGTCGTTTCCTTTGAGTAGTATGTCATCCACATACAACACCAGAAAGCTAATTGTAGTCCCACTAGCCTTGACATACACACATGACTCATCCTCGCTTCTCGAAAATCCAAACTCTTAGATTTTCTCATTGAAACAAAGATTCCATCTGCGAGATGCTTGTTTCAATGCATAAATGGATTTCTCAAGCTTATACACTCTATTAGGGTACTTTGCATTGAAAAAATCCTCTGGCTGACTCATGTAAACATCTTCAACTAACTTCCCATTAAGGAAAGCGGTTTTGACATCAATTTTCCATATTTCATAGTCATGAAATGCAGCTATGGCTAGAATAACCCTTATAGATTTAATCTTCGCTACTGGTGAGAAGGTCTTATCATAGTCAACTCCATGAGTTTGAGTAAACCCCTTCGCAACCAGTCACGCCTTATATGAGTGTACTTTCTCATCCATGTCGATTTTCTTCTTGAAGATCCATTTGCACCTGACTGTCTTACGACCCGGAACATTGTCAACCAAGTTCCAAACTTGATTGTCATACACTAACTGAATCTCGTTGTCCATAATCTCTTTCCAATTTTTCAGACTCGGGGCCTGCCATGACTTCCTTATAATTGTTAGGTTCATCCAAATTTACCAATGTGCTATTACTGATAGATGTATCACCCTCAAATGTTATTTGGAAACCATATAACACAAGTGGAACGCTAAATCTACTGGAGCGCCTCAGAGGTACGTATCCATCAACCGGTTCAATAGGAGTTTCCTCCTCAGGTTGATTGCTAGTGTTTGAGGTTCCTTCACCGCTTGACTCTTGAATCTCTTCAAGGTCAATTTGCCTCCCACTATCTCCTTGGCCTATGAGTTCTCACTCGCGAAAGAATCCTCTCCTCGCAATGAAGACAACATTGTCACTCGGCCTGTATAAGAGATATCCTTTATGTGGGTAGCCGATGAAAATACACCGCTCACTACGAGTTTCGAGCTTGTCGTGAGTCCCACGCCTCAAGAATGCCTCGTAACCCGAAACTTTCATATGTGCTAACGAGGGAACCTTCCATGTCCACATCTCGTGAGCTGTTTTGGCAACCTTCTTAGTTGAGACTAGATTAAGGATATGGGCAGCAGTCTAAAGCATACCCCCAAAATGGGATTGGTAGCGAAGCTCGACTCATCATGGAACGAACCATGTCCAACATGGTTCGATTATGCCTCTCAGCCACACCATTAAGCTGCGGTGTTCTGGGAGGTGTCAATTGTGAGACAATCCCACATTCCTTAAGATAGTCAAGGAACTCTGTACTAAGATACTCACCACCTCGATCGGATCGAAGCATCTTTATCTTCTTGCCCAGCTGATTCTCCACTTCTTGTTTAAACTCTTTGAATCTTTCAAGTTTTCTGACTTATGTTCGATTAAGTAGATATAGCCATATTTGATGTAATCATCAATAAAAGTCACATAGAAGCATTTAACATCCCTTGTGGCGGTTCTGAATGGTCCACACACATCGGTGTGTATGAGTTCAAACAAACCTTCACCCTTTCACAAGTACCAGTGAAGGGTGACTTGGTCATCTTTCCAAGCAAATAAGATTTGCAAGTGTCATCTGACCTTAAGTCGAATGACTCCAAGACAACAATGCCACAAGCATGTCTTATCCAAACTATTGGAAGAATCAATGTGAAACACATTATTTACTAAGTTGTCTACAACCATCACAGTTTCATATACACAATTACAAGGCAATGCTTTACAATAAAAAAAACACCATTATAAAAAGCATTAATAGCACCAATTTCATTATCAAATGAAAAACTAAAACCTTGTTTCCACAAACCAAGAAAGGAAATAATATTTCTCGCTATATCAGACGAGTAGCAACAATTACTCAAATCTAATTCTAACCCACTACTAAGCAATAAAGAATAAACTCCAATTTTGGTGACATGTGAAACCTTCCTATTCCCCATGATCAAGTTCATCTTCCCGTGCTCCACATCCTTACTTCTTTTCAGTCCCTGCAAATTAGAACAAATGTGAAATCCACAACCTGTATCAAGGACCCAAGAACAAGAATGTGATGAGTTATTAGATAGAATAGTATAAATACCTGCATGGGTGGCCTTAACCTTCCAATCTTTGACATCCTGCAAGTATATGGGGTAGCTTCGCTTCCAATGCCTCTTTTCATGACAATAGAAACACTTTGCTTCCTTAGGAATGGTAGAGGGAGCAACAGAACAGGCTTTGGTCCCACTGGAAGAAGATCCATCAAGAGAGTTTCCCTTGGGTCTCTTAGAGGGAGCCTTCCTCTTCTTCCCTTTCCCATGTCCAAATGCCAAGACAGGGGCAGTAGCAGTAGGAGTAGAAACAACAGATTTACCTTTGAGACTACTTTCAGCAGTCCTCAAAAGGCCTTAAAGCTTGATAAGAGTGACCTCCTCCTTGTTCATATGATAGGTCATACGGAACCGATCATAACATGGAGGTAAAGAGTGTAGAATGATATCTATAGCCAACTCTTCATCGAAGTTCACATTCAACTTCAGCAAGCGGTCCACAAACCTTTGCATTTTCTGCAAGTGGGTCGTGATGGGTTCTCCATCCTTCATCTTTTTTGTTATCATGGATGTGATGATTTCATACCTCTATAGACGAGCACTCTTATGGTATCTTTCCATCAGGTCTTGGTGCATCTCAAAAGCGTAGAAGTCCTCATAGGACCTTTGGAGTTCAGCTGTCATAGTGGCCAACATGATACAAGACACCTTGGTGGCATCCTTCTCATGAGTCCTAAACTCAACGATCTCCTCAGGAGTAGTAGAAGACTCATCAATTTCCTTAAGCTCTTTGTTGAGGACATATTCCTTGTCCTTGTAATGAGTAACCATCCTGATGTTCCTGATCCAATCATTAAAGTTGGAACCATCAAAGATAACTCTCCCATACAAGTTCATTAGGGAGAAAGAGCCAATAGGGTTTCAAGCCATAAGCAGTGTTGGAAGAAATCTACAAAAGAAAGACAAAGTTTATATTAGATAAAAGTCCTTAATATAGCACCCAAATGAAATATTAAGGCTACGACCCAACACAATATTTCATAATTTGGAAGAGGGATACCGTAAACCAATTTCAAAATATTTGAAGGTAGGTAAATGACGATTTACCAATTTCGATCATGAAAAGCGAAATTGATTATTAAGTTTTAATTGGATTGAAATTCCTAGATTCCTTTGAGGTTCATTGAACTTTTCAATGGCATGTTTAAATCTCGATTATGACCTTCAAGTTTGTAACTGGGATACCGAGGATCACAAACAAGGTGTGAATAACCATGCAAATGTACTTGGTACATTCGATGTCATTTATCACCTAATCAATGTGCCGGTTAACTACATACACTCCATTGATCTATGACAAACATCAAGCTACCCTTTGCTACCCGTACTAGTTCAAGTTAATGTGTCGGTTAACCATACACGCTCCATTAACGATTTGGCAAGGTGCAAAGTGCAATTTCATTGATTAGCATCAATTTCACATTTTTCCTAAAGTAACTAAGATTGGGAATTTAGTAAACATTTAGTTACTTTATAATTATCATTATACTTTTAACGAGAATTAATGTCCTATCCCACCTGTTCGGCTAATGACCCTCCACCAGTCAAGGAAGCAGTGGGTGAGAGTGGACACCCATTAAACCACCATTTAATAGGTAGTAGCCTTATACCCCCCTTGTACACCGGCTTCGTGAATGAGGCGCACTAAAGGTAAGATTGATTTGTCTTATATATACATATAATTATTAAACTTTTAATATTATAATAGTATAAGGGTTGAATTTTAAACTCTTAAAATTCTAGGATTTGGAATTAAAGTATTCATAAGTGTGACTTTACAAATTTCAAAACTTGAGGGCAAATTATGGAATTCATTAAAGGCATTTAACAAATGAGATTTTTCATTTTCCATAACCTGAGGACAAGTTATGGAATTCATTAAAGGCATTTAGATCAACATTTTAATTAACAAAATAATCAAACAATTTATCTATGATCTCGTTAAACTCATAAGTCATGATAATTCATATCAACAATTTGCAAGAAGTTAGCCTAATCATATAAACTAATAAAAATTTTCAAATTTTCACAATTATATATTAATTGGATGAACATGATCACTACCATATGAAGAAAACATATTTCATGTTTCAAAAAACAGTTTGTGGTAATGATCATAATCCAATTCTGGCCAAATACTTGAAAATCTGCAACCAGAGCCATCAACTTGAAGAGTGCATGAACCTGACTCGTCGAGTTGGTCTTATACTGAGTGGACTCGTCGAGTCAGCTAGTGGACTCAGCGAGTTCATCAGTCAGAAGCCAGAAAATCGATTTTTTCAATTTGAAAAATTAATAAGGATCAAGTATAACAGAAAACAATCCTAGGCTCTGATACCACTGATGGGTTTTGAGCAGTCTAACAACCTTATGGTGCACATGCAACCCTAGATGCTTTGGATCTATGTTTTCTCTAATTATACATGCAATTTGATTTTCCAAAGCATTCATCCTAACTAGCATACCATTTCAATTTGAACAAAATAACTAGTTAGATAACTTACCTCTTAATAGGACTTGTAGTTCTTGGCCTTCAAAGCTTTAACACCTCAAATGTGATGCCTCTAATGTGTCACAAACACCAAGTGAAAAAGGAGGCTTAAGAGAATAAGTTGCTTAGCACAAAATTGATTCACACTCTCCAAGAATGTATGTGGTAACCGATTTTAATTCTAGGGAGTTCCTTTTATAGTGTGACAAGTGCTAGGGTTACATTCATGCAAACCCTAATGTACCATGACTCTTCATATTACTTAGGCTCCATGGGCTAAACCTCCATGGACTATCCATGTTGGTTTATCCCATCCTATGGATAATTGGCCCACACTATAAGAATAAATGATTTACCAAATCAGTACCCGTATATTTAATTAGTCTCTTTTGATCACTAAATTAATTCCAAATTAATTCTTGACCAATACTAATTAAATAATATGATTTCATATTAATATATTATACTTGTAATATATTAACAAATCACACATAACCTTATTCTCAAAAGTCCATCATATCAAATTGCATTGGTGAAGGAAACCCAAAAGGACCATGCTACTCTTAGGTCAAGTACATACCAATTATAATTATCGGCTTAGACACCACATCCAACACTTTGGGAACCCTCGGTAGTCGTCTTGGGGCCTTTCGAGCCAGATTTTTCGCGGGGAAGTTAGGGGTTCATCTGAAACCCAAGGTCTGTGGATCCTTAGAATCCTTTAGGAAGGAGGATTCAATAGTTAGTTCATGTCATCAAGATCGGAAGAGAGTTTTGCATCATGTCTTTAGAATGGTCGAGTTATCTCAGGAGGAAGTGATCGGGATTTCGTCAGATGTTCATGGGTATGTAATCCTCTGCCACTTCAAAGTGGATATTGGGAAGTTGTACCACTTTGGAATTTTGATTGAGTTCAAACCAATTAGATCTTGAGTTGGTTCTCTGCTATTGTCTGGGTTATCAAGGATTGTTGTATGCCATTCTGCATCCCGAAAAGTCATTAATGAACCCACAGAGGGACGTATCTTGCAGAGTGGGTTCCGCGTGTACCGTTATCATTTCGGATCTTTTGTCGGCGTCTGTGTAGGAGTATTATTTAGAGGATATTAGGCTAGGGTTAGAGCGATAATTCTCCAGTGAAGTCAGAGTTCAATAGTCCTATCATTTGTTCGGGTATGGTTGACAATTGCCTATGGAAGAACTTTGGAGTTCAAGGCACTATTGTTGCTAGGAAAGGACTGGTAGCATGAAGATGGTGGTGTCAGTTGTGGGTGTTAGATGCATAAATGTTTGGTCATTGGATGTTCAAGAGAATTTTATTTTCGCATGGGCTGTGTTCGGTTAGAGTTCAGTGGTGCTGCAAGATTGGAAGTGGGAACGAGGATTCATCAGCTAGGGTAAAGATTAAGGTCTCCGGTTGTCAGAATGGGAGGTGGATTAAGGTGTCAAATTGGACAAGATTTCAAGATTACTCTTCAAGATTTCAGAGGAAGGAGATCTTAGGGTTTAACTAGTAAGTGATCGCTAGCATTGGTAAGCACAGGTTGTCATCAGTGGATTATTAGAAAGCAAGAAGGATTAGGAGTCCTTCAATTCTAACATGTCGTGAAGACTTCGTCGAATCTAAATGGGGGAGAATTGGTAGAGTATTCAGGAGCAGAAATAAGTATGAGACTAGGATGAGTTTCGCATCCCCGTCAGGGAGGAAGGCGGTCGAGTGGCTGTATTGGTTGAGGATTGGGTGAGTTGGGATTTCAGAAAATGTTCCAACATTTGGTTCACGCTTTTCCTTGGCATCAAATAGCAGGTTTTGGGAACCAGGTTAGAGCTTCAGTTAGGACTCAAGTTCAGTTGAGTGTTAGGTCGAGTGCGTGTTCGAGCGAGTACGTAAAGTGTTGTAAGACTACGTGGGTAGCCGTAGCTTTCAAAAGCAGACAATTAGCATGGAAAGTATTGTAAGACTGCGGGGGTAGTCGTAGCATTCGCTAGCGGTCAGATAGTGCTAGAATGTTGTAAGTCTGCGGGAGTCGTCGTAACATTCATGAGGTTGGCAGATAGTGATAGAGTGTTGTAAGTATGCAGGTGTAGCCATAGCATTCACGAGGTAGGCAGATAGGGCTAGAGTGCTGTAAGACTGCGGGTGTAGCCATAGCATTCACTAGTTTGGAAGATAGCAAGAGTGCGTTGTTAGGACGCGGAAGGAATAGTAGTACCCACCAGTTCGGGTGTAGCAGTGAGGGCGTGGCAAATCCACGAATCGGTTTATGGATTACAAAATTACCCAGATGGGTTAGATTTGATTGAGCCAGCGATACGACTATAGGAACGTCACTACATATACAAGATCAAGGGAAGCAATTGACTGATTAAGGTCGTTTGTGATATAAGGCTACCATTGGTCAGGTAGTAATTACTTTTAGCCTTGGAATTGGTGACATCAGGACTCGACGTAGGGACCCAGTCAGTTAGATCAGAAGGTTGTTAGAGCCATAGTGGTAAGATAATTGGTGGTAATTATTAACAGAAGAGGATTTTGTTCGAAAGACGCGTGGGGGCGACTGTGTGGGAGTCCTTTAGCTCCACAGCTGTAACATCCCGGAAATTCAGAACCATAGTTGAAGGGCTAAAGTGTAAATTAAGGCGGGAACTCGACGAGTAGGTCTTCCGACTCGCCGAGTCAGAGCGGGATTGGTCGCGGGATTAAGTGGCCAACTCGCCGAGTCGGTAGCTGGGACTCGACGAGTTGGTGCTGAAGAGAGAAAACCCTAATCCCGGGGGTTGTGCCCTATATAAGGAACATAACACCTCTTCCCCAGCCTCTTTACCTTCCCTTTGAGTTCTAGAGACCCTAGATTCGTGTGAGCTTTCCTTTGTGAGAGATTAGAGCCTTGTAGGAGGGAATCTTGGAGGGAAATTGAAGAGCAAGAAGATTGGAGCAAGGGGCTTTGCAGAGATTTAGCTTACTCTTCAGTTGGAGCTTTCATTTGAGGTAATGATCTGTTGTTTGATCTTTTGTGCACCTAGATCTATCATTTGTGGGATTTTTGGGAGTATATCTAGTGCTATCTTGAGTTTGGAGGTTGGATCTGAGGTTGCTACCTCAGATCTAGTGTAATGATGATCCAAAAGAGCATAAAGTCCCTGTTCAAGAGTTGTTGATGAAGCCTTTTAGTCCCAAACCCTAGCCCTAGAGTGTATTATGCTTAGATCTCCTTGGATGAGTAAAGTTTTCCACTTTACATGATGGGTGGCTTGTAGAAGAGTAGATCTATGGATTGGAGACACTGCATGGCTTGGAAAGCCTCTGTATGGGTTAAGAGCTAGTGGTACTCGGCGAGTCACATGGGTGAACTCGGCGAGTTGCATGAAGATAGGCAGCAACTCGACGAGTTGGTTGAAGATAGACAGGAACTCGACGAGTTAGAAGAACAACTCGGCAAGTATGTTGAATGTAGCCTTGGACTCGGCGAGTCTGGTCGTGAGGTCCTAACCTTTCCTGGTTAAGCTGTGAATCGGTGAGTCAAGGGATGACTCAGTGAGTTGAGTGCGATTAGACTCAGAGTTGTGGGACTCGGCGAGTCTTGGGGTGACTCGGCGAGTTGAGTCGTGCTTTGGGAGTGTCAGAGCATAGGGACTTGATGAGTCAGCGGGGTGACTCGACGAGTAGAGATAGTCTTGGGTTGACCAGTTGTCTTCCAAGGGTATTTTGGTATTTATTGAGTTCAGTGTTTTGGATATTGATCAGTGGTGAAGTTCGTGTCAAAGGTTGGAGCAACATGATCTTATCTTTTCAGTTAGCAGTTGCGAGGTGAGTTATCCTCACTATATCAACAGGGTCTAAGGCACCATGGCCAGCCCTATATCGGATTGTAATCCGGTTATCTGTTTTATGTTATTGCTTTGCTATGTTTGCATCCCGGTAGTTAGGATGGGATATGTTAGAGACCTGGTTAAGGTCGGTATCCTGGTATATAGGATGATGCTATGCTAGTGACCGGTTAGGTCGGTATCCTGGTTAGGATGATGTTATGTTATGTGATCTGCTAGATCGGTTTGATTGGATGCGTATTGTTATATGATTGTATGTTTATGTGCACATGGTTGTTGGAATGGGTTTGGGTTGAGGCGGGTCCTACTTTGTGTTGTAGGCCAACATACCCAGGGCGGACCGGTTATCCCGAAGGCCCAGTGAGCGGTCCGGATAGGTTGTAGGCCCCACGAGGGCAGAACAGACGTACCGAGGCTCGGAGAGTGGACCAAGCCGACTGAAGGCCCGGTACGGGCGGACCAGTCATACTGTAGACTCAGAGAGTGGACCAGGTGGGTTGAAGGCCCGGTGCGGGCAGACCAACCACACTGCAGACTCGATGGATATGGCTAGACTCGGAGGGTGGACCAGGTGGACTGAAGGCACAGTACGGCGAACTAGTCACACAGCAGACCCGAAGTGCATGGCTATTCTGTGTTCTGTTATGATATGACATGTTATGTGTATGGTATATGTGGTTGGTATTTTGGGGGTATCTCACTAAGCTTTCGGGCATACAGTTGTGGTTTAATGTTTTTCAGGTACTTCAGGAGACCGTGGCAAGGCGAAGGCGTGATCGTACCGCTCCTCATGCTCTTGTTTTATGATATGGTTCTGGGAATACTCTGATAATAAATGTATTGAAAACCTTTTTGTAATAAATTGGGTGGTTTTTGAAAAGTTTAAATTGGCTTGGATTTTTAGAGTGTTACAACAGCCGGGCAGGATTCTGGTATTTCAGATGAATGACGAATGAATTTAGACCAGGGAAGTCTCGGTAGATTTTCTAAAGAAACCATGTAGCAGCATGCTGTTTCGGGCAGTTTCAGTGTTTGGGTGTATTAGTATTGTGCTTTAGGTTGCAAGGGCGGACGGAATAGCCGATTGATTAGGAAGTGATATGTCACTCACAGTGGGGATTAAATAATCTAAAAGTAGTCGATTTGATCTTGTTGCGTAGCTCTCGTCTGAGTCTAACCGTTACAGGGATGGATCTTCCACTCGAAGGATTGTTTGAGCCTTCTGTCAAGTATAAGGGCTATATAGTGGATCATGGTCAGTGATTTTACTCTAATGGTAGCATCGAGGTACCCAAGGCAGAAAGTGTACTTTTGGTCGGTCACTCGAGGAAGATTAAGCTCGGTAAACCTCAGCATGGGTGGTCTGCTAGGGAGTCAGACGATCTCGAGACTACATATTTCAACCTGAGTAAATGTGATCATGTTGCAAGGGGTTCATTTATTTTCGGATTTTAGAACCCTGCGAGGGATGATTTGGATTGCCTTGGAAAGGCTAGGGTGTACCCAGGATTGTGGCTCTGTAACTGAGTGGTTTGGTGTGTAAGAAATGATTTCAAGTACGAAATCTAATTTAAGTGGGGGAGAGTTGTAACACCCCATTTATTAAATAAATAAAATTAATGGATGAATAGTAGCCCTAAAATCCATAATACTTATCGGAGTGTTGGTTTCGGGGACTCAAATGACATGATTTAGTGTTTCGGGGGTTAATAGTGTAAGTTTCGGATTGGTTTTGTAAATATTTATGAAGGCAGGGATTACTTGGTAACTCCTGGGACTTCTTTTGAAGATACTTGGAGACTAAGGGGCTATTTGGTAAATTATGGATCAAATTTGAGAGGAATTATGGAAGCTGGGGTCTAAAGGGTAAATATTGGAGCAAAATCGAAATAATTTCATGAGGGTGGGACCGTTTCTGCCATTATGGAAGGAAGATTCAAGGGTGCCGGGTATTTAATCCAACCCTTAACCCTAACCCTAGCCGGATGTAACAGCCGCCAACCTTATGTCTCCCACTAGCAACACCATCCATTCCGATCAGCTAGCGGCTGCCACGTGAAGCTCTCATTCGCTACCCACTATTCCGTCGTTGAAGCACCATCACCACAGTCGGGAACCACTGGGATAACGGCGATGTCATTGTTCCATTGTCGGTGATGACAAAGGCCTCCAACGGGTGTCCGTCCCACTGTCGTTGTTGCTGTCGTTCGCGGTTCTTATCCCGTTGCAGCTAACGGACGTCCGCAACTACTATCCAGGGGGCTATTTCACCGCTTTCTCTCTGATTGCCATGTGTCACCGCGAGGGTGGCTGTGTTTGGATGCATTATCATTGTCAATTCGTGTGGGTTGAAGTGTTGTTGGGCAGAGGATCAAGAGGAAATGCCGCCACCACCACGAGGTGGTGGCAATCATCGCAACCACTGCTGCTACTGCCATTTTGTGTTGTTGTCGCTGTCGTGCGCCACCATGTGGGTGGATGGGTTCCTTTTGAAAACTGAAAATGCATGTGTGTGTCTATTGTAGTGAAGTGGTGTTTGGGTGTTGCTTGGCCGGATTTTTCAAGAGAAGTCACCACCACCACCGTGAGGTGGTGGCTTCCGCCATACGCCACCGCCGGCCACCACAAGGTGGCTGTGTGTGTATTTTATTTTGATGTGTTATATTTGGGTTAAATCATTGTAAACTGTAATTAGAGATTAGTATCATAAAGAAAACTCATAACCACCACCGTGAGGTGGTGGCTGCCGCCACCAGCCGCCGTGTTGGATGGCGGTGTGCCTTGTTTGTGTTTGATTCATTTGGGATGCTTGGACAAAATAGGCTAGGACCATAACCACCACCATGAGGTGGTGGTTGCCGCCATGAGCTGTCATTGTCCACCACTACCCGAGGTGGTAGTGGTTGGTGCCCGACTTATGAAAGCCTAGCGGGCCTAATAAAACCCTGATTGATCTAAAGACTTAGTTTTGGGCCTATTGGGTTGTGATTGGGTTGAAAACCCTAATTTTGGAATTATTGGTTTGGACCTATCGGGACCCGCATTTTAGGCCATTGGAATTGGATTATGTATTAAGCCCGACCATACCATATGATTTGTCTAGTAAAGTGATGGACTTAATGGATTAAGTCCTTAATGGGTTAAGTGAGAAATACTTAACCCTAATCGTCATTTTATGTGAAACCCCTAATTTGACTTGGGCTTTGAGTTGGGCCTTTTTATTGGGCTTTGGTGATTGGGATATTGATGGGCCATCCAAGAATAATCATATGGACTAGAATATCTTTATGGGCTTTAGGGTAAGGCCCATGTGAGATTCGAGAACAATTTGGAAAATTGGGCCATAGATGGGCCATAATTAGGCCTTTATGATTATGAGATATTTGGCCATTAGAAATGCCAAATGTTTGGACTTGACTAAATAGTTGGGCCTTTAAAATAAAACCATGTAAAGGCTTGTGCCCAATTTGGAAAATTGGGCCATATGTTGGGCTTTTATTCATAGTTTGACCTTTGGGCCTTTGGATTAGGCCTTGAGCTTGAATCAAGCTAAGTTAGGGGTAAAGTAGTCTTTTAATCCTAGCATGGACTTATGGATATAAGTTGGAACCCAATTATTAATTGGGTATTGTTTTGATATTGACGGTTCAGGAAGCTGTCATCCAGTAGCCAGGGTTTTGTCTGCGGGACTTCAACAAGCTAAGGTGAGTTACCTTCTAGTAAAATTCGGTCTAAGGCCACATTGTCGGCCCACTAGTAGGATTTGTTTGTTAGATAATTATATTTGTGATAATTGTCTGGTATGCCACTATCTGTTATGTTTTTGGTGATAGTATGGTATGATGTTATGTGATAGTGGTTGTTGGGGGAATAGTCCCTATATCAGGTCGAAAGGACCAAGGGGGTAGGACGGGCACCCCGGTATGCCTGTCAGTATGTTTATGTTATGTTATGTTATTCTGTGGTAGTGTTAGGGGGTGAAATAGTACCCGTAACCGGTTGAGATACACCGGAGGGTAGGTCGGGCACCCAGTTATGCCTGACATGGGGTAGGTTGGGCACCCCGGTATGCCTGACAGTGGGGTAGGTTGAGCACCCCGGTATGCTTAGCAAGGTAGGTCGAGCACTTAGATATGCTTGACAGGGTAGGTCGGGCACCCAGATATGCCTGACAATACGTGATTTGTATGGTATGTGGTATGATGGGGCAAATCACTAAGCTTCGTGCTTATGGTTCTCAGTTTTGGTTTCAGGTACTTTGTTTTCAAAGGAAAGGAGTCGGCTCGATCGCAACGCATCACACTATGTTTTCTGCATATGAGATCTTTGGTTGTAGGGGGAATAGTCCCCATATCAGGTCGAAAGGACCAAGGGGGTAGGACGGGCACCCCGGTATGTCTGTCTGTATGTTTATGTTATGTTATGTTATTATGTGGTAGTGTTAGGGGGTGAAATAGTACCCGTAACCGGTTGAGATACACCGGGGGGTAGGTTGGGCACACAGTTATGCATGACGTGGGGTAGGTCGGGCACCCCGGTATGCCTGACAGTGGGGTAGGTTGAGCACCCTGGTATGCTTAGCAGGGTAGGTCAAGCACTCAGATATGCTTTACAGGGTAGGTCGGGCACCCATATATGCCTGACAATACGTGATTTGTATGGTATGTGGTATGATGGGGGAACTCACTAAGCTTCGTGCTTATGGTTCTCAGTTTTGGTTTCATGTACTTTGTTTTCAAAGGAAAGGAGTCGGCTCGATCGCAACGCATCACACTATGTTTTCTGCATATGAGATCTTTGGGATTACATTCTGATATTATTTTATGATAACTTGTTTTGATGATTGACACTTTGGTTTTGACATTGGATTTATTATGGATGTTTTTTTTACTGTTGGTTTTATGAATTGCTAAACTAAAAACGAAATTTTTGGTTTCGAATTTTGGGATGTTACACTTGCCACGAGTACCCTAAGCTTTCCAGACGAAAACCAGAGCAAGCATTAAGAATCTGGAGCAGCAGGTGTCTCAACTTGCCACTTTTGTGGGTCGTCTGGAGTCTCAAGGAAAGTTACCAGGACACACAGAAAACAATCTGAAGCACAATGTTAGTGCTATTTCCTTGAGAAGTGGGAAAACATATGAAGGCCCAAGCTCATATGAACCAGAAAACGAGGCTGGTGAAAAATTTAAAGAAGTTCTGATAGAAGAAGGAGATGTGGATGAGACAGAAAGAGGAGTTGAAGCTAAAGAGTTTGAAGATTTGTTGGTTGAAGAAGAGTCTGAAAATCTAGAAGAAAAAGAAACTCCAACACCATTCCGGTAGAATCTGAAAGATTACAAACCTTTACCTCCATTCCCATCAAGATTGAGGAATACGAAGCGCGAAAGAGATGATGGAGACATAATGGAATTTTTTCGCAAGGTTGAGGTAAATATCCCACTTTTAGATGTTATCCAACATATTCCTCGTTATGCAAAGTTTCTGAAAAAATTATGTATTTCAAAGAAAAACTAAAATTTAATGAGATTGTGAAAGTTGACAAAAATATATCATCTATTTTACAAAAAGGTTTGCTTCCAAAGTGCAATGATCGGGGGATTTTCTCAGTTCCTTGTAAATTGGGGAACCTTGATTTTCCAAAAGTCATGTTTGATCTAGGAGCTTCAGCCAATGTCCTTCCCTATTCCGTTTTTGAAAAATTAAAAATAGGAACTTTACAAAAGATCGGGACAATTATACAGCTGGCTGAGCACTCAACAGTACACCTAAGAGGGCCTTTTATGAAAATTGCAAAAAAAAAAATTGATGTTTTTAATGGAATGATTTCAATGGAGTTTGATGAGGAAGTGGTTAAGTTTCAGTTTACACCAGAGTTAAATCCCAAAATGTAACACTGTAAAAATTAAAACAATTTTTCGCATTTTCAAACACATTTTTTACAAACTCATTCATTCATAAAATGTCATAGTATCATGTCTTTGTTTCACAAAACATCTCCCAAGATCAAAATACATAAAATCCCATGTGTGTGTGAAAGAACATAATTTGTGGTTTGAGCTAGGCATCATTTTGTATAGTTAATTATGTCATTTTGCAGTGTTTTGTTTATAGTCATGTAATGTGTGCTGCACACTCTTGTGCTGGTAGGAGGAGTACTATAAATAGCAACTGAGGTGTGTCAGTCTGTACTTTTTGGCTAGAAGTCAGTGACGTGTGTGTGTGTTTTTCCCAAGATGTACCTGACATTTATATGATATAAATGTGTGCATGCTTGATTCAATTTCTTCTTCTTCTAAATCTAAATCTAATAGCAATTAACTTCATTGATTACTAAATTGGATCCTTAATTTTGGGGACTTACAATTGGTATCAGAGCCAATTTGGTATCAATTGAAATTGTTTTTTGAGTGTTTGCTACCAACTGTTGAAGGTTTGCTGCCAACTGAAGGTTTGCTGCCAACTGAAGGTTTGCTACTGACTTTCAAGGTTTGCTGTTAAAATACGTGTGTGCTGTTGAAGGAGTTTGCGGTTGAAGGTGTGTGCGGTTGAAGGTGTGTGCGGTTGAAGGTGTGTGCGGTTAAAGTGATTGTTGGTTTAGTGTGCGGTTAGATTTGTGTGTGCGGCTCAATTCAGTGTGCGGCTGGATAAGTGTGTGCGGTTAAGGAGTGTGTGTTTAAGAGTTTAAAATTACTAAAATGGAATCTCAAAACATGACTGTTCATCAAGATTTTGATGCAATAATGGGAACAACTACTCGTATTCCTAGATTGCTATCAGCTGAAGGATTTCCTGAATGGAAATATCGAATTGAAAAATACATCAAAATGAAGGATTTCAAAATTTGGAGAAGCATTTTGAGAGGACCAATTCGGATTACTTCTAGTTTAGAAGATGGAACGGTAATTGACAAACAAGTTGAAAACTACACTGATGATGATTTTGAACGAGTTGAAGAACAAGAAAAGGCTCTTGCCAAACTGACTATGTCATTGTCTCTGGAAATAGCACAAGGATTTCGTGAGTATACATCAGCAAAAGCATTATGGGAAGCACTCATAGAAGTTTATGAAGGAAATGAAGACATGAAGCAAAGTCGACAAGACATGCTCCGACAAAAATTCAACATGTTTAACTATGTATTGGGAGAAACATTGGAAAATCAATTGCAAAGATTTATCACACTAACCACTGAAATGAGCTCCGCAGGAGTGATGGTTACTAGATCTGAAATCAACAAGAAGATACTAAATTCTCTTCCAAAATCATGGGACATGAATGTCTCGGTGATTAAAAAGACAAAAGATCTGAATCGTTTAAGCCTGTCTGAAACAATGGCAATCATCAAAGCTTGCGATCTTGATGATAAACAAAGAGAAATAAATCATGTCAATTCATACTCTACAGCCAATCTTGGACTTCAAAATAACAACACCGCTTTTTCAAGCTTCACCACTCTTCAAAATACTCAAATCCGGGTTCCTCAAGTTCAACCTCATACAGTCCATCAAAACATACAATACATCATACCTAACATGCAACAAACTCAAATCCCTCAAACCATATCTCAAGTTGGTTCTAGTGTTAGTCCTTCCACAGATGTTTTAATTCAATCTCATGGAATTGGTTCCCAAAGCTCATTTGCAAAAGAAAAGGAGGAAAATATGGCTTTAGCTACTGGGTTGGTGAACTGCTACAATGCCTTTGTTGCTGGAGAGCTCTCTCCACAACTTTCATTCACGGATCTTGATCAAATTCATCCTGAAGATGTGGAAGAGATGGATATTACTTGGCAAATGGCAATGGCAGTATTCAGGGCTAAACAATTCTCAAAAAAGACTGGAAAGAACAACTGGGGTGTAAATTCAGACAAAAAGATGGGTTTTAGCAAAGGAAAGTTGCATTGTTATAATTGTCATGAACCAGGACACTTTGCGAGGGAATGTCCAAAACCAAATCAGTGAGAAAACTCCGAAAGAACCATGGTGCCAGTAACGTACGTTCACAGCAACAACAGAGGATCATCTTCAAACAATCAGTCTGCAAACATGGCAATGGTAGCTCAATCGTTCAACTGGGAAGATCAAGTTCAAGCCTTAAACATTTCAGAACCTGAAAAGGCAAATCTTGCTCAAGTCAAGGATGCAAATAAAGAAATGCAAGCTGATCCAGAGGAGGAGAAGATGAATTTGCAGTTTGCATTCATGGTTCAGACCACTCCTGAACCAGTCAAATCTGAGGTTAGTGAATTCGGTTGTTCTCAATCTTGTATTAAAACTGTTAAGTTTTTGAGAGATCAAATTGAAATAATCAAGAGAGAGAACGAGGACTTGAAATATGAGGGATATACTCTTAGAAAAAATCAAAAGCCCTTAAAAACTCAATTAGAAAATAAAACAAAAGATTTTAAAAAATTGCAAGAGGATTACAGCAACAAATGTGAGAACTATGATCATCTCAAAAGAAAACTTGCTGCTGTAACCATGGAACTTGACACATTGAAAAATTGTTTTGAAAAAGCTGAATTTAATTTCAAAAAATACGATGTGTCAAGTGAAAAGATTGCAAAATTAATCGAAGGTCAATCACACTGGAGAGATATCACTCATGGTAATCAAATAAAAGTTGGATTTGGTTATGAGAGTGTCCCTCCTCCCTTCAATCACAATTATACTGCTATTCCTCTGTCTCAAGAAGAAATTGACAAAGAACCTTGCATGGTGTATGGAAAGTCAGCTTCTGAGCAGGAAATACAATCTAGTTATGAGACTTTGCATACTAATGATTTTGCTTCAAGTGCAGATATATCAATAGTCCAGGGGGAGCATGCTGCTGAAACTTTTGAGTCAAATAAAGAGTAGAGTAGAAGGGCTAAAAGAGTAAATTGGGAAAGAGTGACTCGGCGAGTCCATGGGTGGACTCGGCAAGTAGAGTCGCGACTGGGTCGCGTGTTAAGTAGCCGACTCGGCGAGTCAATAATATGGACTCGGCGAGTAGGCGCTGAGTGGAGAAAACCCTAATTCTCGTGGTTGAGCCCTATATAAAGATCATTATGTTTTCCTCCCAACCTCTTTGTTCCCCCTTGAGTTCCAGAAACCCTAAAATCGTGGAGAAGCACCATTGTTGAGCAATTTGGAGCTTGAAGAGGTGGTTGTTGAAGAGATTCCAAAGAAGAAGAGGCTTGGATCAAAGGGCTTTGCAAGGATTCGGGATAATCTTCTTCTAGAGCTTCCTTTTGAGGTATCTTTCCATTGTTTGAGCTGCTATTGTCTAGATTCTTCATTTTGGGGGTGTTGTGATCATATCCTTTGGATGTATTGGAGTTTAGAGGCTAGATCTGAGGTTGCTACCTCAGATCTGGAATGGAGAAGGGTTAGAAGGCATGAAAGTCCCTGTGTTAAGTGTTGGATGAAGCTATCTTGTCCCAAACCTTAGCCCTAATGTGTAAAATGCATATATCTCTTTGGATTCACGTAAATTTTTCCACTTTACGTGATAGATGAGTTGTAGGAGGCTAGATCTATGTTTTGGAGCAATTGCATGGCCTGGAGTGCTTCTGTATGGATTCAGACCGGTGGTACTCGGCGAGTCACATGGGTGTACTCGACGAGTTGCTTGAAGATTGCCTGGAACTCGGCGAGTTGTATGAACAACTCGGCGA
The DNA here is from genome assembly GCF_051521515.1 of Lactuca serriola. Taxonomy (NCBI): domain Eukaryota; kingdom Viridiplantae; phylum Streptophyta; class Magnoliopsida; order Asterales; family Asteraceae; genus Lactuca; species Lactuca serriola. The sequence goes on from NC_136410.1 coordinate 132,778,996, forward strand.
GTAGGTTGAAGATAGCCTTAGACTCGGCGAGTCTGTTCTTGGGCTCGGCAAGTCTTGTCAAAGAGTCCCAATATTTCCTGGTCGAGTCGAGAATCGGTGAGTCAAGGGATGACTCGGTGAGTTGTGTGCGAGTGGACTCAGAGTTGTTCAACTCGACGAGTCTCGGGGTGACTCGGCGAGTTAGGTCGCGGTTTGAAGGAAGTTCTGATTATGGGAACTCGGCGAGTCATAGGGTTGACTCGGCGAGTAGGGTCAGTCAGGGGTTGACTTTGACCTTGTCTTTGACCAAGGGTTGACCAGTGGTTTCCAGGGGCATTTTGGTAATTGTTGATTGTTGTTTTGAGTTCAGTGCTTTGGCGGTTGTCCAGTGGTGGAGATCGTATCAGTGATCGGAGCAGTTCGGGTTATCTGTTCAGTCGGCAGTTTCGAGGTGAGTTATCCTCCCTATATCAACAGGGTCTAAGGCACCAAGGCCGTCCCTTATCGGATTGAGATCCGGGTAGTTGTTGTTATGTTGTTGCTATGTTATGTTCGCATCCTGAGAGCTAGGATGGTATATAGAGACCTGTTTGAGATCGGTATCCTGAGAGATAGGGTGATGCTATGCTAGTGACCTGTTAGGTCGGTATCCTGGTTAGGATGATGATATGCTATGTGATCTGTTTGATCTTCCTGTTGACTGTGAATTGCTATATGATTGTATGTATATGTGCACATGGTTGTTTGGACTGGAGTTGGGTTGAGGCGGGTCTTGATGTGTGCGGTAGGCCAAGATACCCAGGGCGGACCGGTTGTCCCGAAGGCCCAACGAGCGGCCCGGATAGGCTGTAGGCCCCAAAAGGGCGGACCAGGCGTGCCAAAGGCTCGGAGAGTGGACCAGAGAGACTGAAGGCCCGATGCGGGCGGACCAGTCATACTGTAGACTCAGAGAGTGGACCAGGTGGATTGAAGGCCCGGGAACGGGCGGACCAATCACACTGCAGACTCTATGTATGTGGATAGACTCGGAGGGTGGACCTGGTGGACTGTAGGCCGGTGCGGTGGACCAGTCACACAGTAGACCCGAAGTGCATGGTTGTTCTGTGATCGGATATGTTATGGCATGTTATGCGTGTATGGTATTTGTGGTTGGTATTTTGGGGGTATCTCACTAAGCTTTCGGGATTACAGTTGTGGTTTCATGTTTTTTCAGGTTCTTCAGGAGACTATGGCAAGGCTAAGGCGTGATCGTACCGCTCCTCGTGATTTTGTAGTATTGTGATTCTGGGAACACGTTAAATGTTTTGTATTGAAAAACTTTTTGTAAAGATTTAATGGAATCGAGATGTTTTTAAAAAAAATTAAAATTGGTTGTATTTTTCGGTTGTTGCAAGTTGGTATCAGAGCCTTGATTTGAGTGAATTGGAGGAACATTCGTGTGACTCCAGTCTCAAATCGAGGAGAGTTTTCAAAAGAGTATTTAAAATGGTTTTCAAAATGAGTAAGGGAGGACGCGGAGGTATGATCAGCCGGAGCCAGTAAGTAACTCCAATATACCATGCATGTTATTGTGTTTTTGAGCTTTGATAGAACAGCATGCTAGTGATAGGCTAGGGATCTTCAGGATTTCATGATATATTGCTTGATTTGTGATGCCTGTAGCCTAGGGTTCCTTATGGGATATTTTCAGTGTTCCTCTAGTGGTGAGGGTTGAGCGTTGTTATGCATGTTCCTCTAGGGCGTTGTGGTAGTACTTCATACAAATATGGGTAGGTGTGGAAGGTAGTATGGGCCCGTACTACTGAAAGCACAGGACCCATACGCATATCAGGGAAACCATGATCTCTAGGGTTGGGTTGAGAGAGAGTTGGATCCCGGGTTGTGGGAAGAGTCTGAGATTTTTGTGTGGTGTTTTTCAGTATGGAGATTCCGAGGCACGATGAGAGTGGATCCGGGTCAGGATCGGGAGCTGGAGAGAGAGTTCCGGGCGGATCGTTGCCGCCCGAGGTTATCGTTCAGATGAGCACGAGCGAGTTGGATGCGAGGATTCGTGAGATCCTGCGTGATGAGATTGCTGAGTTATTCCGGGCTGAGTTGCCTGAGCTGTTTGGGTCGATTAAGACCACCATGGTTGAGTATTTTGATGAGCGTTATGCAGCTCTCACTGAGACGGCTGCCGCGGCGGCTACAGCGGCTGTAGCAGTGGCAGGGGGGATCTAGTCGAGGATTTCAGTATCGGGACTTTGCTAATACGAAGCCTCCCACATTCGATGGAGTTCAGGACCCGATTGTTTCTATGAGGTGGTTATCAGACGTGGAGGGGTGTTTCTTCACGTGTTCATGCCCTGTTGATCAGAGGGTGAGGTGTGCTCTGAACCTGTTGAGGCTCGGGGCGAAGGATTGGTGGAGATTGACCACGGGGTCATATTCAGATGCGCAGAGGGCTGCAGTATCATGGGATCAGTTCCGAGTGATGTTCGTCACTCGTTATGTTCCGCAGGTTGAGAGGGAGAGATTGGCTCAGGAGTTCCTTGAGCTGAAGCAGGATTCGGAGTCGGTGACTGAGATCACCAGGATGTTCACTGAGAGGGCAATGTTTTGCCCAGAGTTCGCTTCGGAGCAGGCTCAGATGTCTCGACATCTGAGCATGCTCAAGAGGGACATCAGGCAGTTTGTGTCTGCGCAGAGGTGTGGGACATTGTTGGAGCTGCAGGAGGCCGCTAGGCGGCGTGAGTTAGAGATTGAGTTGCAGATGCGTGAGCTGAGGCAGGCTCCGGTGCAGTCGCAGCCGGCGCCGAAACGGTCCAAAACCGTTGATGTTAGAGTGGGGGATCTGAGCAGCCACACTTGCGGGAAGTGTGGGAGGGGTCACACCAGAGTTTGTAGGACCGGTGGTGCCTGCCGCAAGTGCGTAAAGGAGGGGCACTATGCGAGGGATTGTCGGCAGTCAGCGCCAGTTCGGGATTTGAGGATTTGCTATCATTGTCATCAGGTTGGGCATTTGAGGGTCAACTGTCCACAGCTTGTTGCAGGACCGGTGCAGGCTCCAGCACCGGCCACTTTGAGGATCACAGGTGGAGGTCAGGGTGGAGCGGAGCCCCCAAGGGATCAGGGTCGTGCTTTTCAGCTTGTAGCAGAGGAGGTCAGGGCAGTGCCGGATGCAGCTGCGGGTATGTTTCTTTCTTGATGTCTTTTTATCTTGTGATTATTGTGGTGTATTGTTTTGTGCTGGTATCTTTGTGTGGTTTTTGATGCGGTATTCGTCATTTTGCGGGTTGTGGTTTTGGTTATGGGTTATTGTTTTGAGAATTCCGTTCGTTATCATTCATGAGGGTTATTAGTGGAAACCTGGTATTGGGTTGCAGGCCGGGTAGCATCTGCTTTCTGAGGAGTGGTTAGATGTAGATTGAGTTTCTTTCGAGCAGGTTGATCAGTGTTGATGTGAGATCTCGTTGAGGTTGTTTATGCTTGTGGGAAGCAGTCCGCGTGTAAGTGTTTTCTTTGTGCAAGAGTTGTTCTGGGAAGTCGGTGATGGCCACTGGTGGTTGATAGTTAGTGCCCAAGTGGGGGAGAATTGGAGAATTCTCCGGGAGATCGATGAGTAATCGAAAGTGCTTAGCTGTTGGGATTCAGCAAGTGTTCTGTCAGCCCAGAGTATAGGTTGATAGGAGTGAGTATCGAGCATGCGGGGCGGGATACAGACCTAGGGCATTTGATTGTGGAGGGCCTGGGAGCAGGCCGGGATCAAGTATGTATGATGGAGTTAGAGTTCGGAACCCCTCGAGGGCTAGAACGGTATGCATGGGAGATTTTCCGGGAGGATAGCCCGGAATGTTGAATGCTAGTTGAGCGGTCCGGATAAACTGAAGGCCGCTAGGCGTACCAGTCAGGTCGAAGGTTCAGAGAACGGTCCAGTCAAACTGAAGGCACTGAGAGTGGTCCAGATTGGCTGAAGGTTCTGAGAGAGTGGTCCAGATGGGCTGAAGGCCTGGTGAGGCGGTCCAGTCATGCTGAAGACTCTGCAGGTATCGTTGGATTAGTTTGAGGATATGGATTGTGTTCGTTGCAGTGCGCTTGGATTAGAAGGTCTGGCCCCGGGTAGTGATCTTGATTAGTGGAGATAGTGCATGGGCTTGAGAGTCCCTGCGATGAGAGTCAGAGTATATGTGTTGGATGGATAGCGGATACACTAAAAGGGTGGTGTAGTGTTGGGCGAGCACCGTGGCACTTGTTGGAGTGGCATTATGGCCAAGTGGATTCCTTGGAAAAAGAAGTGAGAGAGGTGTGTAACTCCGAGAGGGAGTGCAAGTTCACGGAAGTGAAAGCAGCAGAGCAGATTTATGATTAGAGTAACTCGAGTATGGTTTCTGAGTAGCGTGTTTGCGGCAGTGGAATTGAAGCACATCCGGTTTGGGATGTCTGCTGAGGTCGCGGAGGGAATTCCGCAGGTGTAGAGCCAAAAGACTCGGAAGGGATGCGGCGGGAGAGTCTTGGGCTCTCAGTGTGGTTCTGATCAGGGTATTGGATGTGTTTTAGTGGTTCATCCTGGGGGATGTTGGAGGATATCATCATTGTATCAGGTTTTCCCAACCTGAGGGTGCTGGAGAAGTCCAACGTGTGTATGTGAATGCAAGAGGAGAACTCGTGGGAGTTGCTCTGAGATTGAGACTGGGTCTTTCCGTCGTCGCGGAATGGATAGAGTGGGATTCGGATCGGGAATCCGATGGTTCATGGCTTTCTAAGCCCTTATGGGTCGAGTGAATGTTGAAATTTGGGTCAGTGATGCGTCTTGGGAAATTCTCGGTTGTTGAGGGTGATTATCAGAGGGTACAGCTGGTGCTCGGCTTGAGACGGTGGTCAGGACACCGTAAGGAAAGAGAAAGTGTGTTTGAGTTTCGATGGGTATGCCTTGAGGGACTTGGCCCGGTTAAGGCCAGGCGGCACGTGGTGGGAGTATCATTGGGATTGAATTGCTGTAGGCTTCGATGACGAAGCCTAATTCAAGTGGGGGAGAATTGTAACATCCCGAAATATCAAGAGTAGAGTAGAAGGGCTAAAAGAGTAAATTGGGAAAGAGTGACTCGGCGAGTCCATGGGTGGACTCGGCGAGTAGAGTCGCGACTGGGTCGCTTGTTAAGTAGCCGACTCGGCGAGTCAGTAATATGGACTCGGCAAGTAGGCGCTGAGTGGAGAAAACCCTAATTCTCGGGGTTGAGCCCTATATAAAGATCATTATGTTTTCCTCCCAGCCTCTTTGTTCCCCCTTGAGTTCCAGAAACCCTAAAATCATGGAGAAGCACCATTGTTGAGAAATTTGGAGCTTGAAGAGGTGGTTGTTGAAGAGATTCCAAAGAAGAAGAGGCTTGGATCAAAGGGCTTTGCAAGGATTCGGGATAATCTTCTTCTAGAGCTTCCTTTTGAGGTATATTTCCATTGTTTGAGCTTCTATTGTCTAGATTCTTCATTTTGGGGGTGTTGTGATCATATCCTTTGGATGTATTGGAGTTTAGAGGCTAGATCTGAGGTTGCTACCTCAGATCTGGGATGGAGAAGGGTTAGAAGGCATGAAAGTCCCTGTGTTGAGTGTTGGATGAAGCTATCTTGTCCCAAACCTTAGCCCTAATGTGTAAAATGCATAGATCTCTTTGGATTCATGTAAATTTTGCCACATTACATGATGGATGAGTTGTAGGAGGCTAGATCTATGTTTTGGAGCAATTGCATGGCCTGGAGTGCTTCTGTATGGATTCAGAACGGTGGTATTCGGCGAGTCACATGGGTGTACTCGACGAGTTGCTTGAAGATTGCCTGGAACTCGGCGAGTTGTATGAACAACTCGGCGAGTAGGTTAAAGATAGCCTTAGACTCAGCGAGTCTGTTCTTGGGCTCGGCGAGTCTTGTCGAAGAGTCCCAATATTTCCTGGTCGAGTCGAGAATCGGTGAGTCAAGGGATGACTCGGTGAGTTGTGTGCGAGTGGACTCAAAGTTGTTGAACTCGACGAGTCTCGGGGTGACTCGGCGAGTTAGGTCGCGGTTTGAAGGAAGTTCTGATTATGGGAACTCGGCGAGTCATAGGGTTGACTCGGCGAGTAGGGTCAGTCAGGGGTTGACTTTGACCTTGTCTTTGACCAAGGGTTGACCAGTGGTTTCCAAGGGCATTTTGGTAATTGTTGATTGTTGTTTTGAGTTCAATGCTTTGGCGGTTGTCCAGTGGTGGAGATCGTATCAGTGATCGGAGCAGTTCGGGTTATCTGTTCAGTCGGCAGTTTCGAGGTGAGTTATCCTCCCTATATCAACAGGGTCTAAGGCACCAAGGTCGTCCCTTATCGGATTGAGATCCGGGTAGTTGTTGTTATGTTGTTGCTATGTTATGTTCGCATCCTGAGAGATAGGATGGTATATAGAGACCTGTTTGAGATCGGTATCCTGAGAGATAGGGTGATGCTATGCTAGTGACCTGTTAGGTCGGTATCCTGGTTAGGATGATGATATGCTATGTGATCTGTTTGATCTGCCTGTTGACTGTGAATTGCTATATGATTGTATGTATATGTGCACATGGTTGTTTGGACTGGAGTTGGGTTGAGGCGGGTCTTGATGTGTGCGGTAGGCCAAGATACCCAGGGCGGACCGGTTGTCCCGAAGGCCCAACGAGCGGCCCGGATAGGCTGTAGGCCCCAAAAGGGCGGACCAGGCGTGCCAAAGGCTCGGAGAGTGGACCAGAGAGACTGAAGGCCCGATGCGGGCGGACCAGTCATACTGTAGACTCAGAGAGTGGACCAGGTGGATTGAAGGCCCGGGAACGGGCGGACCAATCACACTGCAGACTCTATGTATGTGGATAGACTCGAAGGGTGGACCTGGTGGACTGTAGGCCGGTGCGGCGGACCAGTCACACAGTAGACCCGAAGTGCATGGCTGTTCTGTGATCAGATATGTTATGGCATGTTATGCGTGTATGGTATTTGTGGTTAGTATTTTGGGGGTATCTCACTAAGCTTTCGGGCTTACAGTTGTGGTTTCATGTTTTTCAGGTTCTTCAGGAGACTGTGGCAAGGCTAAGGCGTGATCGTACCGCTCCTCGTGATTTTGTAGTATTGTGATTCTGGGAACACATTAAATGTTTTGTATTGAAAACCTTTTTGTAAAGATTTAATGGAATCGAGATGTTTTTAAAAAAAAATAAAATTGGTTGTATTTTTCGGTTGTTACAAAATTCTATGATGGATCTTGCAAGTGTAATTGTGTTAGAAATGGAAAAGCTAAGAACAACACTGACAACAGCAGTGCCAAAGTTTCTGATAAAAAACAAATTTGTTTTAAGTGTGGCACTGCTGGACACATTGCAAGAAACTGCATGAACCGGACGTTTGTTTCTCATACAACAAAAAGAGGGGAGAATGAATTTCGGGGACGATCGTTGACTAGGAAAATTTCCAAAACTCATTCTAGAAATGGAGATTTGAATACAACTTTAAACAAAAAATTCAAAAGATTTCAAAAGAATAAACAGGTTTTTTGCAAAAACAACAGAAGTTTGCCAAAGTCAACTCAGGCCAAGCCTAAGTCGAATTTGTCAAAGAGCAGGACAGGATGTTCTAACTATTCAAGTAAGAGATCCACCAGTTCAAATCAAACTCACAAATTTTTGAAACCTAACTTTCAATGGATTCCAAAATCTTTTTCAGATCAATCTCCATTACTCTCCAATTCAAAAGCAAAGAAAGAATCAAATGAAGAACTTGTAAAAAGAAAAAGTCAACCCAGGATTGTGATGACCTGGGTTCCCAAAACTAAATAATTCCATTCATCGTGCAGGGACAGTTGCGGAGGAATGTCGCCAGACCTTGGTATGTCGACAGCGGCTGCTCCCGGCACATGACTGGAGACATATCCCAATTGCACGACATTCAAACTTTTAATGGGGGATATGTTTCTTTTGCGGGCGGAGAGGGTGGAAAAATTACTCAAAGAGGAACTGTGTCCAATGGAGTGTTGAATTTTGAGAATGTTAACTTTGCTCCAGAACTGAAGCACGGCTTGCTAAGTGTATCCCAGATATGCGACAAGGGCTACTCTACTCATTTCACAGATAAGGAATGTCTGATCTTAAAACCTGGCATTATTATCCCTGACGATTGGATTCTTGTAAGATCTAAACGGGATGGAAATGCCTACATTATAGACATGAATAGCAATTTCCCTGATGATGTCACGTGTCTCTTCTCCAAAGCTTCTGAACAAAATGCGATGTTGTGGCATCGTCGTCTCGGTCATGCGAATGCAAAGAACCTGAATCGGCTTGCAAAGAACGAATTGGTTCGTGGGCTACCCATCAAAGATTTCATTACTTTTGAGAAATGTGTTTCGTGTGCCCAGGGAAAACATCATCGAAAACCACACTTTCCAAAGCAGATAAACTCCATAAGTCATGTGCTCGAGTTATTGCATATGGATTTATTTGGTCCAGTTAATGTGTTGAGCATCAATCGCAACTCTTTCTGCCTTGTCGTGATAGATGATTACTCCCATTTCACTTGGGTTTTCTTTCTATCTAACAAAGCAGAAATTCCTAACCTTGTTAAAAGATTCATTGTGATGATCGAAAATCAGACTGACAATCAAGTGAAAGCGTTGTATATTGATAATGGAAGAGAGTTCAAGAACGCTGTTCTTGATCATTTTTGCGCTGAGAAGGGGATTGTGCGTCAATTCAGTTCTGTTCGAACACCTCAACAAAACGGGGTTTCCGAACGTCGGAATCGAACTCTAAAAGATGCCGCAAGGACGATGCTCTGTGACTGCAATTAAACAGGGCAAAAGAGTTGTGACTGCAAACCAACGCGAGGGACTTCTGTTTATGAAAAATACAAATGAAAATCGCAAAGCAAAAGAACCTGCCCTGACTATAACAAATTTGAAAAAGAGAAATTTTGGCGATAAGTATGGTGATAGATCTGGTATCTGTATGTGGGCTTTCGATCCAGAAACGAATTTGTGGGTGGTGAAGTGAAATTCAGGAATTTCTGAATGTTACAAAAGCACCCATGATTTCAATTCTTGGACTAAAACTGATCTAGCAGAATTATCTAGAGTTCCCTTTCACAATCCCTCGCAAGATCCAAGTGCATCAAACTTTAAGAGGCTCCTTGATAGGCAGGTCAAAGAAAATTTTCCCAGCATGAAGACTGCCAAACCCATTTATCGAAAGGATAAGGATGTTATCGACCCACTTAGATATGCTTGACAGGGTAGGTCGGGCACCCAGATATGCCTGACAATACGTGATTTGTATGGTATGTGGTATGATGGGGCAAATCACTAAGCTTCGTGCTTATGGTTCTCAGTTTTGGTTTCAGGTACTTTGTTTTCAAAGGAAAGGAGTCGGCTCGATCGCAACGCATCACACTATGTTTTCTGCATATGAGATCTTTGGTTGTAGGGGGAATAGTCCCCATATCAGGTCGAAAGGACCAAGGGGGTAGGACGGGCACCCCGGTATGTCTGTCTGTATGTTTATGTTATGTTATGTTATGTTATTATGTGGTAGTGTTAGGGGGTGAAATAGTACCCGTAACCGGTTGAGATACACCGGGGGGTAGGTTGGGCACACAGTTATGCATGACGTGGGGTAGGTCGGGCACCCCGGTATGCCTGACAGTGGGGTAGGTTGAGCACCCTGGTATGCTTAGCAGGGTAGGTCAAGCACTCAGATATGCTTTACAGGGTAGGTCGGGCACCCATATATGCCTGACAATACGTGATTTGTATGGTATGTGGTATGATGGGGGAACTCACTAAGCTTCGTGCTTATGGTTCTCAGTTTTGGTTTCATGTACTTTGTTTTCAAAGGAAAGGAGTCGGCTCGATCGCAACGCATCACACTATGTTTTCTGCATATGAGATCTTTGGGATTACATTCTGATATTATTTTATGATAACTTGTTTTGATGATTGACACTTTCGTTTTGACATTGGATTTATTATGGATGTTTTTTTTTACTGTTGGTTTTATGAATTGCTAAACTAAAAACGAAATTTTTGGTTTCGAATTTTGGGATGTTACACTTGCCACGAGTACCCTAAGCTTTCCAGACGAAAACCAGAGCAAGCATTAAGAATCTGGAGCAGCAGGTGTCTCAACTTGCCACTTTTGTGGGTCGTCTGGAGTCTCAAGGAAAGTTACCAGGACACACAGAAAACAATCTGAAGCACAATGTTAGTGCTATTTCCTTGAGAAGTGGGAAAACATATGAAGGCCCAAGCTCATATGAACCAGAAAACGAGGCTGGTGAAAAATTTAAAGAAGTTCTGATAGAAGAAGGAGATGTGGATGAGACAGAAAGAGGAGCTGAAGCTAAAGAGTTTGAAGATTTGTTGGTTGAAGAAGAGTCTGGAAATCTGGAAGAAAAAGAAACTCCAACACCAGTCCGGTAGAATCTGAAAGATTACAAACATTTACCTCCATTCCCATCAAGATTGAGGAATACGAAGCGCGAAAGAGATGATGGAGACATAATGGAATTTTTTCGCAAGGTTGAGGTAAATATCCCACTTTTAGATGTTATCCAACATATTCCTCGTTATGCAAAGTTTCTGAAAAAATTATGTATTTCAAAGAAAAACTAAAATTTAATGAGATTGTGAAAGTTGACAAAAATATATCATCTATTTTACAAAAAGGTTTGCTTCCAAAGTGCAATGATCGGGGGATTTTCTCAGTTCCTTGTAAATTAGGGAACCTTGATTTTCCAAAAGTCATGTTTGATCTAGGAGCTTCAGCCAATGTCCTTCCCTATTCCGTTTTTGAAAAATTAAAAATAGGAACTTTACAAAAGATCGGGACAATTATACAGCTGGCTGAGCACTCAACAGTACACCTAAGAGGGCCTTTTATGAAAATTGCAAAAACAAAAATTGATGTTTTTAATGGAATGATTTCAATGGAGTTTGATGAGGAAGTGGTTAAGTTTCAGTTTACACCAGAGTTAAATCCCAAAATGTAACACTGTAAAAATTAAAACAAATTTTCGCATTTTCAAACACATTTTTTACAAACTCATTCATTCATAAAATGTCATAGTATCGCTCATTCATTTTTTACAAACTCATTCATTCATAAAATGTCATAGTATCGCTCATTCATTTTTTACAAACTCATTCATTTATAAAACTCATTCACTCATTCATTTTTTACAAACAATTTTTCGCATTTTCCCAAAATGGCAAGGCTAAGGCGTGATCGTACCGCTCCTCGTGATTTTGTAGTATTGTGATTCTGGAAACACGTTAAATGTTTTGTATTGAAAAACTTTTTGTAAAGATTTAATGGAATCGAGATGTTTTTAAAAAAAAAATTAAAATTGGTTGTATTTTTCGGTTGTTACAAGTTGGTATCAGAGCCTTGATTTGAGTGAATTGGAGGAACATTCCTGTGACTCCAGTCTCAAATCGAGGAGAGTTTTCAAAAGAGTATTTAAAATGGTTTTCAAAATGAGTAAGGGAGGACGCGGAGGTACGATCAGCCGGAGCCAGTAAGTAACCCCAAAATACCATGCATGTTATTGTGTTTTTGAGCTTTGATAGAACAGCATGCTAGTGATAGGCTAGGGATCTTCAGGATTTCATGATATGTTGCCTGATTTGTGATGCATGTAGCCTAGGGCTCCTTATGGGATATTTTCAGTGTTCCTCTAGTGGTGAGGGTTGAGCGTTGTTATGCATGTTTCTCTAGGGCGTTGTGGTAGTACTTCATACAAATATGGGTAGGTGTGGAAGGTAGTATGGGCCCGTACTACTGAAAGCACAGGACCCATACGCGTATCAGGGAAACCATGATCTCTAGGGTTGGGTTGAGAGAGAGTTGGATCCCGGGTTGTGGGAAGAGTCTGAGATTTTTGTGTGGTGTTTTTCAGTATGGAGATTCCGAGGCACGATGAGAGTGGATCCGGGTCAGGATCGGGAGCTGGAGAGAGAGTTCCGGGCGGATCGTTGCCGCCCGAGGTTATCGTTCAGATGAGCACGAGCGAGTTGGATGCGAGGATTCGTGAGATCCTGCGTGATGATTGACCACGGGGTCATATTCAGATGCGCAGAGGGTTGCAGTATCATGGGATCAGTTCCGAGTGATGTTTGTCAACTTGCCATTGGCACCCTCAGATGGGTAAAAGACTATTTTACCCCCCTCTTGACACAAGTACTCCATTGTTGACCAAACCCTGAAAGTCAACAAGAGTCAACGGTCACACTTTGACCCTACTCGCCGAGTGCACTCTGATGACTCGGTGAGTTCACTCATGTCCTCTAACTCTTTGTCCCGCTTGGCACGCCGAGTCCCTCCTTATGCTCGATAAGTCATACCAGGCACGAATCGCGGGGCCACCCCGACTCAACTCGCCGAGTCTCAAGAACAACTCGGCGAGTACCGCCTTGAACTCCAGTCCTCTAACCCCCTCCTGACTCAATGAGTCCTCCCCCAACTCGGCAAGTCTACTCACTGAGCAATTTACGTGAAACCCTAACCCTACTCGCCGAGTCTCAAGAACAACTCGGCGAGTTCATGCCATGCACAATCTCTACTGACCTCCTGAGGTCAGATCTGTTTCCCCAAACCATAGATCTGGCCTCCCCAAGCATGAATGCCACGTAAAGTCCGAAACTTGATGCTTGTATAACAACAACAAGGCATCAAAAGGAGATTTAGTCCCAAAAATGGCAACCTAAGTCCATTAACCCCAAACTGATCCATAAAGCTCCAAGCGTTAAGGTCTCTGGACCTCTTTGAGTCCAGATCCAAGGCACAAACTCGAAGAGGGACCATTTGCTCCACATAATCACTCTCCAAAGGGGGTTAGAAAACCCTAACTCTAATGATCAACACCAAAACTGAAGGAGGTTCGAACTATTACCTCAAAATGAAGTCTCTGAACTCTGGAACTGCTGGAATCGCACCTCCTCTTTGCTCTTGGTCACCTCCTTCTTGCTAAACCAAAGGTACAAGGATCAAAAGTGACTTCTTCTCCCTCACAACGATTTGGCTCACTTAGGGTTCTCTCAAGGGACTGGTAGCCGCAATGGGAGGCTATAAGTGACCTTAAATAGGCTCCAAACCTGGGGGGTTAGGGTTTCATTAAACAACGTGGACTCGCCGAGTCCGGACGTGAACCCGGATGAACATCCGCGACCCTACTTGGCGAGTCTTGGCTCCAACTCGCCGAGTTCCTCCACAAACTCCAAAATAATTAAATAAAATAATATACCTGGAAATCAGGATGTTACACAACACAGAACCAATCTGCTACTTGTTACTTTTACCAGTTGATAAGAATAATGTAACACCGTAAATTTTCAAACAAAATTTTCATTTTAAAATCACATAATTCTCATAACACATTTCACACAATCCCAATTATTTAATTAACAAAATGCAACTCCAGAATTGTTTGATTAATAATCCAGGATCCTCAAAACATAACTCTTTTTCTAGTGTGTACAATCAAGTCAACGCCTTCCTGCGATCCTGAGAAGAACCTGAAACCCATATCACATAACACGGTAAGCACAAATCTTAGTAAGTTCCCCAAAATACCAAGCATATCTCATTAACCTCTCATGGCTATGCTCAAATAAGACCCTCCGGTCAATGTGTCTCAGTGGGACCCTCCAGTCCCACAACTCGGGTGGACCCTCCGGTCCTAACTCAGTAAGCTCAGAATAATACACAACATAAATCACAAAGACATAATGCAGGATATCACAATACTCAATATAAGCACATAAGACCCTCCGGTCACACAGAGGTTACCACTCTAGGTAAAGTATAGTGAGAAGACTCACCTCGGATGATGAACAACTCCTATAGATGTTGCTGCTGCCCACCGGCCTCTAACACTGGACCACAATCCACAATTACCCAATTAAGATCTAAGTCCAAACCCTCACTCTTTAGGTCTAAAGGTAGTCCACTAACTAGCCCATCAATAACCTAAAACCCATTGGGCCCACCAAGGCCCAATAATAAATGGGCACTCCCGAGGCCCAACTCTTAAGTCCAAGTGGCAAGCCTAACACATGGGCCCAAGGCACATATATATTCCTCTGGTCCAAAACTCCAGTACAACAAGCCCAAACTTAAGGCCCAATATGAGACTTAGCCCAAATAGCCTACAGTGAGGTTACGCAGGGCGTACCTCCCTTGGTACGCTCAGCGTACGCACGAATCCAGATTGGCTATCAGGGACATTTGGTCAGTACGCGGGGCGTATTGGAATTACTCTCGGCGTACGTCTAGGTTTGCTCTTCATACTCATTTGGTCTTAACCCGTTAAGACCATAACTCAAAACTCAGATTTGGACTCCCTAATGGCTTTTACTCCATAAAGATTGTGACTTTAAGCCTTTGCATGGTTGATAAAGTCCCAAACACAAAAACTCTCACTCTTTACTCTCAAAGATGCTCATATCTCATGCATGAGGTGGTTCTCACGTCTAATACCTCATTTTTATGGATCCTCTACACTAGAAACACTTAAAAGGACAGATATCAGGCTCTGGAGTGCAACAACTCATAATGCTTCAAGCTTTGGGACCAAGAACCCTAAAATGGACCATATCACGCACAAATCAAAAGGATGGGAAAGCTTTGAGCTTTATACCTTCAAATGATGCTCCAACCACAGAAAAGCTCAGATCCAAAGCCTGGAATCCAACTCTATTCTCTTCCATGCTTCTTCTTCACTCCAAAAATCCCACAAGAACACTTATAAGCTCACAATGGTCACTCAAGCTCAAAGAACGGGAATTAGGGTTTTGAGAGAGTTGAGATATGGAAATGGTGGCTAGGAATGAGGCCATCTTATTCTTTATATAGGGACACCCCCTCATTTAGGGTTTTCACTTTGTGCCTAGTACGCCCAGCGTACCCTCTGGTACGCCCATCATACTAGGTGGCTCCGCTTCAACTTCATGCACATGAGTATGCTAAGTGTACACACTCATACGCCTAACATACTCAGCTGCCACCTTTCTCAAATAAGGGGCCTATCTTGTCAAAACTTCAAACTTCCATAGCTTCCTCGATATAAGTTCGTTTCCAATGAACCTCATATCCACGGAAAGGTGACGAGAAGCCCTACGCTTTTAGCAACTCGTCGTAGCCCCGAGGCTTCCTCATGACTGGGTTGCAGCCCACGAACCCTAAATCACGGACGATCTGAAACATCATGTTACAATTCTCCCCCACTTGAATTAGATTTCGCCCTTGAAATCGCTCCTTATCAACACATAGATCAAACCCAATAACCCGATAAGCACCACCGAAAGGACCTTATCTCATACAACAATCTCCTCCGAAGACACTTGAACCCAACAGGAACTTCCAAATCCCGAAAAAGGACATACTTATCTGCTGTTGCGGTACTCGTTCTGTCTCTCCAGAACTTGAAAACTCTAATGGTTTTAGGGGTGGCAAATTGGATCATCGTGTTGTGTTTTTGTCTGACACAACACGACACGACAAGGTTTTACGTAACACGAACACGACACGACACGATGTCGTATTTTTTTTAACTAACACGAAAACAAACCGATTAAAAAACGACAAACATAACACGACACGACAAATATAACATAATAAAAAAATTAGTTTATTTATTTAATATTTAATCATACATAACACGAGAACACAACAAACACGAAAAACACGATGTCGTGTCACTCCAAAGACACATGAACCCAACAGGAACTTCCAAATACTGAAAAAGGACAGACTCATCTGTTGTTGCGGTACTCGTTCTATCTCTCCAGAATTTGAAAACTCTAATGGTTAGACCGCCTTGCGCGATATCATCATGTTAATCGCTCATCAAATAACAGACTCTAAGAAAACTCTACCAATTCTGATTCTCTAATCGATCATGGTCGTAACTCAAAAGGAACGGAAGGGCCATATCCCACCAAGGACCCACCGCCTGAATAGCTATCAGAACTCTTCTGAAAGAATGACCCTCAAAACTCTGTCCTCCGACATAAGGAAACGGAGGAAACGGTCGTGCCAGCTCGGAACGATCATTTGACACCCATAATCATAAGCCCCAGTTCCTCTCAAATGTTTCCTTCCGACACTGGACACCGGGTCAACTCCCGACACAATAGTCGGACCTCCATAGGCTATTCATTGCCCACCCAACAAGTCAACTTTATAACTCCCTTTCGTAATAGCTATCTCAGCCCTTCATGTGACACGCGAAGTTACGAAGTTCGCCTTACCTCAAGCGAACACTATAATCCCCTTCTCAAGTCGCCTCACCTCCGACCTCTGTCTTCTAATACTTACTAGTTCCATGCGTCTCGTGGTCCTTCCCAAACCAACGAACTAGACTACTCAATTCTAAAACATCAGACGGAAACACATCCCTCTCAGAAGGAGATCCACCCAAAATCCAATCTGCTCATCCTCCACACAGATAAAGCCAAACTCACCCACCAGAGTCTGGTCCGGCACAAAATTGGAATCACTCGTCCCAATCTAGCACTCAAATCATGACCCATGTTCCATGATTATACGTATAAATTACACCTCGATCCGTCTGATTCACGACAACCCCTCTCTAACTCAAAACACAACAATTTTCGACCATTTCCGGGACCCTAGTCTCGCCCTTGGTTCGGATACCAGGTTCTCACAGACTCCTCTGGTAAGGCTACCCAGGCCTACGAGTCGCTCTGCGTCACACCCTGACTGGTAAGGCTACAGCTCCCCGCAGTTATACAACACACTCTCTCTCTCTCTCTCTCTCTCTCTCATTGACTAACAAATGCTACGGCTCCCCGTAGTCCTAGGACACTCTCTCATTGCCTCACAAATGCTATGGCTCCCTATAGTCTTACAATACTCTCTCTCTCTCTCTCTCTGACTCATGTATGTTACGGCTCCCCGTAATCATACAATGCTCTCTCTCTCTCTCTGACTCATGTATGTTATGGCTCCCCTAGAAGTCTTGTTCAGCATATTCATCATTCTTATTTTGTAACCCTAGAAGTCCTCTACAGCGGAAGTTCTTAGTCGAGCTTTGCTGAGGATTGAGTAATCTAATCATTCGACTCATTGTGTTCCATACTTGAGTTTTATTTCCTTGCTTTTTATGTTCTTTACTTAACTGTTATGAAGATCTAATCGATCTAACAGTTTTTATAACTCATAAATTGGTATCAGAGTAGGAGGATGTGTAATCGATACACAGCTTTTCTGTGAAAGAGTTTACGATTAGGGTTATTCCGCATTAACTGATATTTATTGAGTCGTCATTCCATAATTGACGTAACTCAGCATTTATTTGTTTTGCCCTAATATTACGTATTACAAGTCTGATCTTTCAAACAGGTTAAACGATCAAGCATGGACGAGTCACAATCTAATCCTATCAACATCTCAAATAGCATTGGATCAACGACAAAGATTCCTATTCTCTACACCCAGGATTATGAAGTCTGGGCGCATCATTTTGAAGATTATGTCATCAGATCTGAAGATAATGGATATCTTATTTGGGAAGCAATCGTGTCTGGACCATTCGCTCACTCAGGGACATCAAAGATCATCAAAACTCAGGAAGAATATAATGATCTTTTAAAAGACGTAAAAGACGTCGCTCAAGACGAAAAGGAAAAGTTTCAGTGCAATATCAAAGCATTGAGACTGATCCGATTCGCTCTTCAATCTGATACATTCAGGTTAGTAAGTTCCTATAGTACAGCTAAAGAAATCTGGGATAGGTTGCAAGAGCTTTATTCCACTGATGAAGATTTGGAGCATTCCATTCAGACGTTGTTGTTGTCTGAGTTTGGTGAATTTAAGCAGAATTCTGATGAAACTGTTACTCAGACATTCCATCTCTTTAATCATCTTCTTAGCAAGATGATCAAACATGATATAGAAAGGAAGCTGATTGAACAAAAGGTCACCTTTTTGAATGGCCTAAGATCCGAGTGGAGAGCGGTTGTGTCTACAGTCAAAGCTCATGAGCAGTTCAAGTCTTATTCGCTGGCAAAGCTGGTGGGAAATTTGAAATCCCAAGAGAAGATTGTCATGCAAGAGAAGAATGTGGTTTCAAGTTTGGGGTCCTTGGCCCTCCTGTCTAAAGGCAAAAATACGGTTGATGATGAAGATCTGAATCTAGAAGATTATGATATTACTTCTGAAGATTATGCAATGATGGTGTCTAATCCAAAGAGGTTTATCAAGAAAAGGTTCCCTACCAATAAGAACCGAAATTGGCAGGGAAGCTATAGTTCTGAAAAGGTCAGAGAGGAACCGAAGACTGAAGAATCAAAGAAGGAGGCGAAGGTTGAGGGAGATTCTGGTGTGAACTGCTTCTACTGTGGAGGAAAGAACCATTATGCCAAAGACTGTGTTCTGAAGAAAATGGCAGAGAAGGATGAGGAGAAAGATGAAGAAGCTGCGTTGATGAAAAAGCTGGATGAGATCAAGAGGAAGAAAACTCATCGCATGATTTTGCCCTTCCTTGAGTTTAAGGAGGATGAAATCGATGCTGAAGCATATAATTGTGAAAGTGTAGTTTCGTCTGATGATGTGAATCCGACTTATATGTATGGACTGGACAAAATTGAATCTTTCATAAAGTCCAAGGACCATAAGGACATGATGAAAAACCTTTTAGATGAAAACGATAAGCTGAAACTAAGGACCGAAACCATACAAAAATTTGACTCGTTGAATGCCAATTTAAGTTCAGAAAACAAAATTGATGTTGAAAACGCATCTGAACTTAATGAGGATGATGATATGAGCGTAATTTCTTTAAAGGATGAAGTCGACTGTTCTGAGTTTGTTAAGAGCGAACCCGAAAACCACAAAAAATCTTATTTCTGAAAATTCAGTGGAGTTTGCTCGTTTGTCCCAAAATAAGTCCTCGATTCTTAAAGAAAAGGTTGTAGTGTATCAAAAGGTGAGAAAAACACCAACTCAAGTATATAAGGTCACAGGAGTAACCGAGCATCAAACAGCCGAACTCACTGCCATAGTGAATGAAGATAATGCAGATGGCTGTGATGAGTTTTTCTGGTCTGCTCCTATAGATAACGCTGACGAAACTGTTGGTCTGTCAGAGCGTACGTCCTGGAAAACCAAAGGCAGATATGTTCCAGAGCCACTGAACAAGCCTAACAACTTCGACGTGCCAAGCACTAGTGGTACAAAAGAAGTTCCTGTAGAAGAAGTTACTTCTACAAGCGAAACATCATCTGTTAAAAGTGAACCGGCTGACAAGAAGCTGAAGCAAAAGGCTAACATCCACAAACAGCCGAAGCAAGTGAAGGATCAAAAGCAGCAAAGGAATCTGAGATACAAAAAGAATCTCTCAGAACGAAGACAATTTTGGCGATCTCAAAACGCCCATTTCTCTTATCATGACAAAATTCAAAGTCAGAGAAAAGTGCTGTCAGGCCACAAGAGAGTAACAACAACCGAAAGGACAGATTCGGTTCGGAAAGGAATAGCAGCCGAAGGGATAGGTTCGGTTCAGAGAACACCAGCAACCGAAAGCATAGGTTCGGTTCCGAAAGCAAAAGCTACCATAGTTCAAGGTTTGGTCCCACTAGTGACCAAAAACAAAAGGGTCACTTAGAACCTCAAGTCAAGAAAACTTCTCAGTCTAAATTCTCTCGTTCTAATTCCTCTCAACCTCATTCTAAACCCAATTCTGTTCAAACTCAAAATCCAAAATCTTCAACAGATTTGAAAGGAAAATCGAAAGTTTCCTCAGTCAAGAATGATCAGCAGCAGTCCAAGGCCCAAACGCCAAAACCTGAATCCAAACCGAATGTAACAAATCCTAACAAAATTAAAGTATTCACTATTAAGAAGAAAGATGAAACAACTTTAATAAAAAGAACATATCTTGTTGACATTTCTCTTACTATTCATGTTCCTATGAAAGGCTCACGTGGACCCAAGAAACTTTGGGTTCCTAAATCTGCTTAAATTTTGCAGGTTATTAGTGACGAGCAGTTCGACGAAGAATGGTATATTGATAGTGGCTGCTAACGTCACATGACAGGGAGGAAGGAGGAGCTAAGGGAGTTTCGATATCTTCAGAATGGTGGAATGTCAAGTTCGGGAACAACTCATATGGAACAATAAAAGGTTATGGTATGATAACCAATGGTGATTTCACAATTAGAAAGGTTGCGTACGTTGAATGGCTACAGCATAACCTCATCAGTGTATCTCAGCTTGTTGGAGGTACCGGTCTTAAAGTTTCATTTGACGATGAGGGTTCGGAAATAATAGAAAAGAAAACAAAAAGGGTAATTCTCAAATCAGAGTGTAAAGGCGAAATGTTTCCTCTCAATCTCAAACCTATCAAAGGAAATCCAGCTATCTGTCTGTTATCCAAAGCACATTTTGATGAAAGATGGTTGTGGCACCGAAGGCTCTCCCATCTTAACTTCAAGGATATCAACAAGCTTGTCACCGGAGGGCATGTTCGAGGTCTTCCATTGCTCAAGTTTGATCGAGAACATTTGTGTGTTGCGTGTGAAATGGGGAAGCAGAGTCGTCAAAGTCACCCATCCATTATAAACACTAAAGTTGTTGAACCACTTGAGTTACTTCGCATTGACTTGTATGGTCCATCATCTATCGAAAGCATTGGTGGTAGCAAGTATATTCCTGTTATCATTGATGACTTTTCACGTTTTACATGGGTGTTCTTTCTGAAGCACAAATCTGAGGCCACTCTCAAGCTAAAGATGTTTATTAAGCAGGTTGAAGTGCAACTAAGGAAAGTTGTTCGCAACATCAGGAGCGACAATGGACTGGAGTTCAAGAATAAAGAATTTGAAGACTTTTTGGCAGAAAAAGGAACCAGTCACAACTTCTCAGCACCCTACACCCCTCAACAAAACGGAATTGTCGAAAGACGAAACCGATCTTTGTGTGAGGCAGCCCGAACCATGCTAAGTTTCGCTTCTCTACCTTTATATTTCTGGGCTGATGCTATTGCTGCAACATGTTTTACACAGAACAGGTCCTATCTCAATAAGCGATTCACTCTTACTTCTTATGAGATAATCAACAACAGGAAGCCGAACATTAAATTATTCCATGTATTCGGCTCACGATGCTTCATCTTCAACTCCAAAGACCATCGTAACAAGTTTGATGTTAAAGCTGATGAAGGAATTTTTCTGGGATATTCACTCACTTCAAAAGCATATCGGGTTTTAAATAAGCGTTCGAGGAAGATTGAAGAAACGTATTATGTGACTTTCGATGACAGCTACGTCAAGAAGCTGAAGGCCTCTGCAGAAACAGTTGGGGAAATTTTCTCTCAAACAGGTCAAGTCACGACCTCAATTGCTAATTTGTTTGAGCAGTTTGTGGAATTGTTCGATGAACCGGAGAAAGCTACTCTATCGGAAGCCAAGGCAGCAGACAACAAAGTCGACTATCTGAAGCAAATCGTCGAAGATGTCGCCAAACGAATGGGTGAAGGAGAAAATGTTCCAAACGAACCTCCAAATCATGGCGCTTCAGTTGAGGGGGAGAATCCACCTTCTTCAAAACAACCGAGCTCACAAACTGAGGGGGAGAATTCCATTCCAGTTCCACCCGAAAGCTCAACCGCACATGAAAGCTCAACACCACCCGAAAGTCCTGTAGCACCAGAAAGTCCAGCTACACCTGAAAGCTCATCTGTCGAGGGGGAGAATGACGACATGTTTTACGACGATGATAGCCATTCTGAATTAGAAGAAATTGTGAATGCTGAATTGGATCCATCCTATGATCCAAATTACCCTCCTCTTGTCAAGTGGACTAGAGATCATCCCAGTTCACAGGTAGTGGGTAATGTCTCCGAAAAGGTCCTGACCCGATCTCAACTGAAGGCAAAGCAAGCATCTCTATTCTCAAAAGTAGAGTTCTGCATGTTTAACTCTTTCATCTCAAAAGTTGAACCGAAGACAGTAAATACTGCTCTTGATCACTCTGACTGGGTTCAAGCTATGCAAGATGAACTCAACGAGTTTGAAAGAAATAAGGTTTGGCGACTCATTCCCACTCCTAAAGATGTCTCAGTTGTTGGTCTCAAATGGATATTCAGAAATAAAATGGACAAGGAAGGCAATGTGATAAGAAACAAAGCTCGTCTAGTGGTGAAAGGATACTGCCAGGAGGAAGGAATTGATTATGAGGAAACTTTTGCTCCAGTAGCTAGGCTGGAATCTGTCCGAATATTTCTTGCCTATGCTGCACACAAGAACTTTGAGGTCTACCAAATGGACGTAAAGTGCGCATTTCTGAATGGAGAACTAGAAGAAACCGTGTACATGGAGCAACCTCCAGGTTTCGTTAATGAAAAATACCCTAATCACTGCTATATTCTGGACAAAGCGTTTTACGGTCTGAAACAAGCACCTAGGGCATGGTATGAAACGCTAACCAAGTTTTTAAAGATGTCAAAATTCAAACAAGGTTTGATTGACCCAACCTTCTTTCGTAAGAAGGAAGGTAACCACCTTATGATAGTTCAAATCTATGTCGATGATATCATCTTTGGCTCAACGAATCCTAGCTTAACAGCTGAATTCAGAAAGCTGATGGAGACTAAATTTGAAATGAGCTCAATGGGTCCAATTAACTTTTTCCTTGGTTTAAATATTAGAAAGGGACCCAAAGGCATCTTTATCAACCAGGAAGCTTATACCAAGACTCTTCTTGCTAAATTTGGCATGATGGGAGACTTAAAAGTTAAAGTTCCAATGGCATTCAGCACCAAGCTCACACCATCCTTGGATAAACCAGCAGTTGATATTACGCTATATAGCCAGATGATCGGTTCTTTAATGTACCTTACTGCTAGCAGGCCTGATATAATGTTTTCTGTCTGTTACTGTGCTAGATTTCAGGCGAATCCTCGTGAACCTCATATGCTTGTAGTGAAGAACATACTCTGGTATCTGAAACGAACTACCTCTCTCGGTTTATGGTATCCATCAAACTCAGGTTTCTTCGTTCAAGCCTACTCAGATGCAGACCTTGGAGGTTGTGGACTAGACAGGAAAAGCACCACTGGAGGCTGCCAATTCCTTGACGGGAAGTTGGTTAGCTGGCAATCAAAGAAACAGACTTGTGTATCTCTGTCTACAGCTGAAGCAGAATACACCGCAGCTGCCTCCTGTACATCTCAAGTGATTTGGATCCAAAGCCAGCTCCTGGATTATGGACTCAATATGAAAAAGATCCCACTATATTGCGACTCAGAAAGTGCAATTAGGATCTGTCATAACCCAGTGCAACACTCCAAGACTAAGCACATAGCACTGAGGTATCACTTCATTAAGGATCATGTGGAAGACGGGAACGTCGAAATTCACTTTCTTCGAACCACTGATCAACTGGCTGACATCTTCACTAAAGCTCTTCCTGAAGCTTCATTCAACAAAATTCTACAAGGGCTAGGAATGATGGAATCGGAGTCAGTACCAAAGATTACTTCTCTAGATCGAAAGTTAGAAGCGAAATAGACCAAACGTTCGGGTTCGGGTCTCATGTATGCCGAAATAGACCGAACGCTCGGGTTCGTGTCTTGTTCTGGTGTACCGAAATGAACCGAACGCTCGGGTTCGGTTGTATCATCTACTCTTCGCTTATCACTCCAAGGTAGTTTCTTTGGTTGTAACTCTTTTGTATTATTTTCTCAAATTTATTTTATTGTCAAAGTTCTTTTCTTTTTCAAACTTATTTTTTTGGCAACCGAAATAGACCGAACGCTCGGGTTCGGTTCCAAAATTTTTCTCACCCGAAATAGACCGAACGCTCGGGTTCGGTTCCAATTTTTTTTATATCTCATTTTTCTTTTTATCAAAAATTCCAAAAATATTTTTTCTTTTCGTAAATTCAAAAACTCCAAAAATAATTTTTTTTCCACTATTTTATTTTTTATGTCTTATCTTTTTGTGCGTCTATTTGTGGGGAATTCGTTTCACTAGTTAAATGTCCCTAGAAGCATGCTGTTGTATGTGTCCAAAGCCTCACCTGATTCTGAATAATAGCCTTACTGACTTGGTACACACAAACCTTGTCTTCCCAATTAGGCTCTCATACTTATTCTAATCATGAGCTACCTAACTCTCTTCTCACATGAGATAAGAGTTTTCTGCTTGGTCCCTATTTTAACAGCAGAGGTACTTTGGTTTCTTTACACCGTCTACACTACTTTTCTCTATCTTATTCGTTTCACAAACATAACCCTTGAGACTCTCCGAAATTACCACTGAGGTTTATGGTTACACAATTTCTGTGTTAATGATCTTAGCCTCGTGTCACTACGTGCTAAGTGAAACCCAAAATTCAATACCTACTATGCATTGACGGTGAACAATAAACTTGTTCTAGCTTTCACTAATGAATTGATGGATTTATCCATGGGGATACAAAGTAAAATCTCTAATTTCCTTTTGAGTGATTTCTATGAAATTGTTAATACCTATAACATTTCTTCCCTCGGAATCCAGTTTTAATTTTTTTTTTGAGATTTTACATACATTATTTTACCTTGCCACTTAAATTATCTCCAACCTACTTGTTCAATAGACTACATTGGTCTCACAAGTACTTCGTTCGATTTCTATCTTATATCAAGATCAGGAATTCTGAATTGAAGCAAAAGCCACCCAATTAAGCCTAATTAAAAGAAGCCTTTCAACACTTCTTAATAAGTGTTTGATCGTTATTCAACGGGAAACCACACAAACACTTTAAGGTCTCTCTTGACTTTGAAGGAAGAGATTCGTGCCCGGGATCCATTGTTTTGTGTCTTTATTGACATCACATAATCCCTCAAATGTGTTGCTTTATTTCTTTTTCTTTTACACACTTAGCACGAAAATCTTTTTGATTTTCCAAAATTCAGGTTTCATTAGTTACAAGGCATTTTAATGGGGTTGGCAGTTATTAACGGGTTGTGGTCAACATTAATCCACCTGGGTAATATTTCGCTTTAAAGATGTCGTTAACTCTAAAGGGGATAAGATTACAAAAAGCTGACTCAGGCGGGAGTCCAATCGATTTGATTTCAAACGGCGCTAGAAGGCCACGCGTGCGAATTGGAACCGTTTCATCTGAAAATGGCGCTTGATAGGAAGGCGTGTAAATCGGGACTGACACTCTCTCTCATACGTAATCATCGACATTAACAACTGTCACGCGTCAATCGCCTTCGAAAAACTATTCGTTTTTCACTTGAAGATTTGGGAAATATTCTTCTCTCTCCTTTACCCACAGTATAAAAGGTAACGTAACCCTTTGTTTACCTCTTTACTGCACCCATATTTCCAGAGAGCAAGAAAACCCTCCAACACTATACTGTTCATCATCTCTCCCATTCTCTTCACAATAATGGAGGATTCTTCATCAGTTC
The DNA here is from genome assembly GCF_051521515.1 of Lactuca serriola. Lineage (NCBI taxonomy): Eukaryota > Viridiplantae > Streptophyta > Magnoliopsida > Asterales > Asteraceae > Lactuca > Lactuca serriola. The sequence continues at coordinate 132,804,417 of NC_136410.1, forward strand.
ACGCTACTTCACACATCTTGCCGATTCGTCCCCAGCAAAGTTTGATCATTGATCTGACTCCTCAAGCATACGACGCTTTCATGTTCCCCATTATCGAATGCTTGAAGTACTCGTCGATTGCTCCTGCTCTCACCAGAGCTGAAGCAGTTCCCATGGAGTTCCTGTCCCAGATATTTGCTACTGCTCACTACGACAAGGTCGTCGACCGGATTTTCTTCAACGTATTCGAGCACAAGGCGTCGATTTCCAAGCAGAGATTCTGCTCACTGTTAGGGTTTGAACCTGATTCGTCGAGGGTTAACCCTGAAACCATTCCAATGGGTCATCTTTTTAACATGTTCTACAACATGGGGTACACTGAGGTGCTCACAACGGTCACGAAATTCAAGAAATCGTGCCTGCCCCCTCAGTGGAATGGGATGTTTACAGTGCTTTTCAAGGCGCTGTCTGAAAGGAGTGCAGGATCAGACGGGGCAAGTCGTCTGTTCCTTTCAATCATGTGCGGGATGTACAACGGTATCAATATGGACTACGGGTCGGTCCTTTGGCAACAGCTCATTCAGAGCCTATCTTCCACTTCTCGCCATTCAGAGATTTCATACGCCCGGTTCTGGACTCTTGTCACTAAATGGGTGATGGACAAGTACCACATCCCCATTGTTGCCGGTTCTCCAATGTCTTCGATTGGTACCTTCCATACCACGAAGATCATTGTATCTGACGCATCAAAATTTCCCTTCAACAGTTCTATCCCTGAAACAATGTATGGTGATGTTCCTACCGACAGCCGGATCATTAAAACGTACAAGGAGTTCCGATGGTCTGGTCCGAGAGACCTTACTCCAGAGATGCTCAATTCGATTCATGATGCTGACAAGCCTGCCCCCAGAGGAAAGAAGGCTGATAAGGGCAAGCAGGTTGCAAAGGTAGCGAAAGGCCCATCTCCCAAGAAGAGGAAACCCACCAAAGCCGCCCAATCCCCTCCTATGAAGAAGCGAAAAACCCAACCAAAGCGAAAGCTGATCATCGCTTCATCCTCAAGCGAATCTGAGAAAGAGGGTTCTGATTCTGATGGATCTCAACGTGGTAACACTCAACCACGTTCGCCTACACCAGAGATTCATATTTCCACTTCTCCAATTTCTTCTCCACCAGTTACAATTCCTATTTCCATTCCTCCCATAACCTCCACCACTCAAATACCATCCACCTCCATCCCAGTATCACCACCCATCTTTACCGAAGCAACCACCACCACTGTCGAAGTAAGAACCAACGTATCTGATACGGGGGCTCATACTGACGCACCCAAATCTACCTCAACACCTGAACCCACACCAACAACCGAACACACCACCCAACCCGAACCTACCTTTACTACCGAACCTCAAGTTTCACCACCACCATCTTCTCCTGCTCATACAGCAGAGAGTGAAGAACCACTCCTTGGCGGGGAGGACATGACCTTCGATTCGGTCTATTACAATTCGTTTCAAATTCAGAGTGATGATGATGATGATGATGCTCCTGTCACAAAGAAACATCTCAAGGAGCTACATGATAAAATCGATTCGCTCATCGCCTCATATTCTACATCTCAGTCCTCCATCTCTGAAGCTGCCATTCAGAAAATTGTTGATGCTTTTTCCAAAGCTCATCAAGTTTCCCTTGATTCTGCCACTACAGCCATTGACGCCTCAACCAAAGCTTGTGAGGCAGCGACCGAAAAAGTCGATAAACTATTTACTGATGCTTCTACCCTGTTACAATCTTTACAGGAAACTGCTGCAGCCACCAAAACAACGCTGGAACCAATTGTCAACCAGCTGGCTACAACAGTTGCATCGGAGCTGAAGTCGTTCGCTTCACTTCGTCAAACTATTTCTGACGACAACTCAGCTTTCAGAACGACCATTGAGGAGCGCCTTGCCAAGCTTCAAGAAGACTTAGCTGTTGAGAACACCCTCATGGATGCTCTCGCAAGGAATACTACCGCTCTGAAGGTCAAGAGTATTCAACTCTCCAACTCTCAACAGGATATTGAGTCTCTTCGATCTGAAAGAGAGGTGGTTAAATCGTGTGTTTCGGATGTCCACTCAGCTATCTCAAACATCCTTGAAGCACATGACCCGATCCTCAATTATTCTGTAAGGCGTGACCTTGCAGAGAAGCTTGCTCCCGCCCTCTCTCTACTCAGCAAAATTGAAGGGCTCCTTGATTTCGTGTCCATTCCGAAACAAGGGGGAGAAAAAGAACAAGTGTCTCAACCACCTCCTACTTCAACAGCAACTCACACAACCAAACCTCCTCCAGTAGGCCAAGCCTCAGGTTCCGGTGTGAAAGACAAAGGCAAGAAAATTGCTGAGAAGAGTGACGATGATGATAAGGAGACAATTGCCGACCTTTTGAAGCGACAGGGTTGAGATAAAGAGGCTGACATCAGCGCTCGTGTGGCTAGAGAGGCTGAAGAAGCCGAAAGGAGACAGAAAGAAGCCCACGACCTTCTCGAGAGCAGGAAAACCCTTTTTCCTCCTTGGACTCTTGAGAAACTGATTAAAGAAGCCATCGAAACACCCAGTATCTTGTAGCTAGAACCTGTGATCTCTTTAGATCGTTCTAACACTGTCGACTCTCAGTTCGATATGCCACTGACCCGAAAGGCGTTTATCTTTCATGCCTTTGACAACATTGTTGAGTTCCCTCATCCTCATCCAAAGGTTGATCGGGACTTAGTCGAATTTTATCTGAGGGCAGCTCAACCACAATATCAAACTTGGAGCGCTCAGAAAATCGTCAATGTTTGGGTCCTAAAGCCGTACAGGGAAGGCAACTTCACCAACGTTCGGTTCAAGATACTACGGGGATCTGCCAAGACCGAACATGCCATCTCACTTGCAGATCTTCCCAACCTTAATCCCCATGACTGGATTATCTTGCACAACATCCTTCTTACAAATGAAGTTGAATATGGTCCGATCATCGACCACTTTAACAGGATGCTTGTATGCTATGTCATGGAAGTTGCCCTGATGGATCAGGAGATAGCGAGCGTATTCAAGAAAAAGCCTACCATATCTCCTGTTGGCTCTGCCAGTGATCTCAACATGATGCAAATGGGGAAGATTGACCCAAAGAGAAACTCCGTCATGTTTACCAGAAACGAAGGACAGAAATGTCTTTTTGCCTTGGCAGACAAACATCTCTATACCACTGCTTGTTTGGAACACGTCTTAGGGATCATCCATCGGTGCAAGCAGAACACAGCGGATGATATAAAGTACTTTGATGACATGATTCAATGGTACATTCGCTTCAGACAGACTATCCTTGCACTTATCTCACGTCTGTTTGATACAACAAAGAAGGTTCCCGCTGCTGGTCCAAGCAAGAAGAAACGATAGTCTTGCTCCAAATTGACGCAAAGGGGGAGATTGTTAGGTCTAGTATTGTGTTGCATCTATTGGGCTCGTTAGCTAGTCCATGTTTATCTCCGGTATGGGCCTGTCCATCCGTGAGTTTTGTTGGGTTTATTATAAATAGATGCTTGCATGCATCCTAGAAAAAAAATAAGGATTAGAAACGATTAGAGAAGTATTGTTCAGCATATTTATCATTCTTATTTTGTAACCCTAGAAGTCCTCTACAGCGGAAGTTCTTAGTCAAGCTCTGCTGAGGATTGAGTAATCTAATCATTCGACTCATTGTGTTCCATACTTGAGTTTTATTTCCTTGCTTTTTACGTTCTTTACTTACCTGTTATGAAGATCTAATCGATCTAACAGTTTTTATAACTCATCACAACCATAGATAGGTACACATACCCATCCAGTTTAAGCATCTCTACTTCTGACGACAATTGCGACAACAAGACACTTTCTCCTGCTACAATTCACATTTGGATAGTCCCGTCCTATGATAATTAGTTGAAGGGTTCCCACTGGAATAATAGTCAATTGGTACTCCACTTGTCATCTCACAACTCAAGTCTCAAAATAATCCCAAAAGTTTGGGGCGTCATACTCAGATACCCCGTACACTATCATAGAACCTCACGATATCTTGTCTCATTCACGGATCTTCCACTCGCACAACTCACAACCTCGAAATACTCCAACTCACAACTTGAAATACGGAGGAACCATCAATGACCAAGAACACGTTAACGACAATCTGAAATCCCATCTCCTACTGCTCAAAACCCATGCGAGAATACTCATACCGACTCTGAAGTTGATTGCGAAACAACTCTTGCGCTCCCTGGAGTGCATATAATAACCCATATATCGAACTAAACATTCTCAACAGCCAACCACCTCAAACTCAACCACTACAACTTGAAGAGTTCCTGATCACAATAAGGCCCCTAGCCAACGGCTACTCACTTTGGATGCATTATCTCTATCTACACCTTGTCTCATCCACCAATGACCCAAATCTCATATATCCGTACCGTAGATCTCCATAACCAGTTCTCTAACCGCACTTGAACAAATCTTTGATCCTCTCAATAAAATTCTCAGTTCTCACCCACTCAGGGTTCGAACCATCACCAATTTGCATACCAATAGTCTACTCCACCGACCGTTTCACCAGGTACATCACACTTGACTCTTGGAACGTACTACTTAATCACTCGATGATCTTCCAGATAGAGACCAAGCAACTCCAAATATCCCGAATCTCGGATGAAATCCTCGGAATCCTCCCAATGTGACTGTCTCTAGTCATCCTGAAACCTCATACCGACACACCGTCGGGTATCCCAACTATCCCAAATTTGTTATGGCTGAAAGACTTCAAAAATCACCTTCTGAAGTGGTTTTCTTCGTCCAGAATCGTCCAACCCTTACAACTGATTATGAGGGTTGTGTTTATACTTAAGTTGGAAGCTTCTAGAACAGGAAACGGATAACATGCGATCACATGTATTGAGGTTGCGATCGCAGGTTTTAAAATAAAAGCGTCACCGGCCTTTTTAATGAAGTAGGAAGCTATTTTGAAACTTTTTGGCAAAGTTGCGCGTATAGCAAAGTTGCTATCTCATGTTTTGAGTTTTTACTCCCGGATGAATTTTTGGCACAAAAAAACCTCGAAGACAAGATGCGACCAAACTTGCGATTTCATAAAGGCTCCATGTGATCGCATGGACAAGAGTTTTGATTGCATGTGTTTCCTAAGACGTCCAAAATTTCGTTTACTTTTTAGATTATTTTGAATCGCGTCAATCGGAGTTACGGTTCATGAGATATGGTCAAAATATTGATAGGGGTCAAAGCTGTCAGCAACATCATTTAGCTTCAGATTATAGATTCTATCTTCATGTGATCAATTCGATCGAATGTTTCTTGACCAAAACATCTTCCAAACATTCCCCAACATCCTCCATAAGTTCCAAGCTCCATTTTAAGCTCCAAACGCGCATCCAACTGCTCCCAAAGCACTGCTCCACTCGAACTATCTGAAATTGACATAAAAACATGAGTAGTACGGGAATTCTAACGAAATACATGAGCTGAACATTATTTAAACAAATAACATGCAAATGTACAAAATATGATGCTAAAATGATAATAAAAACTACCATATAAGTGCATAAAATGACATCTAACAATGGTGCATATTAAAGGTGGATGTTTCAAAGCAATTTTCTACTTTTGAGTTGTGGTATATGTTGTACTTGTGTTTTCATGTGGACTACAAAAATTAAGTGTGCTTTTTCTAGGGGTGGTCCGAGAACTTCGTGCTCACTTTTTTGGGTTGGTAGGACCGTCGGTACCATCAGGGAACTCTTATGACTCATCATCGGGTCAATTTCTGACTTTTCAGAAGCCTAGTGTGAAAATCAAAATGAAATCCCATAAAAAAAATTCTTGAAAAATATTATTAAGTAAATTATTAGGTTAAATTCAAAGCTTAAAGTTGCTAATGTGGTTGTGAAATTGAAAGAGATAAGAAATATTAATCTTAACATGTAATCAATGAGTCATTTAGAGGATGATGAGGCGACGATCAACGACTCAGCGAGATATCAAGATTTAAAACAAAAAAAACAACAGTTTCCAACAAGGGAAACGAGCAACATCGATGATCCATTAGAAATGTGATTAGGTTTGTTGGGGTTTGATTTGTTCCTTACTTTTTGATGGGTTTATAAAATATAAAAATGTTCGCTAGAATATATATTAGAAATAGGTTTGTAGTTTTTTTTATATAGATAATTTCCTTAAATTGTTGGTAGATTTTAGAATTTATGATAATATTTTGAATTTTTGATTTTTTTTTCATAATTAAAATGCTTTCAAGATTGCAATCAAATCTTACATTTTGCATATAAGAAACCTACACCTAATTTTATTTATTGATAACTCATAAAAATGTATTTTACGAAAATACTAACCCCATAACTATATATATGTCCTAAAATTTAGAGGCCCTTTAAGTCGGAGGCCCCATGCGACCGCACCTCCCGCACACCCCAGGGTCGCCACTTCTCATCATTGGTACCATATGAGAAGAAGCAAGCCTGAACCCGCTTTCATCCCATATCTCTCTCTCTCTCTCTCTCTCTCGTATTGAATGCGTAAGGACTTGATTCATACAATATATTGTTTTGTATGTTGGTAAAGATATTATTTTCATATGTTGTGGGTTGTGAAAGATGGAAGAAATAGAAGAGAAAAAAACTAATACAGAACTGATATGACAATAGGTTGAGTATGTTGAAGGTTTCTACTCCTACCACCTAAGGGTGAATATATTAGTGCAATTTTTTTGAGTTAAAGGTATTGGGAGTACCTCCAATATGTTTTCCCATCCGATGGAGGCACCGCTGATTTCCTCTCTTCAATGGGTTGAGGAACCCGATTTTATCTCTCTCTCTCTCTCTCTCTCTCTCTCTTAAGAATTTGTATTATATGTTTTTAAATAAGTGAGTTGAAAAAGATGTTATTTTCATATATTGTAGGTTGAGAAAGATGAAAGAAACAGAAGACATAAAAATGGATGTAAAGGCATGGAGTTGATGTAGCAGTGGGTTGCGAGGTTCTGCCACCGCCATCATAAGGGTGACTATAGGTAAATACATGTTACACGTCATTTAAATGTTAGAATCGTAATTAGTACGCAATGTTTTTCTGTTCAGTATATATTGATATATTGTATTATTATTCAATAACAATGAAAAACACTTCTCTCAATTTTCTCTCTCAATCAATTCATTTCTCATCTTTCTACATGGTATCAGAGCTGATGTTCCTGATTTCATTCTTGTTGATTTCAATCTTGTTGTTTCTTATTTACTTCATTTGATCTCTGTTTTTCAAATCATGTCAAGTTCTACTCAAAATCAAGCAAACGGATCCAATGGATCTAACATTGAAATTTCAAGCCCTTATTATCTTGGATCTTCAGACAATCCAAGCACGATTCTGGTGTCAAAACTCTTCGATGGAACAGGATTTGCAGCCTGGAAGAGATCGATGACATTAGCTCTTTCAGCAAAGAACAAACTCTGTTTTGTCGATGGTTCTATGAATCCTCCTGCTGCAAGTTCAGATCTCATTCACGCATGGAATAGAGTTAATTCAATGGTCATCTCCTGGATCTTGAATTCTTTAAACAAAGAAATCGCTGAAAGTGTATTGTTTCTTCAGACAACAAAGGAAATCTGGTTTGAACTAAGAGAAAGGTATTCTCAATCTAATGTCACTTTGATCTATCAAGTTCAAAAGAAATTATACTCTATAAATCAAGGATCTGAGGATTTTTCTAGCTATTTCACAAAAATAAAAAAGATATGGGATGAATTAAAGATGATTCAAGAAGTTCCTGCATGTACATGTGAATCGGCTGCTCTTTTTAACAAATTTATGGAAGAACAACGTTTAATTCAGTTACTGATGGGATTAAACGATTCATATAAAGCTATAAGAGGACAAATCTTAATGATGAATCCATTACCTAACATTTCCACTGTTCATTCATTGTTAATTCATGAAGAAAGGCAGAGAGATATTTCTTCAAATCCAAATGTTGTTACGGAGGCCATGGCAATGCAAGTTAATCAATCATTAAAAAGGAATCTTAACTGTTCTCACTGCAAGAAGTCAGGGCATGTGAAGTAAACATGTTACAGACTGAATGGTTTTCCAGCCGATTTCAAGTTCACAAAGTCAAAGAAGATGGATTCAATGGCAAATAATGTTGTTGATAATTCTCAATCTATATCACCTGAGCAGTACAAGCAATTGATGCAGCTTCTGAACAATAACAGTGGATCAACTCAAATCAACTCTGTGATTACTGATGGATCAATGGATACTGCAGGTAACTATATTGATTCTTCAGGAAATCATATATCATACATCTTTAATGTTGTTCTTGGTTCAAATGGTGAAAAATCTTCATGGATCATTGATTCGGGGGCAACAGATCATATTTGTTCAGACAAAACCTTATTTTCTTCACTAATGAATTTTTCTCAGCCTCATTCCATATCTTTGCCAAATGGTCAAACACTACCAGTTTTTCAAATTGGAGATGTTCCAATCCACAATACCATCAATCTCCGTGATGTTCTATATGTTCAAGAGTTCAGACATAATCTCATATCTATTGCCAAAATCACCAAACAGTTAAAGGTTTGGATAATCTTTACTGATGATTTTTGTGCAATGCAGGCCCCTTTATTGAAGGATAGCTTCATTATAGGGAAAAGAGTGAACAATCTGTATATTCGTGGCAACAAGTACTTGAAGACTCCTACATCTATTAATGTCAATCAGATAGTTTCATGCAATAAGAATGATGTAACTCTATGGCATAATAGATTAGGTCATTTACCATTTGAAAAACTGAGATTGTTATCTCTTACAAATAAGGAATGTACGAATGACTTGTTCAATTCATGTATTGTTTGTTATCAAGCAAGACAACACAAACTATCTTTTTCATTGAGTGAGACTATATCACAACAACCATTTGATCTGGTTCATATAGATATATGGGGACCATACAAGGTTCCAACTCACAATGGATTTCGGTATTTTTTGACCATTGTTGATGATCACAGTAGATGTACTTGGATACATTTATTAAAACATAAAGGTAGTGCATTCACAACTATTCAAGCATTTATCAAGTATGTTCAAACTCAATTTCAAGTCACTATAAAGAATATTCGTACTGATAATGCATTTGAACTTGGATCTAGTCATGAGGGCATTTCATTTTTTCAATCTCTTGGTATAGTTCATCAAAAATCCTATCCGTACACACCCCAACAAAATGGGGTGGTTGAACGAAAGCATAAACATCTGTTGGAGGTATCACGTGCATTATTTTTCCAATCTGGGCTAGGAAAATGTTATTGGGGAGAATGTGTATTGACTGCTGCTCACATCATAAATCGTACCCCTTCAAGAGTGTTGAATCACAGTTCTCCTTATGAAGTCTTATTCAAGAAAAAGGTAAATTTGAATGACATGATATCCTTTGGTTGCTTATGTTTTGTTTCAACTTTATCGGTCAACAGGGACAAATTTATGCCTAGATCAAAAGTTTGCATATTCGTGGGATACCCTTTTGGTCAAAAGGGTTATAAAGTTCTTGATTTAGAAACAAGAATCATTTCTATTTCACGGGATGTTAAGTTTATTGAACATGTATTCCCTCTTCATTTCACAAAGGGTATTAATGTCCAAGATTCATATATTCCCATGTCTTTCAATGAAGATGTCCAAAGTGAACATAATTTCTCCAATGAAAACCAAGAGCATCAAACTCCCAATGAACCAGATCATGAAGAAGTACTACATGTTCCTCCTATCAACAATGACCATATCAATCATGAAGAAATACCACCTGTTTTTCCTGTTAATCATGAAGCAGTACCACCTCCAATTCGAAGATCTAACAGAAACAACACTCAACCAACTCGTTTAAAGGATTATATATGTTACAATGTGACAAGTCAATTTGATGATTGTTCTCACACCATTACCAATATGTTCATCAATGGTTCTAATTCTACTTATCATGCTTCCAATCATGTTGCTGCAATGGTTAACAATATTTCCATCACTCCCAAAATCAATGAACCATTATTCTATCATCAAGCAAAAGGCAATCCATTATGGGAAGAAGCAATGAAAAAGGAGTTTGATGCCTTAAAAGCTAACAATACATGGGAAATTGTCAAGCTTCCTAAAGGAAAACGACCCATAGCATGCAAATGGGTATATAAAGTGAAGTATAAAGCAGATGGATCGATTGAGCGTTATAAAGCTCGATTAGTGGCTAAAGGTTTTACTCAAAAAGAGGGGATAGATTACAATGAAACGTTTTCACCTATAATCAAATTCAATACAGTTCGAAGTTTAGTAGCATTGGCTGTTAAAAAGAAGTGGAGAATACACCAATTTGATGTAAATAATGCCTTTTTACATGGCGATTTACATGAAGAGGTGTACATGAAGTTACCACCTGGAATGGATGGAACAGATTCTTCATTTGTATGCAAGCTCAACAAGTCACTATATGGTTTGAAGCAAGCCTCTCGCCAATGGTATGACAAACTCTCTTCATCTCTCTTAATTAGAGGTTTTCAAAGATCTTCAAATGACCATTCTCTTTTTATCAAGAAAGTTGATAACTCAATCATCATTGTGGAAGTATATGTAGATGATGTTCTGGTTACAGGGAATAATGATAAAGAGATTTATGATCTAAAATAATTTTTGGACAATCAGTTCAAAATCAAGGATTTAGGATCCATTAATTTCTTTTTGGGGTTAGAATTTGTTGAAACAAAAGATGGAATGATTGTTCACCAACACAAATTTATCACATATTTATTGGAGTATTACTTGCCTCATGATGCTAAAATTACTCATTCTCCATTGCCTAGCAAACTCAAAGATTTATATGTCAAATCTGATCAACTCAAGGATCCTACATCATATAGACAACTGGTTGGGAAATTGAATTTCTTATTACATACTCGACTAGACTTATCATTTACAGCTCAATTTTTAAGTCAATTCAACAGCAATCCTGGTCAAAAGCACTTTGATGCAGCGATTCATGTTCTCAAGTATTTGAAAGGAACTTTATATCAAGGTGTATTTCTTAATGACAAATCAGATTTCAAATTAGAAGCCTTCTGTGATTTAGATTGGGCTGGTTGCCCTACTACTCGAAAGTCTGTCAGTGGTTTTTTTATCACAATGGGAGGAAGTCCAATTTCGTGGAAATCAAAGAAACAAGCTACTGTCTCTTTGTCTTCAGCAGAAGCTGAATATCGCTCTATGAGAAGGGTTTGTTCTGAGTTGGCCTGGTTAAGTCGTTTACTGACTGAATTTGAAGTTCCTAATATCACTCCTATACCAGTGAAGTGTGACAACATGGCAGCAATATATATAGCAAAGAATCCTGTTTTTCACGAGAGAACGAAACATATAGAAGTAGATTGCCACTTTGTGCGTGAAAAACTTCAAGATGGTCTCATATCTTTGTCCTACATTTCCACTAAAGATCAACCTGCTGATGTTTTTACCAAGTCCTTATCTGGTGCAGATCATCTTCATGCTATTTCCAAGCTTGGTCTCCTTACATGTCCACCAGCTTGCCGGGGGCTATTGGAGAATAAAAGTCAATAAGTCAACCATTAGAGAAGTGACACGTCATTTAAATGTTAGAATCGTAATTAGTACGCAATGTTTTTCTGTTCAGTATATATTGATATATTGTATTATTATTCAATAACAATGAAAAACATTTCTCTCAATTTTCTCTCTCAATCAATTCATTTCTCATCTTTCTACATGTTTTAATTGACATGAAACTAAAATCGAAACTTTTAATTTTTGAATGTTGAAATCGGAGAACAAGAGTTGATAATGTTGTTTTCTTTTAAATAAGAATGCAGTTAAACCGGATGAAATTAGTTGCAATGCTAGGTATCCAGTTTTTGAACTTTTTTATTTTATAAAGCTCTAATATATTGTATATATTACGAATAAAAAAAAAATAAAATAAAAAAAAAAAAAAAAAAAAACGTGTCAACTATGTCAATATATAATTTGATAGTCACTCACAAAAATCACAAAACGAAATTCACACTAGTTTGCCAAGATACCAAAAGGAAATTTCACAAAGTCCCAAATTCCTTTGGCTTAGACTATTTCCATAATCCTTTGATTCCTTCATTGAGCACCATATAATGAAAAAACATGATTTTTCCACTCAACATTACAACCATTGCATGTTAGCAATTGCACCTAGTTCCTTCACCACGTCATAATTTAGTACAACATTATTCGAAAAGATGTTGGAAGGCTCGTAAAAATATCACGAAATCTACTTAGTTTGTATTAAGCAAATCTAAACTTTTAAACACTACGCTAAAAAAAAGTATTTTAATTATTTAAGTAATTATGATGGTGTATTATAATTATAAAATTTTAAATGAAAACAACAACGGAATCAGTTACTTCTCTTTAAAAAAACAAGAACTTATTTCAATCTTTTTAAAATTTTAGTAACCAAACTGCGAAATAGTCACATTAGTTTGAAATGGTTTTAGTTCCAAAAATGACCAAATGGAAATGACGATGGATATATAACCGAAGAATTTTGTATATATTCTTATTAAATATTAAAATATTGTATTCATCCTGATAAAAATCTAAATATCATAGTTAATCTTTTTAATTTCTCAGAATATAAAACTTATCAGAATCTTTTTTTTTTTTAAGTATCTGTTAATCATCTTTTGTATTTTAAAATCATTATGAAAATTAAAAAAATTAAAAAAATATTAAAAATAATAAAAGTAAATAAAAATAAAAAACCTTAACCATTTTGCCCCTACCTTCTTAATTGTTCTAGTCTATATCTTCTAGCTAGGTTCAACTCATCCAAGTCCGCCAATCTGCATATCTTACATCTTTGGAGAGTTATGCCATAGGGTTAAATGATTATGGCTTGCAAAACAAAAAAGTTTGGATCTTACTTATTTTCATTCAAGTATTGTGTTGCTTTGTTGGTCAGAAGGTTGTTCTCAAATGGTTCATATGTTGCTATTAATCCCAAATGGTTTCAATTATCGTTGTCATGGTTTTGGAGGAATACTTAAACTCAAAATGTCACTTAATTGGTTCAAGTGAAAAAAAGAGGAACATAAAAATTAAAAAAAAAAAAACGTAAATTACACGATGGTCCCTATAGTTTTGATCGCAAACATGATTGATGACTGTAAAAAAAAGATGGGCAGAGGGCTAAGGGATATTACAGGGAAATCGCAAAGATGATCGTGATCGTGTTTGTGTTACTCATTCAAAGAATTCCAGAGATTATGTAACGACAAAATGGTCAAGTTAGGTTTTTATTTTTTTATAGAATGATTTCAAAATAAAAAATATGTATATTAAATATTAAAAAAAGATTTGGTCAATTTTAATATTTTGAAATATTAAAAAGGTAATATGATATTTAGATTTTAAATGAGAAAATACGATATATTTATGTTTATTAAGAGCATGTACGAAATTCTCTCATATATCAGCATAAAAGATACTAAATTTATATAAAAGTTTGATTTAGACATTATATATATTTTTTCTCAATTAAGTCACTAATTTATATTTTTGTTACAAATTTAACCAATTTGTCGGTTTGTTCTAGAATTTCATGTTTCTCATTTTTCTATTGACAAACATTTAACATTTTTATTAAATTGAATTCTTATGTAGATTTGTTTTCATTTTCTTTTACTTTTTTGTTTTCATATTTCTTCTTTAAGAGAATCACGAATTTATACAATAACGAATTTATACAATAACTTCCTATATAACAAAATTGTCAACTTTTTTGTATTTTCCACCACATAACCGCCAATTTCGCTATAAACTATTATAATTGCGAAATTGTTTTTCTAATGGTCATACACCATGAACAATCTTTAAAATTTTCAAAAAAAGAACATATATTGTTAAATACATTCATAAACTGCAAATATGATATATATATATATATATATATATATATATATATATATATATATATATATATATATATATATATATATATATATATATAGGTTATTCTATTCTAACTAATTATTGTGCGGATACCGTATGCTATGAGAATTACTAAAAGATTAAATTGTTTATCAATGCGAATACGTTCAATCTTACATAATTATTGTCATTAACACACATTTTCACTAATTAAATCGCCTAAAAAGTTATTATACACTTATTATTATTATTCTCAATTCTGTCAGGATGTTTATCAGAATGTTTATTGGGTCGTATTATGTCAGAATGAAAATGAGTGAAAAACGATGTGTGACAACAAAAATAAATAATAATTAGCGAGAATGCATGAAAATGACGATATTTTTGTAATGTTAAATGTATTCGCATTGTTAAACAACTTATTCTCTTAGTAATTCTCATAACATACGATATCCACACAATACTTAGTTAGAATACTTAAACCTAGTTCTCTCTCTCTCTCTCTCTCTCTCTCTATATATATATATATATATATATATATATATATATATATATAATGTGATTTTTTTTAAGAAAAAACATCACAAATGGTCTCTATGGTTTCCATAAATCTGAAGTTTAGTCCATGTGGTTTAAAAACATTATAGATGGTCCTTGTGCTTTCAAAACTTTTGACGATTGGTCCTTAGTGTTAACTCCATTAAGTTTTGTCCGTTAACCAAAGGGCATTTTCGTCATTTCACTACCAAAAGGACCGTTTATGATGTTTTTTCTTTTTTTAAAGAAAAAATTGAATTTAATTATTTAGTATATATAAAAGTGTCTCTCTCTCGGAAAGAAAAAAAAAAACCCACATAGCGATACCCCATTTTCGTCTTCCTTACTTTTCAAACAATAAAACAATCACCCTCTTCTTCAATCCCGTACTGTCCCCTGTTCTTCAACAAATCCCAAATATAACAAGCAAAACTAAACAACTTGAAAAACACCAAAACTTAACTAGTTTTCAAAATAATACAATCATACCTCAAAGTAGGCCTTGTGTATACAGTTGATCTTAGGAACAATGGGCTGCCTCCAGACCCAGGCCCAAATCCAGTGAAAAACAACAACATGATGGGATTAGTAGTTTGATTATCGGTTGGAGTTACTTTTTTTTTGTTGTGCTTGCTTTTGTTTTATGGAGGTTGAAGAAGAAGAAAAGCAGGTAAGATGAACATGAAGATGAAGAATCTGGATTTGATATTGAAATGAACAATGAGTTCGAAATGGGCACCGGGCCTAAAAGATACTCTTACCAAGAATTAGCCCAATCTGGAAGGAGACCGTCGGATACTCTGTCCCTAAGACGTCTATTGAGATGGGTTCGACTATGATGGTGGAGATGGGAGTCGTCTTCGACTCAGGCGGCATGTTCTTGTGCCTCCGGGAACCTACCTCTGAAAACGTCGATGAACAGATGCAGAGCTACAATAATTTTGATGAAACAATGAAGGAGATTTGAACCAAAGTTTCAATTGTTTTTCAAAAAAACAAAAAAAGCAACAGAACACCTAAACCTTCAATTGTGTGTCTGTGTGTGAAATTAGAATAAAAACTGAAAAGAGATAATTGTTTTTCAAAAAAAAAATCAGCAGAACACAGAAACTTTCATCTGGTTTTTGATTTCATTGAAGATTTTCATGGGTTAATTTGATTTTCGTTGATTTCAATAGGTTTGTTGACATCAGTTTAGGGAAAGTAGCCATGGTAATGGAATGAAAGAGGAAATGGGCAAAGATGTAGAGAGAGAGAGAGAGAGAGAGAGAAAGAGACTTTTATATATATTAAATAATTATATTTAATTTTTTCTTTAAAAAAAAAGAGAAAACATCATAAATGGTCCCTGTGGTAGTGAAATTACGAAAATGCCCTTCAGTTAAAAGACAAAACTTAACGGAGTTAGTAATAAGGACCAATCGTCAAAAGTTTTGAAAACATAGGGACCTTCTATAATGTTTTTAAACCATAAGGATTAAACTTCAGATTTACGGAAACCATAGGGACCATTTATGATGTTTTTTTTTTTTTTTTTTTTAATATTTTTCATTTTTTGAAGATTTTTATTGTGAGAAAGCAATTTCACAATCACATTGGCCATTACAGAATTGATGGTAATTATGTTATAATAAATTTAAAAGAACTATATATATTTTAAATAACCCCATCCATTTTAAAATTTTAATCACTTTGTAATCTTCCCTTTTCCTGTTGAGGTTTCTACTTTATTATTTTTAAGCATCCTTTTGGTATGAACTACTCCAACTCTGCAAGTAATGGATGGATAGTCATCATACTAAAAGTATGTTGGTAAGAAATTACCTATTCCTATCGAGAGTTGTTCACAATTTAATTTCTAATATATTTATTTTTATAAGTATAAAGTCCTACCTAAAGCTAAGCCTATATATCGAAATGAATAAAATATAAATTTAATATTGTAAACAACAAATTCAAACTCTATTAAATTGATATATTTTATGATTGATCTAAAAGAATAATAAAGAATGTAGAAAGAACAATTCCCATAAAAATCGTTATGAAACAATATATTTATTTGATCCAAGAACAATTAGATCCATAATAAGTTGTTTGATAATAAGATCTCATAATGAAGATAAATGACTAACTCTTAACATAATGTGAAGAACAAAAACATGATCCTCGTTTATATAGATTTTAAACCCCTTTTCAATGATGTCTATTTCGCATGAAATCATTTACTTTGTGAACTTCTAGAAGGCTAATTAACTTTAATACCATTGTATTCATCTTCTTTTGGATAGTAGTGACCATCTTTTATAGGATTTCGTTGGCAAACTATTTTTGAAAATTCTTAATATATTAAATGTTGTATTCTTACTAATATTTTAAATGTACTTCGTCTATTTCTGGTTTCAATATATTAATTAATAGAAATTAAATATCTTGTTTCTATTCATATGAAATTGTGATACATGTCATATTTAGATAAGATTAATGATATTTTAATACATTTGTCATCATTTCAAATAAATAAGAATAAAAATAAGACGATATTTAATTTCTCAAGGAGAAACGAAACAGCAAGTATTGGAAAGATATTCAACGACTACAAATACCAAAGATACTTAATGACAAATTGATCTTAGTTAAACATAATCCAAATATTGCAACGAAGTCTAACCTAAATAAACACAATGCAAAACTAACATAGTTTGAATACCAAAATTGAAACAAATGCATAAAGAACTAAAGTTTTTGAAATCTTTTAATTCTTTCTCCTTCCCTTTTGAGCTCTAATGTTTTGTCATCCCTTATGCATGTTTGGTAAAAGCTATGCCGAAGTATTCAATGTTTGGTAACTATAAAATATTACATCGTAGTCATAAAACATGCATTTCAAACCCATGATGACAATGTTGAGAATACATATAACTTTTAAAAATATCATGCCTTTTATACAGTTTATATCTTGTAAAACTAAACAGACCAACAACATCGACAAAATCTCGTAACTCGATATTATGTGGCTCATGACATATCTAAGGTTACACTTATTTCACATGGCACATGACGTTAGCCTACTAGCATTCCCCCAAAACCCATGACGTTGGTGTACTAAACGTTTCCCCAAAGCCCATAATCTATCGGTGTTCGCTCCTTTATGACCCATAAGTATCAAGGCATAAACCATGTTATTCAATGCTTAATAACTTTTCATTCAATATGCATAACTAATTAGTTCATAATTAACATGGACACAATTGTTCATATACATATGTATCCCAAATTGTAAATCACATGAACTTAGCTCTCAGGGTTTGTTACATGACCCATTGATAATTTGATATAAACCATTAGAACTTTGTAATTACTTACATATAAAAGCTCACATTTGATTTTGTTACGATCCTAAAATCGATATACTAACTAAATACTAACCCTTCTAGCTTAATAACTAAACATATTTATCTCGTATTGCCAAAAGTGTACTAACATCTTATAATATTTGCATGCTAAAATAAGAAAAATCTTAAATTATAATTTATAAATCACAATTTTTATGGGCTTCAGCCCATGTAGAAAATTCAAAAACTTTAACTAGAAACTGGCAAGTGGCTTATGGCCTTTTGTCGAGTTTGCATGAAATAACAACGTATCTCTTCTTCAAAGAGTTACGTCGCTGTCCAGCTATCCCCCATGGATATGCATGCGAACTTGGTGCTTTTAACGTATCTTTTGATAGAAAAACGTTCTCCAACAATTAACTTGATTTTTATTTTGAAATGGATACAAAAGCAACACATTTTTTTTCTTATCAAACGTCTAACTAAATAAATTGATTATGCGGTCGTCAATGATCTCAAAAGTTATATTTTGTAGCCCCTTTGATTGTTTCGACAATCTAGTCCCTTAACTTCTTTATTCAATAGCGACAAAGGGTAGTGGAGGCAAAACTTTTATTCCTAGTCGGATCATACAAAACATAATCATATAATGGATGATAAAAAATGTAGCTAGACATCTCATTTGCTTTTATGATAATTATTATTCTTTAGTTCAAGGTACTTCTATCATTATTACATTTTTCCTGATATTTTTTTTCTAGTCGCTACAAAGTTCATGTAGTACTTCTATTATTTACTTCATCTACGATCATGATAAATATCATTTTTTCGCTGTTGGTACTTCTATTATTATTACACTTTTTCTGGTATTTTTTATCTAGTCGCTACAAAGTTCATGTAGCTACATTATGTAGCATAATACATTAGGTCTTAATATGTCCTTTAGACTTTCCAATATCATTGCGTAATATCTCTCTCTTCTTTCTCAATGGAACACTGGAAAATGTGAAATTGTCTTCAAATTAATTACTACAAATTAAATTTTTTGAACCAACTAGTATTTCCACTTCTCGAAACTACTATCAACGGTGCTAAAGTAACCTATTGACGTTAAAGAGTACCCCATACCATAGAATTTTCATGAGATGAATACTTGAAAAGGCCTAGTAAGTTAAATCTAACATTTGTATCATTTCCCCAATAGGTTTAGAACAATCAACTGAGTGGCTTGTTGTTATAGTCATTCTAAAGTGGTGGTTGCATATGATATTTGAGTTAATTGTGTCATTTCAGCTCCTTTTCTTCCTCTACCCATAGTTGTACCAAGTGCCGACCCGACTAAAGTTGATTTTGTCGCTCTTTCATTTGCTACTCTCCTCCTATTATCCTCATCTATATAGAGGTTTGTCTATTTTGGCATGTTGGGCAATTGTCAACTACATCATGGCCTAGGACACTACAATAGGGTAAAAAAAATATTGGGAAATTGACTACTTGCTTAACAAGTATTACGTATTGGTTTAGGTTACTGCTTTCATTAGTATAAATAAGGACCATGTATTCATTAGTTTAGATAGAGATTTATAGCAATAAAATCATTTGTTTGGTCTTGGGCATCAAGGTATTACCAGTTTAATACCTTACACTCGGTATCAAAGCGGTTTTGTTGAAAGGGGTGTGATTTGAGGTTGATTAGAAGCAACCCCGATTTCTTTTAATCGGGCTTGTGAGAGACTAACCGGAGGCGCGGAATAAACGGACGGGAAGACGTCAAAGTAGGTGACTTTGATTTGGTTCGTTTTGCGGGTGACGGAAGACGGTAAAGGTGGTCGTGACCTTGTCCTGTTGTTCGATGGAAAAATGCTCCAAGAACAAACTTGATTAAAGAGGTCGGGGTGGTGGTCAAAGGGATTGCATAGTTCTTGATTGGTTTGTTCATGATAAGGGGATACCGACATAGGTGCGTGAAAAGCAGGCAGGAAGGATCCGTCAAAGCAGGTAGCTTTGGATTCAGTTCGTTTAGCAGATTGAAAGAAAACGGTGGAACAGGTGGCTTTGTTTTCTTAGTCGGTGGAGATGCCTCTTTGAAGAATGCTAATCGAAACAAATGAAGAAATTGGAGACACAACACGGTGTGAACATTATGGCGGCGGAAGTTCAAATCAGATGGCTTTGGATTTGGTCGGGAAGAGGTCGTGAATCCGGGAAAAGTCTAGATGGTAATGAATATATCCAATGGGATGTCATGTTACATGTTACGTGTGTTGTGAACAAACAAAAAGGTACGGAGTATTTTGGACGTGACCGAGATGGAGATTGGGTGTCCGGGAAAAGTCGGGATGGTTCGGGAAGACGGTGATTCAACACTGTTGTGAACGAGATGTATGACCAATCTGATTAAGGGGGTGATTGTTGGGTTGATCGGATTTATGATTGTAGACGTATTTTGGAAAAAACCTTTTTATTATAAGTATTTGATTTAGTTTAGAAAGTTGTCTACTTGCTTAAAAAGTATTACGTATTGGTTTAGGTTACTGCTCTCATTAGTATAAATAAGGACATGTATTCATTAGTTTAGATAGAGATTTATAGCAATAAAATCATTTGTTTGGTCTTTGGCATCAAGGTATTACCAGTTTAATACCTTCCAATACATTCAATTTTTCGTCCCCGTTTGGTCTCATTTACATTCCTACATCCCACAACACATCTTTCTCATACCTTCCAACACATTCAATTTTTTTTTAATTATTTTTGTTTTTATACAATAATTAAAAATATACAAAACTAATTTACAAACTATAAAATTTATAAACGAAAAAACAAAAAAGTAATTAGATTTGATAGTAATCTTAAGTATAAACAACTTTATCAAAAAACTTGATATATATATATATATATATATATATATATATATATATATATATATATATATATATATATATATATGTGTGTGTGTGTGTGTGTGTGTTAAAAGAAGAAAAAAAAAGAAGAGAGAGAGAGAGAGAGAGATTTTCACGAGTTGAGGAACCCGCCACAAGCCAAAGCAATGGTACCCCGTCGAGCTCGGAAGCGACATCTAGGCGGTACCGACGACCTTTTCATCCAACTCGAAGACGACATCGTCCGCCTTATCGATTACGACCTTGTTTATAAAAGTAGGAATTATTAAGAAGTGGTAGTTTGTTCATAATCTGAATTTGAAAAATACAAACATGATGAAAAGACAAATTTGGTATACATATTTATGTTATTAGGTGGACTGATGTCTTATAAGAGTTATAAAAAAATGTCGACGTCAACCATAACAAAGATTAGATAACACATTATTGTTTGTGATGAAACATGTTAGGGTATGTTACTTAAAGATTAGATGAAATTGTTCATGATTGTTAATTTCATAGAGAGATCATGGAAACATGTTAGGGTATGTTACTTAAAGATTAGATGAAATTGTTCATGATTGTTAATTTCATAGAGAGATCATTGAAAATATATTGCAAGAATTCATGTCTTAAGTTCCTCAAAAAAAAAAAAAAAAACAAGTACAAATCGAGTGATTTATATCTTGATACAAAAATACTTGTTCATCAAAGAGCGAAAGGAGGATAATAATATTTGTATACGTAACATCTGTAAATTCCGATCAGACATTTTAGTCTTAAAGAGATTAATTAATCCACTTTTTATTATGATGGATGTTAAGCTTACAGAAATATACTAAAATATTAGTGATTGACAACTTGTTAAATATAAAATAATTAACAGGTGAAAATGAAATATTGTAAATAGAATTGTTTATTTAGAGAATAAAAGAGAAAACAAAAAACTTAAATATTTAATTTTATTATAACTCCTATTATGTCAAAGGTTGTAAACATACATATATGATCAATAAGAATGTTGTAATAAAATTTGAGTTGATCTAATTTTTCATACAACACGTTATTACGAGGCAATAATATTTATTTATGTAACATAAATGGTTTTTGTCTTTTATGATGTCTAAAAGTTGTTTTAAAACTCTTAACATTGTCATGAAAAAAATATAAAGTTTTTACTCAAACATGAATTCTTTAAATGATTTTACCATTTTTGATATATATATATATATATATATATATATATATATATATATATATATATATATATATATATATATATATAGAGAGAGAGAGAGAGAGAGAGAGAGTGTCATATCCATTCTCATAAAGTCTATAAAGAGGTTTCTTGATTCCTGAATGAATGCAATCGAACATAATCATTTGGGTGTGGCCACACACTTAGATTTATTCATTTCATCAGGGGTTCAACGATGACCACCCAATAATTAGAGGAACGGATCTTATATTTCACTATTTGTGTTCCTCTTGAGTTTCATGTCATGTATGAGTGCAACCTTTATAATTGACATGTTGCATAACAACATTTAAAATATATCAAGACATAACACTGTGCCCATTTTAAAACATATAGATGCCTCAAGTAAAAAGGAATGAAAACTTAAACTAGTTACTCAAGATTCTGTGACAACCCGAATTTTTCATATGTATAATTTCTACAGTCTAACACTTCATTGAAATTCAAACTCGTTTCTGCTATCATCTAGCACAATTTAAAGTCTGTCTAAGCATTCCGAGCCTTGTACACTTAAGGAATAAGTATTAGAAAGCAACTGCTAAAGCCCCAACACAATAAACATGCCTTAAACTCCATGAGATGGAGTTTACGACTGTAAACATGGAGTTTACGGCCGTAAACTCACTAGGGCCGTGAACTCTCACCTATAAAGGTGAGCCTTGATCATTTCTAACCCTTTTTCACACTTCTAACCTCAAGAACACCAAGTTTTCTCTCAACTATCATCATATAATTCGTCAAAATTCATCAAAAACGTAAGTCTTCATTCCTAGATTTATTCATACAACACTTAATCTAGTGTTTATACACCTTTTCATCCATGGATTCTTGGTTTTTCTTAGATCTCCAAGTGTTCTTCAAGAACACCAAGAACACACACTAGTGTTCTTGGGTCCTAAGCACTCTTACAAGCCTCCTTTAAGTAAGTATACTCTTCCTAACTAGTTATTAGCTTAGTATGCTTGCAATTCCATGGATTGAACACCAAAACCCCCCAAGAACATGTGTTTACGGTTTGGGGATCTCCCAAAACCGTAAACACCCCCAAATGGTGTTTTCATGCCCTAACACTCCCTAATACTTAGATAAGAGGCTAGAAACCTTGCATGCATGAACTAGACACACCAAGACACGAAATGGTTGGAGTAACCATGAGTTTACAGCCGTAAACTCATGGGTTTACAGCCATAAACCCTCAAAGGTGGTCCAAGGACTGTAACTCCATATAGTGTGCCATTTCAAGCCCTAACCACTTCCTAAGCCTTCGATTCAACCCTAGGACACTTCTATATGAAGCATGAGACCTTGAAGCACTCTAAAACACCATTCCCATGAGTTTACGGCCGTAAAATCATGGGGGAAATGGTCCCTCAACCGTAAACACCCCTTAGGACAAACATTTGAGGAGTAAACTCCATAGTGAGACATACACTCCTTAGATGCAACCCGTAGCACTCCTAGCACTTGAAACAAAGTGTTTTCATGCATTAGAGTGTCTTTACTTACCAAATTAGTGATTAAATAGCTAATTGGATACAATTATGTATCACTACATGTTACATAGATCTGGGTGTGTGTTCAAGTCCTCACTTGACACCTAGCTTCCTACTTGACACTTCCATCAAATCCGCTCGCTACAGGTGAGTTTATACCCTTTAATTGACCTTTTAAATGTTTTTAAATGCGTTTATGGGGGGGGGGATACAAGTTGAATCCAACAAGTTATAGATTCAATCACATGTGATTCATGACTTGCAACCAAAAAGGATTTTCTATACTTTTAACTACTTTGCCAACAAAACTGCTTTAAATGTTTATCAAACTCATTTTTCGTGTTAAATTGTTATAAAACTATTTCTAAACTCTTTTAAAAACTTCTTTTGTTCCCAAACCATATCCACATCAATATATTTATATAAGTAAGACTTGAAGGACTTAGGACTGATAGCTCACCTTACTTCCTGTTCTTGTTTGATTGTGGACTTAGGGTATCTTGTTATCTGTCCGACTGTCGTTGAATTCTTAGTTATATATCATATATATTTTTGTTGGATATAAAAGTCTTCATTTCAGTTCAATACCTTTGTGTATCAAAGGCATGCATCTAACACTTCTATTTAACTATAACAGGTATAGTTAAGGTTTACCGCTCATTACTACTATTACCATGACTCTTACTATAAATAGTACTGTTATGATTCTATACATGTTAAATACTATGCAAAGAGAATACTACATTCTATACAAGAGAACACTCAATATACTATACCAAAAAGTACATTATACTATAATACAAGAGAATAATACTAACACAAAATGTGACATACTATTCCTCGATACGGTACTTCACTGTGCCATCACCGTGTAACCAGAGTCTCCTGGAGGGAGAGCGGGCATTATGTGTATAGATCTATACAGGACAGACACTCCCACATCCCGACTGCTAGCTACAGTCCGAGCCGACTAAGCCCAGGGGTGACAAAATGTCACCATACTACATGTGACCTGGAGGGTCATCATTTATTCGATCGTCAATCAGCATGGTTACATACGAGTTCACATTCAGACCTTTAATTAACACATTAAGAATTAAAGGCTAAACAGACTCCCCGAGGTGTATTGTACATTTAATACTACCTGGAGTCTGCATTTTTATTTCATTCAGCCGGCAGTGACACTGCTGGGGTAAAACATTATTTTCCTATTTACTTTACATGAATGAAGTCTAAAACTATATTTTTGTAACTGCTAGTCTCATTGGGAAAACTTTTACACACTCATTGGATCAAACTTACAAATAACCAAGTCTTGGTAGAAGACTGCTTTTACTGGAAAATATAGGATTTTCTAGGGATCACACTATTTTCAAACTTTGATAACAACTTTTATATTACATGATTGTAAACACTTTTATACAAGCAATGACACTAAATACTTATGAACTCACCAGCTTTATGCTGATACTCGTTTTCAAAATAACTTGTATTCTCGGGTCATCAGTAGACAGGTACAGATGCAACTTTTGATAAGATGGAGCACATACAAGACTCCATTTTATTTTGATTATACTTTTGGTGTCTAACAAACTGTACAGAACACGCTTGTATTACAATTATTATATTAATGCAATGGATGTTGTTGCTTGCTTTTACTACTATGCATTGTTATGATACTGTACATGACATCCTCCACCCCAAAACGTATTCTGCCGTTCTCGGTTTTGGGGTGTGATAGATTCATCTAATGACATCAATCCATGAAGTGAAAATTTGAAAATTGGCCAATCCAAAATCCATCAACTATGAATGCATATGAATTCGCTTTTTCAACTAAGGTAAATCTATCTCATGAATGTCGCCAACCTTCACATTAGTCATACTTTACAACCACTCCCATAGAATTTCGAAAAATCCATGGGTCGTTCCATGGAATAGACATGCTAATCCATAACACACCGATGCTTGATGAAATATAATTGTACTCGTATATCAAATTATATTTGAAAAACACTATTGTTTATGACTCCAATATCTAAATACAAAAACCTTTTAAACAAATGATATCAACTTCTAAAAGTTATTAGTTATAATACCACCAACAATCTTATTCTGAGTGAAGAAAACAATATTATTATGAGTGAAGAAAGACATGGTTTTAGGTCACATATTGGTGTATTAATTTGAGTGAAATTTTAGGAACAACTAACTTCTTTTGATTCGATTTACCATGAATATCAAGAATGAAGATGTGTTGGATTTATTAAAAAATGTTCCTTAGATGCATGTATTTCAAGTAAACATAAATATATCTCCAAATATATTTAATGTCCTGATAACACTCTATTTTCTTAAAACATCAACATATCCCTTCCAAGTGGTTTCTAAAACTAGATATGAAAGTTATGAAGTATCTTTTGACACATATTATTAGAATGGTTACATTTCTCTTCTTAAGATTGATTTCATTCTATATGTTGTTTCATACTATATGAGAAAACAACCGAATGAAACATCGAAAACTATCTCAACTTTACTGAGGTTTGCATTAATATCACAACTTTCTACTTGATCTCACTAATCTGATCTCCATAAACTAAATATTATCACTTATATCAGAACTTAATAACACTCTCCAAACCAAGATATATTAATATTCAATAAAAACGCTTTAACCATATTGAATATTAGACCAAGTACATAACATATCATTTGTGGTAGACTGATGAAAAATAATGGTCTATCGAATCATGTAACTTATCAGATGTGGTACACACATGCCATTTACATCGGTGCGAATTTATAAAATTCAAATCATGTATCTTGAACTATTTCCGAAACCCAATGTCGAACATGCTTATTCTATCTATGTCTATCTACCATAGACTCTAATTCTAGCATTGTATTTCCCAATCTTATCACAATAGTATGTATCTAAAACTCATGTTGACATTATGCATAACTTAAGAAACACCAACTACATATAACTAATGTGTTTGTCGCATATTAGATGTGGGCAACTAACTATGTTTCCACTAGCTCTACTAAAAACCTACAATCCTTATTTTATCAGTAAGAGCAACTTACTTGATCTTCCAAATAAGAGAAGAATCATATTTACATGTCTGCTTTCGATGAAACCTACATACATCAGTAGGATATCTATGCTTCTTGAGTATTTTTGTGATATCTCTTATTTTTGAGTATTTTGATGCAATAGTGAATCGTCCTCTCTTTAGGTAACCTTCAAAATGCTTTATAAAGAAGTCACTAAACCGGTTAGAATCGGTTCAAAACTGTTTTGAAAAAAACTTATGTTTTTGTCAGTATTATGTATTTTACTGAACTTAGTTTAGTGTTATAATTTATAGAAATTTTCATGGTTGATTAAAAATAGATCAATAAGCAAAAGTCACGACTTTGCCACGATGCAACAATGTTTTGAACCCAAAAATGGTCCTAAATGCTAGAAAAAGATGTCTTGAGACGACTCTAAAACCTTATATCAACAACAAATTGAAAAAATAGTTAGATGAAAAATAAATATTTTTACTATATAAAAATCGAATTTTTTATTTTTTGAGTTTTGAAAACCATTTTCTAAACCGGGTTTTCTAACCAGGTCCAATAGTAAAACCCTCCATTCTGCCCGGCCCGGCCCATTACTGCTGCAGTACAATTAATAAGCCTCCATAACCCCACAACAATCTCCATTCCATCAAGCATCATCTCCATTTGCATACTAACATCACCCTAAACTCCATTGATGAGAGCACAGATCGAGTTGCAGATTATGAGCGAGACATGTATGAAGATAATAGAGTCGTACTCCTGTTAATAGTAAATTTTGCTTTCCCGAATTTCAATTAGTTGACCGCCATTGCCATAGTAGCCCATAGCTACTACCTATTTTCCTTTCTTCGTCAATCACATCACCACTGGAATCTAAAATCTCCACACTCGTAACTCGTATCTTACTCCAAATACTCATCGATCAATGTGAATACTTCGTCACTCGTCAGTAACTCAGTATACATCTCCTCCATTTACTTCCCTGAAGCTTTGTACGAAGAGATTTTCAACAGTTTTTTCACAGGTACGTACGTACATCCCTAAATATCATCATATCTCTGCATCCTTCATATTCTCTCGATCATTTATAAATCATCATATACAGAATAACAGAAACAGAAGTTCCTTATCAAATTTGTATTTCTGATTGGCAGATTTTGATTAAGCGAGTGAGTAGCTGGATCTGATGGGGAATTGTCAAGCGGCGGAGGCGGCGACGGTGGTGATTGTGCATCCTGGATACAAAATCGAGAGGGTTTACTGGTCGATCAGTGCTCGTGAAGTCATGAACTCGAATCCACGTCATTACGTCGCACAAGTCCTTAGGTCGCCGGTAGTGAGATCGGATAAAGGATTGCCGGTGAAGCAACTCAAACTTCTCCGGCCAGATGATACTTTGCTTATCGGCCAAGTTTACCGACTCATTAGCTACGAAGGTAACTATTAACCTGTTATTTAACCTAAATTCCCTTTCATTCTCAATCAATTCACAAGTCTACACCATTTTTGTAGATGTATTGAAAGAATTTGCAGCTAAAAAATGCATGAAACTGGGGAAGTTATTGATGGAAAGAGGAGTGATTGAGCCAGGGAAGAAGAAGGACAACGCCGATACTATTTCTCCGGTGCCGATTACCAATTCCGTCAAGGTAATCAATCAATCGATCTTCAAATCATATCATTTACACGTCGAATTTGTGTTAGTTTCATGATGAAAACTGCGAGTTGTTACCTTTCTGGGCCCAATGATATTGAGATTTGTGACATTCGTATCTGTGTGGTCCATGTCCTTTTGATTCTGTAAAGGGCCAATGAATCTTTCCAAATTTACAAACTCTTCAAAAGATCCCTCGCTTCCATTAACACTACCTACACTTTTTCCTTTAAATACCCATGAAAACAACGTCATCCTTCGAAAGTTTTGTATAAGATCAAGTCGTTAAAAAAGATTTTTTTAGTTCATTTTCCATTTATTACTTTCTGATTTATTGCCAAATTCATGCGTCAAAATTTACGATTTTCAAGTTTCAACAGATTTTTTTGCTTACATTTTTTTATTTAAAATATCTACTTTGATAATCAAATGTCTTTTTAACATAACATTTCGAAAAAAACATAATTCATTAGATAGATAGAATAGCCATTATTGGGTTCACTAGGATTTGTCACAATTTTGAATTATTATTCGATTTATAATAAAAAAATAATAATTATTGAGTAGTTTATTGTTTTTGTTCTATATAATATTTCGAAATGATACACCAAAACTAAACTCCGTTGCTTAAAAACCAAACTAAACTTGTCAACTCAATTTGATTTTGGTTTTTTCAATGAATCTTTTTTTAATGAATAAAATAATAAAAATAAGCTGTTAACACGTCATCCTCAGTTTCTTAATAAAAAAAACTGGAGTGCTGAGCTGAAAAGGCAGAATAAAAAACAGGAGTCACTGATAAAATTAAAGAGTAATTTATACTTTTGTTACTCGAATATAAATGAGTTTTGTAATTTAATTGAAAAAAAGGTTCTTTTAAATATAACTGATTTAAAAAAAAAAAAAAAAGAATTTAATCCAAAAAGAATAGTCATTTTGTTCAACCATAGACCAAAAACGTTATAGAAAATTCAAATAATGATCCAAATTGCAAGATAAATTTTTTTGAAACTAAAATTGGAAAAATCAACAATATACAAGGACAAAAAGTGTAATTTACTAATTTTCTTTAAGTTAAATGACTTTAATTAATTGGTTAATAACTAGATTTACAACTACTCCTTTTTTTTTATTATTATATTTTTATTTTTACTAAACCATGTGCTTGTTCTTGCTGTCATGGCATAATTTTGCTGTACTAATATTGCCACCCTTTAAAACTAATATGATTATGTATATATAAGTAAATAATTCTCTTTAAATTACTAAACTATGATATTGAACATATTTTATAACTAGTATTGCTTATATTATGTATATTTAGAAAAAAAAAAAAAAAACAGAAGTTTCTATTTTCCAAAATTGATCATCGGTTTTTGCAATAATTGGCTCCTTTCTATTTAAAATTCTTTCTCCTGTCATTTTTTGGTGTAATTTTTTTTTTACAGTTATAACAAAAAAAAACATTCAATTTTTTTTTCATTTTTCAAAGAATAACATTTTGTTAGGATATTTATGATTTTATACTTTTTATTTTAATAAAAAAAATAATAAATTATCGTTTAAAATTAATTAATCGAAGACTTTTCTATTTAAAATTCAAAACAATATTTAAGGCTTAACAAGTAAATTACACGAATTCTTCCTATGGTTTAGGGTAATTTGAACGTTTGGTCCTTAACTTATTTTTTTTAACTCAGAAAGTCTCTACTATTTATTTTTGTTACGCGCTTGATCCCTGACTTATCTAAAAAGACTATTTTATCTTTGATTTTTTTAATTTATTTAAATAAACACACCTCCAACCTCACTTCTCACCTCTCACCTTACCTACCTTATCATTTTTCTCTGTTTAAATAATAGTTTTTTAAGTAAGATAGGACCCAGCGTTTGTAACAAATTCAAACAGTAGGGACCAAACGCGTAACAAAACAAATAGTAAGAACCATCCCAGTTAAAAAAAATTAAATTAGATACCAAGTGCGTAAAATACTCCAAACCATAAGGACCATTCGTGTAATTTACTTAAAAAAAATTTCTGTATAAAACCCAAAAATTTAATGAGTGGAGAGGAAGACCCATGTTTCTCTCTCCTATAATATATAAAAAAAGATAAAATAAAATAATTGAATTAAGAAAAAGTAAAATAAGTATGAGTTGATGTATTGCAGGGGGAGAGGAATAATAGTAGGAGACGAAATGGAAATCAAAGTCATGGCGGTGGTGGAGGACAATGGAAACCAGCTTTAAACAGTATTTCAGAGATTGGGAATTGAGTCAACACTTTCCTTTGACTTTCTCTTGTTGTAATCCGTTTCAACTCTATCTTCTGTAATATTTTTCATCTCCATCTATAATAATTAGAATTTAACTACTTTTATTATTAATCGGATGTTTGGATAGGGTTTAAAATTTAAATCTTTAAAAAAAGGGCTAATGTTTATACAAGAGGTGTTCAACCAGTTTTTCGAAACTACTGTATTTTGGGAAATACTCTTTATTTCTTGAGTTGTTATTTAAAGATGTAACTTTTCCAAACTAAATGTGTAAATGTAATTATGTGAAAATGTTTTTTTTTTTTTTTTTTTTTTTTTTCTTTTTTAAAGTTATCCAGATCTAACACAGCTAACACTATAATAAATTAAATATCATACTACTACTTACTGTACTATTTCTCGTTTATATTATATATTTTGAAGAAATCTTATATTTGTTTATTAAAAAAACATAAAATAAAGATACCATCCAAGGTTGTCAAGATCGGGATCCTATCTAAGATCGTTTTTGGGTTTGCAAGATCGGGATTGGGATCCTAAGATTCCACAAAATAAAATATAATTTTAATCTATAATTTTTAATTATGAAAAAAGATTTCAAACATTCAATTTTTCGTTCAAAATATATAAAAACTTCAAAATATTAGTCATAAGTCACAATAAAAAATGATAAATGGTAAATTGTTAAAGGGTAAAAGACTTGGTAAAAAAATTCATTTGAAAAAAATAAGAAAAAAAATCAAGGGAAGGTAGGATCGGAGCGGATCTCGATCTTACGATCCTACCTACGATCTTACGATCCTACCTGCGATCCTACACCAAATACGATCCGGATCGTTTTTCATACATAGGATCGTAGGATCGTACAATCCTAAGATTAGAATCGCGATTTTGACAACCATGATACCATCTACATCTATTTTACAAAAAAATTTATATATATTTTTTTATTAAAAAACTGAATAATGATGATGTGGTTGGGCGGTGTTTTGTGGTGAAGATGAGGTTGTTGATGGAAAATGGCGGTGGTGGTGGTGATGTGTGAATATGAGGACTTTTATTTAACATACTGAAATCATAAGGTAAAATTTTCAATTTTAATATATATACAAATAATTAATTTATCTTTATTCAAACATTTAAAGTATTCCAGAGTAAAACAATTATCAGAATAAAATTTCAAAATCACGAATTGCAAAAAAACACGGGTGTATGCGCTACGATCAAGCCGGACCCTTCCTTTTCGAACTGGAAGTACCTGAAACCATAAACCACAAATTGTAAGCACAAAACTTAGTGAGTTTTCCAAATACCACATACCATACATATCAAACGAGTCATACATATTCAACAATCAATAAAAGTGTTATGTGTCAACCATAGTTTTGCCATTATGCCACAAACCGTATCAAGATATTCTTTGCCAGGTCGGGGGCCAAAACCCTAGGTCTTACAGATAAGTGCCAGGAGCCACCTCCTGGTCTTCCATACAAGCATCACAAAGACAACTAGCATACAATCTACAATTACTTAACTAATTAACTACAAAATCACGAATTGCAAAAAAACACGGGTGTATGCGCTGCGATCAAGCCGGACCCTTTCCTTTCGAATCGGAAGTACCTGAAACCATAAACCACAAATTGTAAACATAAAACTTAGTGAGTTCCCCAAATACCACAAACCATACATATCAAACGAGTCATACATATCCAACAATCAATAAAAGTGTTATGTGTCAACCATAGTTTTGCCATTATGCCACAAACTGTATCAAGATATTCTTTGCCAGGCCGGGGGCCAAAACCCTGGGTCTTACAGATAAGTGCCAGGAGCCACCTCCTGGTCTTCCATACAAGCATCACAAAGACAAATAGCATACAATCTACAATTACTTAACTAATTAACTACCATAGTTCAAACTTTGGTCTTGCATACAAATTGTTAGGAGCCACCTACTGGTCTTTCATACGAATGCCAAGGGCCACCCATGGGTCTTCCTATAAAACATAAACCACATTGGCCGAAATTGGTTCCTTTGACCCATAGTACAGTGAGAAGACTCACCTCGAATGTAAGAGCTCACTGAAAAAATCCCTAGTTGTTGCCCTGACGACTCCCCGAGCTATCAGTACAAAATAACACCTAATTAGCAATTGGGTTCGAATCCATGGTCCATAATCCATACTTGAGGTAAAATGACCATTTTACCATTAGCCCAACTTGAACCAAAATTGAGGCCCAAAACCAAAAGATCCACAAAGTCCCACTTATGACCCAATTTTCCAAATTGGGCCCAACCCCCATATGGGTCTTATCCTAAAGCCCAATAATTTCCTTCGTAAAAAAAGTTGATCTCAGATGGCCCAAAATGCCCAAGGCAACAAGTCCAAAGAAGTGACCCAAAGATGCGAATCCTAAAAACACAACAACCTAAAGCCTAACTGACGTCGTACGCGGGGGTAGGCTCAACTATGTTGGGCGTACTCGACGAATCTAAGTCGCCACCAAATCTAGGTACGCTGGGCGTACGTCCTGTTACACGGGGCACAACCTGGCTTATTCCAAAACTTACTTTATGTCTTAACCACTTAAGCACTTTGCACCCAAACTTCAGAGAACCTTAAAATAAAGATCTTGATGCATAAAGTCGACACCTTTATGCATTTTCATGACTTAATGGGACCCAACAACCATCTTAATCCATTAAGACCCATTCTAATCCAACTAGAACATGCATGGACCAAAAGTAAGGATCAAGATACCATTTTTATGAACTTATAGACTCAGAAAGGGTAACATGTAGCAATCTTAGCTTCTGGAGTGGCTCAAACTCATAAGGAGGATTCAAAACCCAAAAATAAGCACAAATCTAGCCCTAAACCCATAAAACATAATAAGAAGCCATGGTATGAACTTGATACCTTAGAAAAGCTGGAAATGATGCCAAGAGTTTGGATCTTTAAGTCTTCCTTTGAACCACAAGCTAGCACCAAGCACCCTTTCCTTGAAAATGAACAAAAAGCACACCAAAATGCACACTTAGATCTCTCAAACACTCAATGAGAGGTTAGGGTTTTCGAAATGAGGCTGGAAGTCAACGGAGGCTGAGAAATGAAGGAGCCTTGATCTTATAAGGATGCTTACCCAAGCTTACACTAGGCGTACTCACCCAGGCACACGCCACTTACCATGCACATATGAGACTGATTTGCAAAACTTTTCCACTAAGGGCCATTTCTGCCAATAATTCAAATTGCTCTAACTTCCTCATCTTAGGTCCGTTTCCAACGAACCTTATATCTACGGAATGGTGGCGAGAAGTCCTATGCTTCTAACAACTCACCATAGCCTTAAACTTCCCAAACAAAAAACCAAAATTTATAAAGGGTTGATTTATCAAATTACGATTATACCCTTAGCCTCCGAAAACACCATCGAACACTTGGATCACTTAAACCATAACACCTACATCCAAAAAGTGCCAAATCATTTCTTCCCCGAGGCCCTAAGCCTCATGACAATTGATGATTGAGCCGTAGCCCCAAATACTGAAGCAAATCCAAAACCGAGTGTTACATTTTATGGGAATGATGATTGGTTAAAAGGGTGCAAAACATGATAAAAGGTTGAAATGATTTTTTTTGACAAAAATGAGGCATTAATGAACCAAAAACGGTCTTTTGTTGATTTTTTGTAAGAAATGCGTTTCTAGGTCACATAATATGTATAATGGAGCTCTATTTAGAAATAACAACCTTTGATAAGCCTTTATTTTCTGAGTCGTTCGATTGTGAAAAGATCTTTGGTAAGTTGTAGTTTTATGGTAAACGTTTTACATCGAAGACCTAAAAATTCAACAAAGAAGCACATTTGGCCTAGAAATGCACTTTTCCGACAAATCAACAATGTCCTTTTAAGAATATAGGATGTAGATGATATTTATATGATTTTAATAATGATATTTATTAAAAAGAATCACTAAAATTCCAAAAATGATATATAAATTATCATTATTGTGTTTTTTAATAAAAAGAATTATCTTTATTTTAATTTTTTTAATAAATAAATATAAGTTTTTTTTTTTTCAAATAAATTTAGTATATATACAAAAAAATCTCTAAAAAAGTACTTAAACTTTAATTTTATTAACAAAAAAGTTATCCATTATTTTTTTTAACCATTAAAATTGGCACTAATCGGTTACAATGGTTGTTTTGCAAGTGTCTACCAATGGTTAAATGACAAAAAAAAAAAAAATCAATCAGGGATAACATTTTTTGTCAATGGAGCTAAATATAAGGACTTTTTTTTTCCCTAAATTGAGCTATTAAACTCTTACCATTTTACCTACATATTAGTAAGGTAATTAACTTAGTATTTAATTTTATTTGAATATTGTATGTGGTTTATAAAAAGGAAAATGACTTAAAATGATAAATATGTTTTAAAAAGGTTTAAAAACCCTATCAAAGTTTTGTTTATTTAAAAAACACTATTGAAGTTTTGTATGTTAAAAAACATCATCCAACTAAGGGCTTTGTATAAAAAAACACCATCGAAATATACCTTTTGTTTAAATGTTACCTATTGGTAATCGACATGTGTAGGTTAAGCCCTTAGAGTTAACCTGTTAAAAATAATTAAAAGAAAATAAAAATGGCATGGAGCTTTACGTGGAATGGAGATTAAGTGACTCTAGGTCGAATTAGGGAATTATACATTAGTTTTCATTAACGACGGGAGGGTGTGAACGTCTCTACGGTTCGATTAATCAACCATCCTTACCATTTTGTGTAGGTTAAGCCCTTAGAGTTAACATGTTAAAATTAATTAAAAGAAAATAAAAATGACATGGAGCTTTACGTGGAATGGGTTTCAAGTGACTCTAGGTGGAATTAGGGAATTGTACATCAGTTTTCATTAACGACAGGAGGGTGTGAACGTCTCTAGGGTTCGATTCATCAACCATCCTTACCATTTTGTGAAGCTGATTCCTTTCTACTGTAACATCCCAATTTTTACCACAAAATTTTTTAATTTTAATATAGATAAAACATTAACTATTATAAAAACCAAGCCGATAAAACGTAGGTATATCAAATACAATCATCCCAAATCAAAGTATCAAAATGCGGAAATCATAAAATTTGCAAGTTGGAATGTATAGTCAAGCATCGCCTTCCCGCGATTATCAAAAGTACCTTAAACACATTTAATCCACAACTATAAGCACGAAGCTTAGTGAGTTTCCCAAAATATCACATACAACACAACATGATAAATAATTATGAGTTCTCAACAACCTTGGGGATTTTCAACAATCCCATGGACTCACAACAGTACAAGACTTATCAGTAACCCACTTTCACATATAACAACAATTAACAATTAAGACCCAGCTAATTAGTATGTATACACTACCACACAGGTAAATATAATCAGAAGATTCACCTCATAGATAGAAGTGAAACACAATAGCTCACACACAGAGTAGACAGGTACAATGACATACCTAACATCAATATAGAATTACCCTCTTATTCTACACCCTAAAATCCTAATTTGACCAAAAGTAAACCATGGTCAAAATCCAACGATCAAAGTCATCCCCAACTGATCGCCACGTCATGGCTACCCATTGGTCACATCAAGATAAAGTTATGGAAAAAATAGCGACGAAAACGTTCGTCGTCACTTCGTGAGAACCGCTCTAGACAACTTAAAGCATTAAGCTCTTAATCCTTCAAGCTAAGCATTCAAACTTTGTAGAAGGATTTCTCCAACCCAAAGGACCATAAAAATCGTTGCTTTTTATACATGTATGTCTAATGCGTGTCTTGAACAAAACTAAGTCAAAATGAAGGGAATATGAGACCAAATCTCATGCATGGAATCCATAACTCACTAATCTTCCAGATCTTGAGCAAGCGGTCACAAAGGAGTCTCAAGGACTCTTAAAGTTGCCAACTTTATGAGATCCCGTCACTACAACTTCCTAAAACATTGAGAAAAGTGGACAAAACTCTAGATCTAACATGCTTGAGCTATAAAGGCAGGAACTTAAGGACTTATGAGAGTCCTAAGGTAGCTTAAGGTGATTAGGAAGAGGCTTGATAGTTGAGATGATGCACCAAAACTCCTTCTCTTCTTCTTCTAAGCTATAATTCACCAAAAAGGGGCTCACAATCAACAATGGAGGATTAGGGTTCTCTTGAGGGTGAAGGGAGGTGATGGAGGTTGAAGGTGTGTAAACCCAGCCCTCACTTCCCTTAAATAGGGCGTAAAACCTGGTATTAGGGTTAACCCTTAGGTGGCCATCACATCGTGACCACCTGCTTGTCATGTCCTGACCCACGAAAATGGATGTGCGCTTCTGCATTGATGGTCACATTGTGAGGTATCCTTCCTCACATCATGATCATCTTAAAATTCATAATTTTACATCTTTAATTTAACCAAATACATAAATGAAACATTTACCTGGAACAGACATTACATCTACAACATGTTATGTTCTTCTCAGGTAAGTTGTTATCTCTTTTGAAATCGATTTCTACACATTGTGAAGGATTATGTAAATACATATTTTTCTGATTCTGAATTTCTCCATATTACGACTTATGAGTTTTTATACAATGTTGTTTTTTTATGGTGTCTTTTCTACTAATTTCTCGTGTCCACATATGACTCGTAATGTCATTTTTTTGAATGTTCTTGAAAGAATTAGCTAATGGTGTTACATTTTGATGGTGTTTTTTGAATGTTTTTTTTAATAGACCAAGCTTTGTTTGTTAAGTTCTAGTTTTAGTATGATTCTTAACAGAGGGTATAATGGTCTTGAAAGTACATTGTTCTAATGAGTCATACATTATGCCTTACTTTTTCTTGAAATGATTTCAACTTGTAATCAAACTAAAACTTATGTTCAAAAACGTTCAAAAAAAAGTATAACAATGTAACAACGCGAAATTCAAAACAATTTTTCACTTTTTAATAACACAATTTCATTCATAAAAAGATTCCAATTCTCAAAGTGTCGCATAACAAATTCATAAAATCATATCCCAAGATCAAACATATAAAACTCCAATAGTGTGTATTGGTCATGCCGGCGCCTTCCCGCGATCCTCACTGGTACCTGAAACACATCACACAAACACTATAAGCACAAGGCTTAGTGAGTTCCCCAAAATACCACTTACAACACATATGCCTCTCGAAGCTACAGTTCGACCCTCCGGTCGATGTGTCTCATCGGGACCCTCCAGTCCCATAGCTCGTTGGACCCTTTGGTTCGGTCATAGCTTGTTGGGCCCTTCGGCCCGGTCTGTATCGTTGGACCCTTTGGTCCAGTCTATATCGTTGGACCCTTCGGTCCGGTCTATACAATCACATAGCATACATATATCACATTGCACATAATCTCATAAATACACATAGCACACAAGACCCCCCCCCCCGGTCTACACAAATATACCACTCTAGGTAATGTATAGTGAGAAGACTCACCTCGGGTATCTTGGATAATCTCGCACTCGAACAAACTAGTCTAGCCCCCGCCTAAACACATAACAACATTCTCAAATAAGTAATGGCTCCTAAAGGCTAGATTAGATCACCTCTACAATTCCACAGAAGGGAAAAAGGCCATTTTACCCTTCCCTGACCCTGAAAGTCCAAAGGTTGACCAAAACCCTAAAAGTCAACAGAAGGCAGTACGCGGCGCGTACCCTCTCTGTACGCGGGGCGTACGCCGACGAGTCACAAACGGGGTCTCAACCCCTTACGCTGCGCGTATTGAGAGTTACGCCCAGCGTAAGTCTCAGTTTCAGCCTTTCCTTGATTTTTGGTCTTAAACGGTTAAGACACTCATTCCACTTTCAGATCTGACTCATTCTATACCTCTTATCCCATAAAGTCGGAACCTTTAAGCCTTGCATGGCTGTAAAGGTCCTTACACCCTCTAACACTTTTCCTTTCTCCTCAAAAGGTCTAGATCTCATGCATGGCTCAATATCCACGTCCAAGACTGCATTTTTTTTTTATCATACAACCCTTAAAGTCCTGAAATATGATAGATCTAGGCCAATGGAGACTATTTGCTCATAAAGTCTCCATCTTGGGACCAAAACCCCTAAATATTGGTCCAAGAAGCACACACCACAAATGACAAGCCAAGATTTGAGCTTTTTACCTCAGGAAGAAGCTCCAACCTTTGAAAAGCTCAGATCTACTCTTGCTCACAACTTCTAGTCTCCAAAATGGCCTCTACTTCTCTTCCACCACCTTGAAATGACACTTAGAAGCTTAGAACACCAACACACTAGCTAGAAACGAAGGAGGACTCTCTATTAGGGTTTCACTCTCTGGAATGGGGGCTGAGGTCCAGGCCATAACATTCCTTTTATAGTGCACAAGCCCCAATTAGGGTTTTCACCTGGACTCGTTACGCCCAGCGTACCCAGGCAAGTCCACGTCCAAAATAAGTGCGCGAGTACGCGCAACGTACTCTTTTGTACGCCTATCGTACTCACAAGCTTAACAATTCCTTTAAGGGATTAACTTAACAACATGGGAAAAGAAGAAGGGTTTAAGAAAAACACCTAAATTCGGGATGTTACAAACAATTTGACTTTTGGATATCTTATTTTGTATAGATTTCATTTTGCATATGTAAATTTATAAAATTTTGCACTTATAGTTTATGTATTGTATTTGTTCTCTTATGT
This sequence comes from Lactuca serriola, assembly GCF_051521515.1. Taxonomy (NCBI): domain Eukaryota; kingdom Viridiplantae; phylum Streptophyta; class Magnoliopsida; order Asterales; family Asteraceae; genus Lactuca; species Lactuca serriola. Next base: position 132,843,674 of record NC_136410.1, read on the forward strand.
GACTTGTTGATCTATGACTTTGGCTTTTACAGCAAGAATGTTGTTCTCAACTGATGATGCACTTAGTGTAAATGTTTACCACAAATGAGTGTTTGTTCATAAGCCTTTGATTTACTTTAATCCTTATAAGACTATTGTTATGGGTACAAATTTACAAAAATGGAATTAATATCTACCTTCGAAAATTGATAAAGTATAAATGTCGTGATATGTATTATTGTCTTCTGAATTTGGCCATAATAGAGGGTTAAAGGAGCTAAGATATAAAAATGATTATGTGAGGAATTAATGATTGTAAAAACAATTTCTACATTGATCACTACCACAAGTCAGTTATGGAATGGATTGAAGAAGAGAAAGCTGAAGAAGGGGACAATGCTAGTGATACATATGAAGATGATGCGAACTCAGTCATGTCAGATGATATATCGGTAGACCATGAAGTTGAAGATGAGGTTATATAAATTCTGAAATCTTTTGATCTTTTTTTGTCCACGAAGAATCTTATTCCAGAAGGAGGGGTAGATGATGAGGTGGTACACTTTCGTATTTATGATCCCAACCAGAAATAGGACACAATGGTACTTGTATTAGGTATAAGATTCTCTGAACGATATGAACTCAAGTAAATGTTAACAAAATTATGTTGTGTTTAATGGTATTGCATTGGGGTATGAAAAAAAAGGAATCAACTAGATTGTTAATGTGGTCCTGTAAAAATAAGGAAGAAAAGGCAACTTGTGCATTTAGAATATGGGTTATTTTCGATGAGTAGTGAAGATTCATTCCATATAATGAACATAGTTGTTGTGGAGTAGTTATTTTAGGGTCTATTGTGACATACATGTGTATTGGTAAAATGTTAATCAATGACATTTTGGAAAGGCCCCACCTTAGTTACAAGAATGGTAGCGTTAGTGAAGAAATTTTCTGTTCTGAATGAAATTGTTAGGCAGTGTAGAAATGCCAAGAGTTTTGCATAAGATGAGAATTTAAGCAGTTTGGTGGGACGCTATGAAAAGTTGTGGAATTATGGTGTGAGTTATTAAGGGATAACACGGGTTCAACAGTTTCAATATAGATGAATCATATGGCTGATTCGATATTTTACTTTAAAATGATGTATGCTTTCCTGAAGGGTATGAAAGATGGTTAGATGGAAGGATGTTGGAGGGTAATTGGTGTTGATGGATGTTTTTTTTGAAGGTTACTTGCAGATCTGATCTAGTATTAACTGTTGGTAGGGAATCCAACAACTAAATGTATCCTCTGGCATGTATTGAGGAACAAGTAGTTGAGGAACATGTAGCTGAATGTGACATTCCCAATTTCACAGCCATAAAAGACTGATTTGTTTATGCTTTATTTGAAAATCAGAGTATCATTTTGAAGAATAATGTTGCGGAATTTGTTCCCAAAAATATGATAAAGATATTATCAAAGCATTTCCGAAGAAATGTATTTTAACTATATTAAAAACATTGGGATTTCATTGTCAATACAATATATAATCAAAAACTATAATAGTACAGGTCTTACAATATCTATTATTCTAATGGCCTATAATCCATAGATCTCTCATTAGATCAACACTCATGTGCTCTTTTGCCATTACCTGTAATAAAAGAAACTAAGTGGGTCAGGCCTGGGAGCCTGGTGAGCACATAGGGTTTTCAACCCACAATAATTAAGTACTTTAATAACATCAAATCATTCAACGCTATTATCCATTCAGGTTATCCTCACTTTCTGTCCCTAAAGCATTTAATTCAAGGGATCTAGCCTAAGGATCATCATCGGGAAGACGATACTGCTTAGGGGATTCCTTAGCAATATATGTTAGTAAGGCAATCATGAGGGGGATGAAGTACACTGGGTGAACACATCGTTCACAAACACCTACAGGTTGTGTGTAACATCCCAAAATTCAAGCCCAAAAATTTCTTTTTTGATTAGTTAATTCATAAAACATTCATTAGAAAACATTGTATAAACACGTCATCTCAAAACCAAGTGGCATATTAAAACCCACAACCCTGAACAAATGTCATATCAGAGTACAATCCCAGAAAACACCATGCGGGAAATCATATGTGTGTGTCTATGATGCCATGCTACGCCGCCGGCTCCTTCCCCTTGGATAAAGAGGTACCTGAAACCAAAAACTGAAACCGTAAGCACAAAGCTTAGTGAGTTCCCCCATCATACCACATACCATACAATACCATCAGTATCTTTCAACCAGTAATCATCATCGGTATCTTTCAACCGGTAATCATCATCGATATCTTTCAACCGGTAATCGTCATCGGTATCTTTCAACCGGTAACTGTGGATTATTCCACCCCTACCACTAGCATACGATAGCAAGATAAAAGCACACATTCAGACATATCCAGGTGCTGACCTACCCCTTGGTCTTAAGCACCACTATCAGGGAAACTATCCCTATCATGTAACATATCATACAGATATAACTCATAACCAAACGCATACCAGACCAAGATAAATTATCACAAAGACAATTATCCTCTAAATACTCCTCAATGGTGGGCCGACATTGTGGCCTTAGACCCACCCCTACTGGAAGGTAACTCACCTCGTATCTGCTGAACTGTGCGGAAATCCTCCGACTGCTGCCACTGCTGCTCCGGAAATCCACCGGCTAAAATTCCCACAAAACACTTAGTCAGAAACTGACATCTACCCTTAGGGTAAAATGACCATTTTACCCCTTGACTAAATCAAAGTCAAAGTCAAAGTCAGCTTCCAGTTGACCTGACTCGCCGAGTTGACTCGTCAACTCGCCGAGTCCCTATCCTTCCATCAGACCTCATTCCCGTCTCTACTCATCGAGTTAGGCGACGACTCGACGAGTTTTCCTTCTAAATGAACACCGACTGAATCCACGTCCGACTCGCCGAGTTGTATGAACAACTCGTCGAGTTCATCATCAACTGATACACATGTACTGACTTGACTCGCCGAGTTGTATGAACAACTCGTTGAGTTACTCTTCATCCTATGAACACGTTCTATCCTCGACTCGCCGAGTTGATGAACAACTCGCCGAGTTCCATGAAGATTGTCTTGGACTCGCTGAGTCCGTTCTTGCACTCGCCGAGTACCATGAACTCCCATAACATTTTGCTTAGTCCAGAACGTTTGGTCACTCCCCGGGACTCCTAAAACCCTCCCATACTCAACTGGTCCTTATGACCCTCACTGATATGGGACCAAAACCCTTGGACTCACCGAGTCTATCACACTCCTTACTAAAAACTTTGATTTCTGATGTACAACATTTAACCAAATGATAGATCTAGGCCCCTAAACTCGATCTAGCACGTAAAGTTACAAAATTTACGTGCATGCATGGGACATTAGAGCTTAAAAGGCTCTAAAATGGTTCTTTTGTTGCATGGGGCCTTCCTTGGTGCAAAAAGCAACCTAGATTTGACTTGTGGCTCATAGAATGACATGATACAGAAGCCCAAACCCCCAACCATGTTTGCAAACATGGTTGGCCACCAAAAATGGCTTATAAAAGCCCTAAATCACCCCAAAGAGGGATCTAACAAATGAATGAGCAAGGTTCAGACTTTATACCTTCCAAAGGCTGCAAATGATGAACCAAAATCGAATCCTTCAGTCCCCTCTTGATCCTTTTATGCTCTTCCTTCTTCCTTGAGATCAAAACTCACAAGAATCACTCCAAAAGCCTTTGATCTTCACAAAAACGGCTAGGGTTTGCTATGAGGAGTGTTTGGGAGCATAAAGGGGGAGAGGAGGCTGCATAAGGTCATTTAAATAGGGTGCAAACCCCTGGATTAGGGTTTTTGTCCAAACAACGGCTACTCACCGAGTCCGCAAGTTAATCCCCGCGCCTCATCCCGCTTCTACTCGGCGAGTCAGTCCTTCGAGTTGCCGAGTCCAAGGCCAAAAATGCAAAAATAAATGAAGATTTAACAACAGAATACATACTGTAACATCCTAAAATACGAGCCAAAAATTTCATTTTTAAAACATATACTTTGCAAAACGTTAGAAATAAAACATTCACTGATCATATCATTTCATAAAAGATGTCGCGTGTCTGGAAACCATTTTATAAAACATAATAATGTCAGAGTACAAATCCTCAGGAAGATCTTATAGTGCAGAATACAAGGCATGTATGTGATGTGTTGCTACCGCGCCAGCTCCTTCCCCTTCGAAGAAGAGGTACCTGAAACTAAAACTGTAAACAGTAAGCACAAAGCTTAGTAAGTTCCCTCACCGTACCACATACCATATAACCACATAACATACATATATTGCCAGACATATCTGGGTGCCCGACCTACCCCTTTGGTCCTCTCGACCGGATACTGCCTAGCATATCTGGGTGCTGGCCTCCCCTTCGGTCCTCACGACTGGATAGTGACTAGCATATCTGGGTGCTGGTCTCCCCTTCGGTCCTCTCGACCGGATACTGATTAGCATATCTGGGTGCTGGTCTCCCCTTCGGTCCTCTCGACCGGATACTGGGGACTATTTCACCCCCTACTACTACCACATAACACCTATCACATAATCTATCTAGCATGGCTGGGCATGACTGCCCCTTCGGCCCTATCGACCGGTAATATGGGGGCTATCTCCCCCTACTGTCACTAGCACATAGCATCATATCATACTAGCACATAAACATATCACAGGTAATAGCAACCCTAGATGAATATCATAGAGACAATCATCTAACATACAACTCCTACTGGTGGGCCGGCGTTGTAGCCGTAGACCCACCGCTACTGGAAGGTAACTCACCTCATAGTAGCCGCTGATCCGCGTGGGAACTGTCTGTCTACTGCTGCTGCTCCGGAAATCCTCCGGCTGAAATTCCCACCAAGCACTCAGTCAAATACTGCCAATCGACCTTAGGGTAAAATGACCATTTACCCCTAACCAAGTTAAGAGTCAAAGTCAAAGTCAACTTCCAGTTGACCCGACTCGCCGAGTTGGCTCGCCAACTCGTCGAGTCCCTATTCATTCGATTGGCCATAATCTCGTTTCTATTCGTCGAGTTAGGCATTGACTCGACGAGCTTTCCTTCTAAACTGATGTCCAATAGTCCTTCATCCTACTCGCTGAGTTGTATGAACAACTCATCGAGTTCATCTTCTTCCGAAGAACACTCTATGCCGAGACTCGCCATGTTGTATGAACAACTCACCGAGTCTGTTCTTGAGGCAAGAAGATTGCCTTGAACTCGCCGAGTCAGGGCGTTGACTCGCCGAGTTGCTCCGTGGGTGAGTCTGGCTTCCGACTCACTGAGTCACCCCCCATGACTCACGACTCCACTCAGCAAACACGAAAAATGGAAAAACTCGAGGACTCGCGACTCGACTCGCCGAGTCCGATGAACGATTCACTGAGTCTTTCACATGCAATTACTATTTACTCGATTTTGCTTGAAACCAGCTCATTCCATACATAGATCTGGGTTCTTAGGGCTTGATTAACGCGTAAAATTTCCAACTTTATGTGTAAATAAACACCAATGAAGGTTTTAGGGCTCAAAATGCACTAAAAGAGTAGATCTAGGGCTTTCATGTAATATGGCTCCATAAAGGTAGTAGATCCGAGCTCCTGGAGCTCAATCATGCCTAGATCTAAAGGTTAATCAACTTATCGCAAACCCTAATTCATAATCAAGCTTGGAAATGACTCAAGAAGGACTTTAATGGAGCTCTAAGGGACTCTTAGCATGAAAACAGAAGGAAACTTAGTTATACCTCAAGGAATCTCTGAAATAACACCAAGATGTCTGGCCTCCTTGTTCTCCTCTTGATCTACTTCTCCTTTTTCTCTCAAAATCTTCAAGAAATCACACCAAAGCACTTCAATCTCATAAGGAACGAGGTTAGGACGATATAGGGAGCTCTGAGGGTGAAGGGGGCGAGCTTGGGGGCACATATGATGGTTTAATTAGGGTGCAAACCCTTGAAATTAGGGTTTCATCAGATAGCGGGGACTCGCCGAGTCCAGAATATGGACTCGTCGAGTCGCCAACTTAAACGTGTTCCATAACCCGACTCTACTCGGCGAGTCGGGCCTACAACTCGCCGAGTCCAAGGCTAAAAATGCAAAGTACTTAGGTAAATTTTACATACCAGGAACTACGTGTTACACATACCAAGAACCAGGTGCTAAAAATCTCCCCCACTTATTCTAGACTTCGTCCTTGAAGTCTGCCGCTCGATCCTGAAACAGCTCGGGGTAGTGCTCCATCATCTCACTCACCGGCTCCCAAGTCTATTCCGACCCCTTCCGGTGCTGCCACTGCACCTTCACGAGTTCTACTCTTTTGTTCCTCAGATCCTTCGACTTCCGGTCAAGGATCGCCACAGGCCGCTCGATGTAATTTAGGTTGCCATCAACCTGAATGTCCTCCAAGGGTACCACATCCGTATCGTCCACTAGGCACTTCCGCAGCTGAGAGACATGGAAGGTGCTGTGGATCTGACTGAGTTCGGCTGGCAGATCCAGCCGGTACGCTACCTTTCCCACCTGGGCTACAACCCTGAACGGTCCGATATACCTTGGGCCCAACTAGCCCCGCTTCCTAAATCGGATGACGCCCTTCCATGGCGACACTTTCTGGAGAACCATATCCCCGACCTGGAAATCCAGGTCTGATCGACGCTTATCGGCGTAACTTTTCTGCCGAATCTGAGAAGTATGAAGCCTGCTCCGGACCTGCTGAATCTTCTCTGTCGTCTTGAGCACTACTTCGGTGCTCTTCATGACTTTCTGGCCAACCTCGCCCCAACATGTCGGGGTCCTGCACCTCCTCCCATATAACATCTCGAAGGGAGGACGGTCGATACTTGCATGATAGCTGTTATTATACGAGAACTCCGCCAACGGGAGGTAGGTATCCCCACTACCTCCGAAATCTAAAACGCATGCCCGCAGCATATCCTCCACAGTCTGGATGGTCCGCTCGCTCTGTCCATCCGTCTGCGGGTGGAAAGCGGTGCTAAAATGCAGACGAGTACCTAGCTCGTCATGAAACCTCTTCCAAAACCTGGAAGTAAACCACACGTCTCTGTCCGAAATCACCGAAACTGGCACTCCGTGTCTCGCCACCACCTGCCTGATATAGATATCGGCCAATTTCTCGGCCGAGATGCTCTCCTGAATAGTAATAAAGTGGGCGCTCTTGGTCAATCAATCCACGATGACCCATATCGAATCCATCCCCCGCGCGGTCCTGGGAAGTTTTGTGATAAAATCCATCGTAATATCCTCCCATTTCCACAACGGGATATCTAACGGCTGCATCTTGCTGTGTGGTCTCTGATGCTCGGCCTTGACCTTCCTGCAGGTCAAGCACCGCTCCACGTACCATGCCACATCCCGCTTCATGCAGGGCCACCAATAGTCCAGACGAAGATAAGGGATTCGTGCGCCTCCTCCATCAGGACCTGGCGCACTCCTCCATGATAAGGGACCCACACCCTACGGTGAAGAGTCAATAAACCCCGACTATCATAGTCGAAAGAGGAAACCTGCCCCACAATCCGCTCACTCTTCCAATGTTCCTCTTTCCTGGCCTCCTGCTGAGCCTCCCAGATACGCTCCAGAAGCGGAGTCATCACTGTCATCCTTAGACAAATATTCCTGATCGGCGCTGCCTTGCGGCTAAGCGTATCGGCCACGACATTGGCCTTCCCCAGATGGTAGAGGATCTCACAATCATAATCCTTCACCACATCAAGCCACCGACGCTGTCTCATATGTAGATTTGGCTGGTCCAGGAGATACCTCAAACTCTTGTGGTCTGTGTAAATCGTACAACGAACCCCATATAGGTAATGACGCCAAATCTTGAGGGCGAACACAACAGCCCCCAGCTCCAAATCATGCGTCGGGTAGTTCGCCTCGTGAGGCTTTAACTGCCTCGACGCGTAGGTGATGACATGCCCTCTCTGCATCAATACCGCTCCCAAATCTGCGATGGATGCATCGCAGTACACAACAAAATCCCCCATTCCCTCTGGCAGGCCTAAGATTGGCGACTCGCATAATATCTGTCTCAGTGTCTCAAATGCGGTCTGCTGCTCGGCCCCCCAACGATACACCACGACTTCTTAGTCAGTCGGGTGAGCGGAACTGCTATCTTGGAGAAATCCTAAATGAATCTCCGATAGTAGCCTGCCAATCCTAGACAGCTCCGAATCTCGGATGGAGACCTCGGAACTTCCCAATTCATCACGGCCTTTACCTTGGCCGGATTTACCAAAATCCCGTTCTGGTTGACAAGGTACCCAAGAAACTGCACCTCGCGCAACCAGAACTCACACTTGGAGAACTTAGCATACAAGTTCTCCCTCCTCAAAGTCTCCAGAACCTCCCGCAGATGCTCCTCATGCTGCTCCCGTGTCTTGGAATAAACCAAGATGTCATCAATAAATACTATCACAGACCGATCTAACATCGGTCTACACATGCGGTTCATGAGATCCATGAACGCGGCAGGAGCATTGGTGAGCCCGAAAGGCATCACCACAAACTCATAGTGGCCATAACGCGTCCGAAACGCAGTCTTCTGCACATCCTCCTCCCTGACCCTCATTTGATGATACCCTGAACGCAAATGAATCTTGGAGAACCAAGATGCTCCTTGAAGCTGGTCAAAGTGGTCATCAATCCTCGGGAGTGGGTAGCGGTTCTTCACCGTTACCTTGTTCAGTTCCCGATAATCTATACACATCTGATGCGACCCGTCCTTCTTTCTCACAAACAGAATCGGGGCTCCCCAGGGTGAACTGCTCGGTCTAATGAAACCCTTGTCTAACAGCTCCTGCAGCTGTGTAGACAACTCCTGCATCTCAGTAGGAGCCAACCGATACGGCGCCTTGGCTATTGGATCCGCACCAGGAACCAGGTCGATCCTGAATTCCACCTGTCGTTCCGGAGGTATCCTCGACAACTCCTCAGGGAATACGTCCGCAAACTCTCGTACCACAAGTACATCGTCCACCGTTGCCCTACCCGTCACCACATCGGGTGCAGCGCGTGCCTCCTCAGCTGTGAGCTGAAATGCTCGGCTCCGCACCACTGGAACCTCTGCCTTGACCTTCCGGCCATCTATAACCCCTGCCTTCGCTGAGACCGGCGCTGCCGCTGGCACTGCTGTCAATCTCGGGGAATTGGCCCTTTTGTGGCCCCTCTGATTGCAATGGAAGCAAATCAGGTCTGCCATCTGTACCGCAGGGGCGGGGGTAGTACATTCCCTGCCAAAATGCCCCACCTTGCCACACTTATAGAAGCCCGAACCCGGCCTAGTGCGACAAGCCCCCTCGTGTGACCGACCGCATTTCCCACAGTGGTCCCGTCCTGTCTGGCCTTTCGGCCTACCATCAGATCCCTTGGGCTTCTTCCCCGAAGCCCCAGTCGTCAGCCCCTCCACCGTCTTCCTCTTCTGGACGTGCTCCAGATCACTCTCCCTCTCCCTAGCCTTGACAATCATGGAATCCAAGGTAGGGCAAGCTGAAAAACTAACATGCTCCCAAATGTCAGCTCGTAGCATGTCGTGGTAGCGGGTCCTCCTCATATCCTCATCACCCGCATAGTGGGGCACTAGCAATGCCCTCTCCCAGAACTTGGCGGTGATCTCTGCCACAGTCTCCGTAATCAGCCTTATATCCAAAAACTCCCTGGCCAGCCGCTGAAGCTCCAGAACTGGCGCAAACTCCGCCCTGAATCCGGTCACAAAGTCCGACCAAGTCATAGCCTCTATAGCTGAGGCTCCCAATGAGTCGCCAACAGACACCCACCAATCCCTAGCCCTGTTTCGCAAGCATCCTACTGCATATCTCACCTTCGACCCCTCTGGGCAGAAGCTCGTCAGCTGCGCATACTCAATGTCTGTGATCCATCTCCTAGCAGCAATGGGGTCTTTCACCCCATGGAAATCCGGCGCACCACTCCCACGAAAGTCCTTAAAGGAAAGCGTGTGCGTACCCATCTGGCTAGACGCCATATCACTCCTAAATGATCGAAGACGATCCTCCATCAGCTCAACAATCCCCTCCTTGATCGACCCGAAGATGATAGGGGTCGACTCAAGGATGCCCCTCGTGATCTCAGACACGATGAACTCGCGTAGCCCGTCATCAACCTGCTCGGATCCCGATCCCGAGCCCGATCCTGATCCTGATCCGGAACTTCCTGCTCCAAGTCGTGTGGTCACCATACTGAAAATGCACGCATAAAGGTCAGGATCATTCATATACTCAAGGGATCTAACATACTTCCCAAGGTTCCCGATTTCGTCTAGGCCCTCCTTGATTCAAGTACAGGTCCTTTGCTTTCAATAGTACGGGCCCATACTACCTTCCACATCTACCCGTGCTTTCCTCAAGGATTGATTCAATTTCACCAGGTCCCTTAATCGATACCCCTTTCCACTAACCTCTTACTAGGTTTCCCTAGGGCACTCTCTGACCTACTCCCCGCCATCAGCTGCACAGGAGCCCCCTACCATTTCCCCTAACTAACTTGCAGGTACTGTTACATATCCGCTCCTTAGTTAGTTGGAAATAGCCAGAACCCCCATAGCACAAAGCAAGCAACATTTGTGCATCGAGTAACCAAATCAGGCATAACCTAGATAGGCCATCCTACTGCTGACTAAACGGCCCTGGCTTATAGCTCATACAATAGGCATATAAGGAATCCTCCTAGATCCTTAGCCCTAACTAGCATGTGATTATCAGAATCATATATTAGGGACACAAGGCATCTTCCTAGATCCTTAGTCTTATTCTAGCATGCAATTCTGAATCAAGCCATATAGCATAACATAACATGTATGGGTATCTTGGGGAAAACTTACTTGAGCCCGGCCGGTCGCATGCATCACACACTTTGTCTTTCATAAAAACCTTTCGCTTAGATTTTTAGAAAACCATTTTATTGTAAAAATCTATTAGCCCCTTAGTTTGAGTCCAGACACCCTCGAGGGCGTGTCTGAATCCCTCAAACCAGGGCTCTGATACCAACTTGTAACATCCCAAAATTCAAGCCCACAAATTTCATTTTTGATTAGTTAATTCATAAAACATTCATTAGAAAACATTGTATAAACACGTCATCTCAAAACCAAGTGGCATATTTAAAACCCACAACCATGAACAAATGTCATATCAGAGTACAATCCCAGAAAACACCATGCGGAAAATCATATGTGTGTGTCTATGATGCCATGCTACGCCGCCGGCTCCTTCCCCTTGGATGAAGAGGTACCTGAAACCAAAAACTGAAACCGTAAGCACAAAGCTTAGTGAGTTCCCCCATCATACCACATACCATACAATACCATCAGTATCTTTCAACCGGTAATCATCATCGGTATCTTTCAACCGGTAATCATCATCGGTATCTTTCAACCGGTAATCGTCATCGGTATCTTTCAACCGGTAACTGTGGACTATTCCACCCCTACCACTAGCATACGATAGCAAGATAAAAGCACACATTCAGACATATCCAGGTGCTGACCTACCCCTTGGTCTTAAGCACCACTATCAGGGAAACTATCCATATCATGTAACATATCATACATATATAACTCATAACCAAACGCATACCAGACCAAGATAAATTATCACAAAGACAATTATCCTTTAAATACTCCTCAATGGTGGGCTGGCATTGTGGCCTTAGACCCACCCCTACTGGAAGGTAACTCACCTCGTATCTGCTGAACTGTGCAGAAATCCTCCGATTGCTGCCACTACTGCTCTGGAAATCCACCGGCTAAAATTCCCACAAAACACTTAGTCAGAAACTGACATATACCCTTAGGGTAAAATGACCATTTTAACCCTTGACCAAATCAAAGTCAAAGTCAAAGTCAACTTCCAGTTGACCTGACTCGCCGAGTTGACTCGTCAACTCGCCGAGTCCCTATCCTTCCATTAGACCTCATTCCCGTCTCTACTCGTCGAGTTAGGCGACGACTCGACGAGTTTTCCTTCTAAATGAACACCGAATGAATCCACATCCGACTCGTCGAGTTCATCATCAACTGATACACATGTCCTGACTTGACTCGCCGAGTAGTATGAACAACTCGTCGAGTTACTCTTCATCCTATGAGCACGTTCTGTCCTCAACTTGCCGAGTTGATGAACAACTCGCCGAGTTCCATGAAGATTGTCTTGGACTCGTCGAGTCCGTTCTTGCACTCACCGAGTACCTTGAACTCCCATAACACTTTGCTTAGTCTAGAACGTTGGGTCACTCCCCGGGACTCCTAAAACCCTCCCACACTCAACTGGTCCTTATGAACCTCACTGATATGGGACCAAAACCCTTGGACTCGCCGAGTCCAAGAAGTAGACTCGCCGATTCTATCACACTCCTTACTAAAAACTTCGATTTCGGATGTACAACACTTAACCAAATGACAGATCTAGGCCCCTAAACTCGATCTAGCACGTAAAGTTACAAACTTTACGTGCATGCATGGGACATTAGAGCTTAAAAGGCTCTAAAATGGTTCTTTTGTTGCATGGGGCCTTCCTTGGTGCAAAAAGCAACCTAGATTTGACTTGTGGCTCATAGAATGACATGATACAGAAGCCCAAACCCCCAACCATGTTTGCAAACATGGTGGGCCACCAAAAATGGCTTATAAAAGCCCTAAATCACCCCAAAGGGGGATCTAACAAATGAATGAGCAAGGTTCAGACTTTATACCTTCCAAAGGCTGCAAATGATGAACCAAACTCAAATCCTTCTGTGACATCCCCATTTTCACGGCCAAAAAAGACCGATTTGTTTATGCTTGGTTTTTAAAATCAGAGTAATCTTTTAAAGAAAACAGTTGCAGAATTTGTTCCCAAAATAAAATATGATAACCATTTATCAAAACGTTTCTCAAAGAGAATGTATTTTCATTAAATAATAAAACCTCGGGATGTCATGTTCCGATACATACCAAAAGCATAAACAATATAAAATAGACCTTACAACAGTTATTCATAACTACTGGCCTATAATCCAAAATCTCTCGTCAAGTCCACCAACTTATACTCTTGTTCCATTACCTGTAATGCAAAGAAAACTGAGTGGGTCAGGCTTGGGAGCCTGGTGAGCATATAGGGTTTTCAACCCACAATAATATAATTATTATATTCAACCATCAAACAATCAACTCAATTACTCATCCCTATTATCTTTCTTAGGATTTTACCCTAGGAATTCAACTACTCGTCATTCATTCATTCCTAAGGATTGACCTAAGGAATTTACACAAACTTCCATTGCTACATAAGGCACATCTGCCAACATTCCTTTAAGTGCCTCTGCCATGATTACGTCATACACTATGAGGCGCGACTGCCAGGTTTATGACATTATCTTTTAGGCACATCTGCCGACATTATCTTGTAAGCGTATCTGCCAAGATTACCCTATAAGCGCATCTGCTATTATTATGACAATCTCTATTTGGCACATCTGCCAAGATCACGACATTCACTACTTGGTGCATCTACCGATATTATTCTCAAGCGCATCTGCTAGTTTTATGACATTCTTTAATTGGTGCATCTACCAATATCGTTCTTAATCATCTTTCATACCTCATCATTTTATCACATACCAACTATCTCATCTACCCATGTTCTACCCAACATATTTGTAGATATAAAATACATATACAGTTTAACTCATTTAAAAACTATATAAAACATCTATTCCACACTTATCTCAAATAAACAACAATATATAAACACATAGCACGTATTTTATAACAAATACTTCATGTTTATGTGATAGAAGAAAGTAACTACACACCCACACATATAAACAACAATATACTTAATACACTCGAACCATACTTGTATTATTATCGTGTTTATGAAAGGTAGTATACACTCACTTGATCAGAAGATGATCAGACAACACTACGACTTGCAGAAGTAGTATTCTTCGGTAGATCTGGAAGATCTCCACAAAACCGGACTTCTCGCGGGCAGAGCTTCGGCTCGGGAATCGCACTTCACGGGATCTCGGGATCGTAAAACTTCCTTCTTAACTTGGATATGAGATCCGGGGTGTCGGGATGGCTTCGGGGGTTTACACGCAGAGCTTCGGCACAAAAACGAGGAGAAATGAGCAAATAAGCCCGGAACCCTCGCATCCTATTTATAGGAGGCTGGAGCCTCGGAGTACGTGGGACGTACTGCGTTACGCGGGGCGTAGGGCTCCGAAATCGTCACTGCATGCGTCATCCGAAGAACTCGAGTGCGAAGGTCGTCATGCTTCGCTGTACGCGGGGCGTACAGCAGTACGCTGGGCGTACTTCAGATATGCCCGGTGACTCCCCTTCGGATAATGCCGGATTTAATAATAAAATTTAATTATTAATTCTTTAATAAACTTTGAAAATTCATATCTCCTTCATATGAACTCCGTTTTCGACGTTCTTTATATCCACGCGTAAGTGAGAGTACGCTCTACAACTTTTATTTAGACTTCGTCGGCTAATTTTCACTTTATTTTTATTATTTATTTTTAATAGGCCGGGACAGAAAATTTCGTTATAAATTCATAACTTCTTCGATTGACGTCCGTTCTCGCCTAACTTTTTATCGCTTCGATACCAACAACGAGATCTTCGATTCTCGTTTAGATTGCTTCGGCTAAAAACCGCTCGATCTCAAATCGAGTATTTCGGGCTGCATATCGCTAAGTCGAAACTTAGAAAAATCATAACTTCCTCATACGAAGTCAGATTTGGACGTTCTTTTTATGCACGCTCACGGTTTAACGTATTCTACGACTTTCATTTACATTGCTAAGGCTAAACATCGCTCTAACGTAAATTCAATTTTTACGTCGCGCTGTGTCGTGCCAGTTCTGTCGCGAAACTTCGACAGGTCATAACTTCTTCGTTATAACTCGGATTTTGGCGTTCTTTATATGCACGGAAACCTTGTGACATATACTACAACTCGGTTAAGATTAATCCTTCTAGATAATCTTCCATCAAAAAGTTATTTTTGACGCCTATTGTCTCTAAATTGACTAGCCCTGATCTACGGGCGTTACACCTTTAGTCCCCTCTTGATCCTTCTATGCTCTTCCTTCTTCCTTGAGATCAAAACTCAAGAATCACTCCAAAAGCTTTAGATCTTCACAAAAATGGCTAGGGTTTGCTATGAGGAGTTTTTGGGAGCATAAAGGGGGAGAGGAGGCTGCATAAGGTCGTTTAAATAGGGTGCAAACACCCGGATTAGGGTTTTTGCGCAAACAGCGGCTACTCGCCGAGTCCGGGACTCGACTCG
This sequence comes from Lactuca serriola, assembly GCF_051521515.1. NCBI lineage: Eukaryota > Viridiplantae > Streptophyta > Magnoliopsida > Asterales > Asteraceae > Lactuca > Lactuca serriola. Next base: position 132,859,024 of record NC_136410.1, read on the forward strand.
CCGAGTCTGCAACTTAATCCTCGCGCCTCATCCCGCTTCTACTCGGCGAGTCAGTCCTTCGACTCGCCGAGTCCAAGGCCAAAAATGCAAAAATAAATGAAGATTTAATAACATAATACATACCAAGAACTAGGTGCTACATTGTGAGCCTGCTAGCGTTCCACCAAACTGTCTAGAATAGTGAGTTGTCGTCATCTATACTCCGCTAGATGACTGGGTCAGCTTTCAACATCGAGGCCACTCATTATTTTATTTCATCTTTCATCATCTATTTCATCTACCCATCTTTTCCCAACATATTGATAGGTATAAAATACATATACATTTTAAATCAAGTAAAGCATGTATACGTCGTTCATCCAACATAGATATCAAGAACACATACAATATGCACATATAGCATGTAATATATTAAATACTTCATATCTATGTGTAAGATGAAAGTAACTATGCACTCACTTGGTAAACTGATGACTCGTAATTTGGGCAGCGCTTTGCTTCTAACTATTTTCTTTTCCTTCGACGAAACCTAGTATCATTATTACTAAGTTTAAGTCTAATATTTATTACGACTAATAATTGTCTAGATTCATCATTAACTCAAATTATAATTTCATGATCTATCAAGTAAGGAACAACCAGGTAGGATCATATCGGAGGTAGGGTCCGTTTGGTATACAAAAGATACTGTTTGGAAATCCCACTTTAAACACATCACTAAATCAGAGCCTAGACATCATCCCCGTAAGTAGATCAATAAGTATAACAACTTTGAATCACTGAAAAATCTTGTTTATAGGTTCATAATAACGATACTGAACTTAAACATAAGTTATACTTAAAGTAGGGTAAACATAACTCACTTACAAGGGGGTTTAGCGAGGAACCGAGCTCTGCGAGAGCAGAACGTTTGATCCAAAAGCTCTTCTTCTCAGAGCCTTATGGCATTTTGGGATTCGCTTCTAACACTTAGGAAGTTCTAGGGAAAGAAAGAGGGGGTTTGGGGGTATTTGGGAGAGAAGTTGAGAAAAGGTGTGAAGAAAACTGAGGAAAAATGCCTCATATTTATAGGTTGGGCGGGGTCGAATGTGGGGCGTACAGAAAAGGTACGTTGGGTGTACTACAGTACGCTGGGCGTAGTGTATGTTACGGGGGGCATTCGTGGCCACTTGTCAGCATCGCATGCGAAGGCATGGGGAAGAAGGTATGGCTGGGATTGTGCCACATGTCGCTTCTGAACTTAACCCATAATTTAATTATCTTCTAAATTCCATAACTTTCGCGTACGAGCTGCGTTTTTGACGTTCTTTATATCCATGCGTAGTGTATGTTACGGGGGGCATTCGTTTAGACACCGTCAGCTAATTTTGATTTATTTTTAAAGTTATATTTTAACAGACATAGACAGTTAGAATCCGTTAAAATTCATAACTTTGTCATTCGACGTCCAATTTCGACGGTCTTTATATTGTTGAGCCCCTATTTACGAGATATTCACTTCTCTTTTAGGTTGTGTCGGCTAAAAGTTGATCGATATAAAATTCGATTTCCGGGCTGCATACTGCTCTGCCAAATCTTAGAAAAATCATAACTTCTTTTAATGAATTTAGATTTAGACGTTCTCTATATGCACGCCATCGGTTTGACGTATACTATGACTTTTGTTTAGATCGCTAAGGCTAAAAAGTATTTTATCGCAAACTCACTTTTTGACGATACACATGTGTCGTGCCGGTTTTTGTCGCAAAACTTCGACGGGTCATAACTTCTTCGTTATAAGTCGGATTTCAGCATTCTCTATATCTATGGAATCCTTGTCACGACCACTTCAAATTTCTTCATACATATTGAGTCTATTTATTATTTTATTTTTGACGCATGTTTTTTATTATTATTTTATTACATCGTTATAAGCACATATGTAATACATAAATCACATAATAGTCAAATAATTCCTATTTATCACTTCAAAATAGGTTACAATTGTCGATCCTAAATATTACATCATAATACTAATGCTTAGCCAGAAACGTGAGCGTTACACTGAACATGTGGTTGGTCAATATTTTGGGGTTGTTTCTCTAAATTTGAAAATGAGGGAGTTTGGTCATTCTCGGAGGATCAAAAATCTTAAGTAGATAAAATGTGGTGACAAAGGATGGTAGTAGAGGAAGTATTGAAAATCGTGTCACATTTATCTAGGATATGTGTTTTTGTTTAATCATCCCAAAATCTATGAAATGACACATCTTTTGGTGCTTAGTGCACACATAAAAAAATTATGTATTGTAGGGTTCCTCTTTTGGTGTCGCTGAACATTTACCAACATTTAGTACCTTATGCAAATGTTTGGAATGATTATCAGATCGTTTGTATGCCCTTTAAAATTTTCTTTATGTTTAATGTTTTATACTTTATGTTTATTTTAATACTTTTCATAAAAGTACCCATTTACCAAAAATACCCCTGTATAAAATACATCACAGGAGGCATAAAATAGAAAATAAAGTACATTGCTATACTTTGAGAGTTTTACAAAACTTCCCCTATATTAAATACATTACAACGGGTATAAAACATATCCCAACTAAGTTATGGGCTTAGACACCTAATCCAACAGTCTCCCACTTAGATAAGTCTAATAATTATTATTGCAAGTACGACTCCATAACCCGACTAGCAATCATATATAGCTCTTAAAAGCCGCTGTCGAACTCTGACCTAGTCAATGACGCGTCCATTAGATAAGGGATCACATATTCCTCCATTCTACAAGATATCATTTGGATTGAGACATGGATTATAATCATTCTCTCTGTCCATCTGTTGTTTCCCGATTTCCGATTTATGACGACCGACTAATTGAACAAATCAAATCAGTCCAGGCTTGGCCAAGCGCTTCCGGTGTCATCACTAAATCATCGAGAGGCCCACATATATCGCTTTTATCCCTCTATGGGTAAAAAGAATGGATAACCTTCGGCTCAATGCTTGCTTGTACTTACTCATCAAATCACACACAACAATATGTTTTATAACACCAAGTTACTGGTGCGTTTACATATGTCAATGTGCAACCGACTTGTAAACTACAACTCACATGTCTTGGTTTCAAGAATATAAGATATTATTGTCTTTCAATCACTCGTGATAAAATCCATGAAGTGATTCAGATGACCGTGGGTTTAATCCAATACTCGAATCTTATTCCAAGAGTACTCATGAACACTACAACAAACTTGTGCTATGTTTAAAACACCTAGACAATCTACAGTCAGATTCATGATAGTCGTGCCTCAATACCTACTTCCAAAGTATGATTGACTATGGATAGTTTGAATAACCTAGTTATTTGGGAAGTCAAAACATGCAAAGTGAAACACAAGAATAATAGAATCCAATATGGTCTCAGAACTTATGAATATAAATAAAACACCTTTTATTAAATCACCATATTGATTACACATTATTCATTGTATAATGTTTCGATTAATCAACTTAATACTTGAATTAAAACAACAGTTATGTCATGCCCCAAGCATGCACACTATGTTTGCCTATGGTCCTTTCTTTGTCAAATAGATCAATTGAAATGTAACGACCAAAAATTTGAGCCAATTTTAAACATTTTATTTCATTCAAAAACCATTAAGTTCATACATCTTATTTTCAAAATAGTTTAAACATCAGAGTATCCCCCATAACCATATCACATGAATTATAAAACATGAGGTGCGGTACGATTACGCCTTCGCCTTGCCACAATCTCCTGAAGTACCTGAAACAATACACTGAACTGTAAGCCCGAAAGCTTAGTGAGTTACGCCCAAAATACCAACCACATACAACCTTAATCATAACATATTGTATCATAATATAGAACAACCATGCCTCTCAAGTCTACAGCGTGACTGGTCCACCCTCAACAGGCCTTCAGTTCACCTGGTTCACTCTCTGAGTCTACAGTATAACTGGACTGCCCGCACCGGGCCTTCAGTCTATCTGGATCTATCCGAGCCTTCGGTATGACTGGACCGCCATACGGGCCTATAATCTATCCAGACCGCTCGTAGGGTGTGTTGGCCTTCAGCACAAAGCAGGACCGCCTCAAACCAAACATCAAGAAAATAACCATGTGTACATATAACAGGAAATCACATAACAGTCCATAGGCAAACAAATCGATCTAGCAGATCATAAAGCATAGCATCATTGTAACACCCAAAGTCAGGAAGGCCAAGAAAGGAAAGGAAACCCTAATTTTAAGGGACGACTCGGCGAGTCCAAGGAGGAACTCGGCGAGTCCGAGCGGGATCCGGGTCGAGGAGTAAGTGACCGACTTGGCGAGTCGGCCAAGGAGACTCGGCGAGTCTGGTCTGTGCGAGGAAAACCCTAAATTCGGGACTTGGAGCCTATTTAAACGTCTTATTCTCTCCCCTAGGGTTCCTTTACTGCCTCTTTCATCCAGTACATCGAACCCTAAGCCCCATTGTTGCTCTTTCAAGCTTCCAAGCCATTTTTGAGTGATTTGAAGAAGGGGAATCATTGAAGCTTCAAGTATTGGCCTTAGATCTGAAGATTGGGGAAACTTTCTGAGTTATTGAAGGTATTAAGTCGTTTCCCTCCTTTAGATCTATTATGGTTGTGAGTTTTGGGGGCTTTTTAGCCATGATTAGCTATCCATTTGAGTTAGAAACCGGATCTGAAGTTGCTACTTCGGATCTAAGCATATTATGGTCTTGAGAAGCATAAAGTATATGTCCTTGAGTTGATTATGGAGCCTCTTTGCCTTAAACCCTAGTTTATGGTTTATTTTGCATAGATCTCCTTCTCTACACGTAAAGTTTGCAACTTTATGTCAGGAATAGGCTTGGCGAGGGTAGATCTACAGTTTGGAGTCCATGCATGACTCAAAAGTCCTCTGCATGTATGAAGATCTGAATGGACTCGGCGAGTCCTTGGAGTGGACTCGGCGAGTAGCAAGAAGATTTGGAGGAACTCAACGAGTGGGATGAACAGCTCGTCGAGTCGGATGAAGTTGGGCAGGAACTCGGCGAGTTGGAAGAACAACTCGGTGAGTCTGTTGAAGGTTGTCTTGGACTCGGCGAGTCTGGTCGCGAAACCCCAAACCCTTCGAGTTGAGACTTGAATCAGTGAGTCGAGTGAAGACTCGGTGAGTTGGACAGGTCAGGACTCGGAAATCGGTAGACTCGGTGAGTCATGGACTGACTCGGTGAGTCGAGTCGCGAATGGAAGGACTCTGAACATATGAACTCGGTGAGTCAGTAGGGTGACTCGGCGAGTAAGGTTGACCTGGAAGGTTGACTTTGATCAGGACTTTGACTTTGACCAGAGTTGACTTGGTTGTCTTTCGGGGGTCAGTTAGACTAAGTGTTGCATTGATATTGGTAGCTCGGGGAGCGAGTGGAGCAGGAGTTTAGAGAGTTGCCGGGCAGTGGCTAGTGGGATCATCAGCAAGTTTAGCCAGTGCAGGTGAGTTTCCCTTTGTGTGAATGGGTCTAAGGCCATAATGTCGGCCCATGTAGTTATGAGTAGAAGACCCGGGGGTTAACCCTAGGCACAGTATGCCAGTATGATATTCAGGACGAGGTCCAATGGTAGCGGGCGGGTGCCCAAGGAATGGTTTATGTGATAGTTTATACTTGTTGTCTGTGTGATACTTGTATGTTCCTGGTAGGGAGGTGAGTGTGGGCGAGGTCCCATAACTCACCAATAGCAGAGTGTGGATGGTGTTCCACATCTCATTAGCAGTAGATCATGGCGAGGCCCAAGTTAGGGAAGGAGTGAGGGTGGGCTGGGCCCGTATCTCACTATCAGCGGGAGTATGGACGGGGTTCCATGACTCATCAGTAGCAGGACAAGGGCGAGGCCCAGAGACAGGCGAGGCCTTAGGACAAGATCCGTTAGTATGTGTAAGCTTATGTGTTGTGATATGTTTATGTGCTATTATATATTAGCGGGCGAGGCCCTGTGACAGGCGAGGCCTAAGTGAAACAGATCTGTATCCGAGCGGGGCTCGAAGCCAGGCAGGGCCTGGAGCGGCGGGGCCGTTGTATCGGGCGAGGCCCGAGGTAGGGGGCGAGGCCCAATATGTGCAGTATGTGGTTATGCATGGTATGTGGTAGGGTGGGGGAACTCACTAAGCTTCGTGCTTACGGTTTTCAGTTTTGGTTTCAGGTACTTCCGGTAGCTGAGGGAAGAGCTCGGGGTGATCGCAGGCTACACACCATAGATTAGACAGCCTGGGATTGTTTTACTTTGATAACGAACATGTGTTTTGGAAATTAATACTCTGATTATGTTTGGATTGATGATTTTGATGGGTTTTAGCCATAAGAACTTTCCTATGTGCGCCTGCAAAACCCTAATGCTTGGATCTAGGCTTTCTAATTAAACATGCTTTGAATCCAAGACTTCTAATGACTAATTAGGTATGAGAACAATACAAAATCAGGTCTAGAAGCATACCTTTGAATCTCTTGTTTGATCTTGTTGTCTTGGAGCTCTAGAGTTACAATTGTCACTCCTCTAATGGCTTACAAACACCAAATAGCAAAGAAGATGATTTGGGAGAGAGAGGCTAGGAGGAAATCAGCCAGGGGTTCTCTATTCTCAATGAGGTGCCGATTTCCCTAAGCCATGGGGTCTATTTATACTTGTAGACTCCTTAAGGGTTACAACTTAAACCCTAGTTGGATAATCTTCTCTTAAAGCAATCCATATCCTTACCATAGATAGCCTTGGACGATTTTGAGCTATCCTTAGCTCTAGAATTTGTCGAACCCCTATCCAATAAGGATTTACAGTCTAAAGTGTAACTATCAAACAATTGACAGTTTATACCCTCTTATTTAATTAATCTCTTTAAGTCACCAAATTAATACCAATTAATTTATGACTTATATTAATCAAATAACAATATTATTATTCATTATATTATTATCATAATATATTAATAATATTTATTCTCTCTTAATAAATCATCCTATCAAGTTGCTATGGTGAAGGCAACCCAAAAGGACCATGCACAATCGGGTCAAATACTTGACTAATATAGTTGCAGCCTTAGACACTATTCCAACAGTCTCCCACTTGGATAAGTCTAGTAACTATATGCACAAGTACAATTCGATTTGCAATCATAGCTCTCAAAGACGCTGTCAAACTCTGATCTAATCAATCTTGTCCTTTAGATAAGGGATCGTACAGTCCTCTGTTAGATATCATGCTGACAATTCTATGGAATGATTAGTCAAGCATTTAGGTTTCTCGATCTCTGATTTATTTGACATAGAACTTAATCGAACACATCAATTCAGTTCTGACCGGGCCCGACACATAAGTCAAATCAAATCATCGAGCGACCGAGATATCACTTTTACCTTCTTAGGATAAAAGTTACAGATAAACTTCGACTTATATGCATTTACTTATTCATTAACCAACTATACACAACAATGTGTTTTATGACACTGAGTTACTGATGCGTTTTCGCATTATCAATGTACAATCAATTAACAAATAACAAACCATATATCTAGGTTTTAAGACTATATGATATTATCTTCTTGCGATCACCCTTTTATATCATATTCCATAAGGTGATTCCAGCAAGCGCGGGTTTGTTCCAACGCTCCAAACTAGTTCATAAGCACTCATGAACATTGCAACAACCCTTTGCTATGTCTAATACCATTTAGACAATCTACACACCGATTCATGACAATCTTCATTCATATCTACTTCCAACATATGAACGATTGTGGACAATTTGAATAATTCGATTATTCTTAATAAACTCAATTATTCTGGAAGTCAAAACATGCAAAATGAAACAATAGTTAAACAATTAACATAAGACAGTAACATTACTTATAAATAAAACTCCTTTATTTAATCATCAAATGTTAATTACATTTATCTATTACACGTTTCTAATACTATCTATCTAATCTATGCTAATATCATCCTTCAGCCCAATACTCCTAGCATGCTGCAAGTGCTTAACCCTACTCAGTCCCTTCGTAAGCCGATCTGCTGGGTTATCTTTTGATGATATCCTCTTTCACTACGAGTTGTCCTTCTTCTACACGATGTCTAATAAAGTGATATTTTCTGTCGATATGTCTTGATCTACCATGATCTCTCGGTTCCTTGGTCAAGGCAACCGCTCCTTCATTATCACAGAAAATCTCCATGGGCTCCTTTATGGCAGGTACAACTCCAAGATCACCGATGAAGTTCTTCAGCCATATTGCCTCCTTCGACGCTTCGCTCGCTGCAATGTACTTTGATTCGCACGTTGAATCAGCTACGGTTTCCTGCTTGGAACTTTTCCAAGTCACTGCTCCTCCATTCAGAGTAAAGACCCAGCCCGACTGCGAACGGTAGTTGTCCCTGTCGGTCTGAAAACTGGTGTCACTATACCCTCGCACCTTCAAGTCATCACTCCCTCCGAGGACTAAGAACCATTCCTTCGTCCTCCGAAGGAACTTAAGGATATTCTTCACCGCAACCCAATGGGATCTGCCAGGGTTCCCTTGATATCTACTAACCATGCTCAAAGCAAAGGCTACATCAGGGCGAGTACAAGTCATAGCGTACATGATTGAGCCAACTGCGGAAGCGTATGGTACTCGGCTCATTTATGTTATTTCAGCTTCGGTACTCGGACTTTGAGTCTTACTCAACTTGGCATTACTTTGTATCAGTAATTCTCCCTTCTTTGAGTTTTCCATACTAAAACGTTTTAGTACCTTCTCTAAGTAAGTGTTCTGACTAAGTCCAATTAGTCTCTTACTTCTTTCTCTTACTATCCTTATTCCCAAAATGTAAGAAGCCTCTCCGAGGTCCTTCATAGCGAAGCACTTCCCGAGCCAGGACTTAACTTCCTGCAGAGTCGGGATGTCGTTTCCTATGAGTAATATGTCATCGACATATAGAACGAGGAAACTAACTATACTCCCACTGGCTTTGACATATACACATGATTCATCTTCGCTTCGTACAAATCCAAACTCTTTGACTTTCTCATCGAAACAAAGATTCCATCTGCGAGACGCTTGCTTCAGTCCATAAATGGACTTCTCAAGCTTACACACTCTATTCGGATGCTTTGGATCCACAAACCCCTCTGGCTGAGCCATGTAAACATCCTCAGCCAACTTTCCGTTAAGGAAAGCGGTCTTGACATCAATTTTCCATATCTCATAATCATGAAATGCGGCAATAGCTAGCATCACTTTAATAGATTTTATCTTCGCAACTGGTGAGAAGGTCTCTTCATAATCAACTCTGGGAGTTTGAGTAAAGCCCTTCGCAACCAATCGCGCTTTATATGTGTGTACTTTTCCATCCACATCGGTCTTCATCTTGAAGATCCACTTGCACCCAACGGTCTTACGTCCGGGCACATTATCAACCAAATTCCAAACTTGGTTATCATACATGGATTGGATCTCGCTATCCATTGCCTCTTTCCATTTTGCAGACTCCGGGCCTACCATGGCTTCCTTATAGCTATTAGGTTCATCAAGATTTATTAGTGTACCATCACTAATATACGTGTCCCCTTCGGTAGTAATATGAAAACCATAAAAATGGGGTTGAACTCTAACTCTATCGGAACGTCTAAGAGGTAAGGATTCGTCAATCGGTTCAACCGGAGTTTCCTCCTCGGGTTGAGTGCCAATGGTAGAGGTTCCTTCATCTATCGACTCTTGAATCTCTTCAAGCTCGATTTGCCTCCCACTGTCTCCTTGGCCTATGAGTTCTCGCTCTCGGAAAACTCCTCTCCTCGCAACAAAGACAACATTGTCCTTCGGTCTATAGAAGAGATATCCAAAGGATTTCTGCGGGTAGTCGATGAAAATACATCGCTCACTACGAGGTTCGAGCTTGTCGTGAGTATCTCCTCTTACGAAAGCCTCGCAACCCCAAACCTTGATATGTGCCAATGAGGGAGCTTTCCCTGTCCACATCTCGTGAGGTGTTTTGGAAACCTTCTTAGTAGGGACTCGGTTAAGGATATGGGCGGCAGTCTCTAAGGTATACCCCCAAAAAGAGATAGGTAGTGAAGCACGACTCATCATAGAGCGAACCATGTCCAACAAGGTTCGATTACGCCTTTCTGCCACACCATTCAACTGCGGTGTCCTAGGAGGCGTCAATTGTGAAACTATTCCACACTCCTTGAGATAATCGTGGAATTCAAGACTTAGGTACTCTCCTCCTCGATCGGATCGAAGCATCTTGATTTTCCTGCCCAATTGATTCTCCACTTCATTCTTGAACTCTTTGAACTTTTCAAAAGTTTCTAACTTTTGCTTGATTAAATAGATATACCCATATCTACTATAGTCATCGGTAAAAGTCACATAGAAGCGGTTCCCATCCTTCGTGGTTGATCTAAACGGTCCACATACATCGGTATGTATTAGGTCTAATAGACCCTCACCCCTTTCACATGTACTCGTGAAGGGTGATTTAGTCATCTTTCCAAGCAAACAAGACTCGCACGTGTCATCTTCCCTAAGGTCGAATGACTCCAACACTCCATCCTTTTGGAGTTGGGCTATGCATTTCTTGTTGACATGTCCAAGACGATAATGCCACAAGAATGCTCTATCCATACTATTGGAAGAATCTATGTTTAAAACATCATTTCCTAAGTTATCAACAATCATAACAGTTTCATAAATTCCATTACATGGTATAACTTCAAAATAAAAGTCACCATTTAGATAAGCCAAAATAGAACCATTCTCATTATTAAAAGAAAATCTAAAACCTTGTCTAAACAAACCATGAAATGAAATGATGTTTCTAGCCATTTCTGGCGAATAGCAACAATTTTTCAAATCTAAACATAAATTATTCCTAAGCACTAAAGAATACACTCCAATCTTAGTCACAGGCGACGATCTTCTGTTCCCCATGATTAGATTGATCCTTCCTTGCTCCACATCCCTACTTCTTCTTAGTCCCTGCACATTAGAACAAATGTGATAACCACAACCGGTATCAAGAACCCAAGAAATAGCATGATTAGAATTGTTAGATTTAATTGTGTATATACCTGCGAAAGACGGCTTGATCTTTCCTTCCTTAATGGCTTGCAGGTACTCTGGGAAGCTTCTCCTCCACTGTCCTATCTTATGGCAGTGGTGGCACTCTGCCTCCTTTGGGTTAGGGTAGGGCTTAGCAGGATCAATTTTGGTCCCACTAGAAGAGGCACCATCTCGGGCTTTAACCTTGCGATAGTTCTTAGACGAAGCCTTCCTCTTCTTTCCCTTCCCTTGACCAATAACCAAGACAGGAGCATCGAGTGGATTGGGAGTTGGTGCAACAGACTTGTTTTTGAAGTTGCTCTCAGCGACCCTCAAGAGACCTTGGAGTTTGCTTAGGGTGACCTCCTCTTTGTTCATGTGGTAGGTCATCCTAAATTGATTGTAGCTAGGAGGCAAAGAGTGAAGCACCATGTCGATCGCCAAGTCTTCCCCAAAGTCAACATTCAACTTGCGAAGGCGGTCGACATACCTTTGCATCTTTTGCAGGTGCACGGTAAGAGATTCTCCATGACCCATCTTAGCGGAAATCATGTTAGTGAAAATCTCATAACGCTCTTGTCTCGCGTTTTGGTGGTATCTCTCCAATAAGTCTTGATGCATCTCGTACGGGTACATGTCCTCATAGGAATTTTGGAATTCGGAGTTCATGGTGGCTACATGATGCAATGTACCTTCGTTGCATCGCGCTCATGAGTTTCAAAAGCGGTCATTTCAGCCGGACTAGCGATTTCAGGGTTAATTTTCTCGAGCTTCTCATCGAGGACATACTCCTTATCCTCATAGCGAGCAATGGTGCGAATGTATCTTATCCGTTCGCTAAAGTTCGTCCCATCGAAAGTGACCTTTTGACAAAGGCTCATCAATGTGAAAGAACTAGCAGCAGCGTTGTTTGCGTTCGACATCTACAAATAGAAAGGTCAAAGATAGATTAGAATATGAATCCCTAATTATCACCCAATAAGAAAGATTAGGGCTAGGATCCAACAACAATATTTACATATTAGAAAAGGGATTCCGTAATCCAACATGCAAATAATATGAAGGTAAGTAAATGACGATTCACTAATTCTCCACCATAAAAACCTAACTATAAGTCCTAAATGTATTGAGAATTCCTAGGTTCGGATGAGATTCATTGAAACTATTCAATGGCATGTTTAAATCTCGATATGCCCCTCTTGTTTGTGACTGGGATACCGAGGATCACAAAGTGGGTGTGAATTACCATGCAAATTCACATGGTGCCTTCATTGTAACGATCACCTATTCGATGTGCCAGTAAACCACACATGCTCCATCGAACTATGATAAACAATGAATCACCCTTTGCCACCTTTTCTTAGAACCAATTAGTGTGCCGGTAAACCACACACGCTCCTCTAACTTCTTAGCAAGGGTGCAAAGTGTAATTTCATGGGATTGCATCAATTCACTTTTCCTAAAGTAACTAAGATTGGGAAATTTTTTTAAAAATGTGTAGTTACTTTGTATTTCATATTATACTTTTAATGAGAGGATGAGGTTGCCCTATCCTACCCGTTCGGCTAACGACCCTCCACCGATCAAGCAAGCGGTGGGTGTGAGTGTACACCCATTAAGCACCATTTTATAGGCCGCAACCTTATACCCACCTTATAGATCGGCTTCGTGAATGAGGCCTACTAACGGTAAGACTAGCATTTTAGTTATATATATATATATATATATATATATATATATATATATATATATATATATATATATATATATATATATATATATATATATATAAATCTTGTAATATTATATTAGTATAGGGTTGTATTTTAAACTTTTAAAAACTTAGGGTTTGAAATTTAAATTGTCTAAATTGAAACTTTTAATCACAAAACATAAATTTCAAAACTTGAGGACAAGTTTTAAACATTTAAAACATGGAGGATCAAATAACAAATAATTCTAATTAACAATTAATTTCCTAATTATCTATATTTGATTTATTCAAGATTTCTTGCAAGATAATTACCAATTTAATCAAAATAATTAATTAATTAATTATCATATAAGGAAATTAAATATTTTATTAATTGATAAATATCTTTAATTAGATCAAGATTATAGTCATATATATCAAAAAATCGGATTAGGGTTGATCTAATATGATTAAGGTAAGTTTCCATAAGATAATCATGAAGAAATCCCGAATCCGGCTTTTCCTGACGCTTGGACTCGCCGAGTGCACCAAGGGACTCGCCGAGTCTGGCCAACTCACCGAGTCCACTATGGAACTCGCCGAGTCCATGACTCAAAAACACAAAAATCGAATTTTGCAGTTAAGTTTCAAACAAACAAGCAACAATTTAATAGAAACCAACCTGGCTCTGATACCACTGATGAGTTTTAGCCATAAGAACTTTCCTATGTGCGCATGCAAAACCCTAATGCTTGGATCTAGGCTTTCAAATTAAACATTCTTTGAATCCAAGACTTCTAATGACTAATTAGGTATGAGAACAATACAAAATCAGGTCTAGAAGCATACCTTTGAATCTCTTGTTTGATCTTGTTGTCTTGGAGCTCTAGAGTCACAATTGTCACTCCTCTAATGGCTTACAAACACCAAATAGAAAAGAAGATGATTTGGGAGAGAGAGGCTAGGAGGAAATCGGCCAGGGGTTCTCTATTCTCAATGAGGTGCCGATTTCCCTAAGCCATGGGGTCTATTTATACTTGTAGACTCCTTAAGGGTTACAACTTAAACCCTAGTTGGATAATCTTCTCTTAAAGCAATCCATATCCTTACCATAGATAGCCTTGGACGATTTTGAGCTATCCTTAGCTCTAGAATTCGTCGAACCCCTATCCAATAAGGATTTACAGTCTAAAGTGTAACTATCAAACAATTAACAGTTTATACCCTCTTATTTAATTAATCTCTTTAAGTCACCAAATTAATACCAATTAATTTATGACTTATATTAATCAAATAACAATATTATTATTCATTATATTATTCTTATAATATATTAATAATATTTATTCTCTCTTAATAAATCATCCTATCAAGTTGCTATGGTGAAGGCAACCCAAAAGGACCATGCACAATCGGGTCAAATACTTGCCTAATATAGTTGCAGCCTTAGACACTATTCCAACAGATTTAGATTTAAGTAATGTTTTATTAAAAGAAAATTTTTAGTCTTGAATTTTGGGACGTTACAATCATCCTTACTAGGATATCAACCTAACCGGTCACTAACATAACATCATCCTATATACCAGGATACCGAGCTAAACCAGGTCACTAACATAGCATCATCCTATATACCAGGATACCGGCCTAAACTAGGTCACTGACATAATACTGTCCCAATTACCAGGACACCAATCTAACAGATCAATAAGCACATCAATAGTACAAGTACAATATCAGATATAACTATCTCACAGATCATCGATCATAACAATCTTTCATGACCAAGGCATCGACTTAACCAGGTCACTAACATACGAATCCTAACGGATCACATGATCATAATAAAATACTGTCTATTCTGATACCAATCTAACAGATCATAACTACATGTAGCATATTGTAACCAAGATAACAACTAAAAGGGCCGGCCTTGGTGCCTTAGACCCTATTGATATAGTGAGGATAACTCACCTGAAATTGCTGACTGAAAAGATAAGACCAAGTTGCTCCGACCTCTGACACGATCGCCGCCACTGAACACTACCAAAGAAACAATTCCATAACTACCAATATTACCAAAGTACCCTTGGAAGCCAAACTGGTCAACTCTTGGTCAAGGTCAAAGTCCTTAGTCAAATTCAACCTTCCTGGTTGACTCTACTTTCCGAGTCACCCCGTCGACTCGCCGAGTTCCCTTACCCAGAAAACTCTCATGACACAACTTAATTCGCCGAGTCGCCCTAAGACTCGCCGAGTCCAACGATCTCTAAGTCCCATCCTGTCCAACTCACTGAGTCGCCAACCGACTCAGTAATCCAAGGCTTTAACCAAAAGAGGTTGGGGTTCTGCGACCTGACTCGCCGAGTCCAAGGCAATCTTCAAAAGACTCGCCGAGTTGTTCTTCCAACTCGTCGAGTCCATGCACGTGTTCATACAACTCGTCGAGTACACCCATGTGACTCGCCGAGTCTCTCCAGTTCTCAATCCATTCAGAGGCTTTTCGAGCCATGTTGAGGCTCCAATCCGCAGAGCCACCCTTCTACAATCTATCCCTCACATAAAGTTGCAAACTTTATGTGAAACCAAAGAGATATGGGCCCAAAAACAATAGGGCTTGGGTTTTAGACAAAAGGGCTTCACCAACAATCCAATAACTGATGCTTTATGACTTTCTGGACCAATACAGGTCTAGATCTGAAGTAGCAACCTCAGATCTGGACTCCAAACCTGAAATGGATCTCAATCATACCAAAATGGCCCCAAATCCCATTCACGAATAAATCTAGAAGCAACAAAGGAAAGGTAATAGCTCATTACCTCCAAGATG
Source organism: Lactuca serriola (assembly GCF_051521515.1). NCBI lineage: Eukaryota > Viridiplantae > Streptophyta > Magnoliopsida > Asterales > Asteraceae > Lactuca > Lactuca serriola. The sequence goes on from NC_136410.1 coordinate 132,874,616, forward strand.
TGCCCAAAATTATAGTAGATTATGGATCTACACTACTTTCTTGATGCAAACCCTTTTGATCTTCAAATTTCTTCCACTAGAACACCTCTCAAAGCTTCAATCTCTCTCCAATGGCCTTATACACATGAGCTAGGGTTTGCTGGATCTCAAAAGGGGCTAAGGGAGCTGAGGGGAGGACATTAAGTCCTTTAAATAGGGTGCAAACCCTAAGATTAGGGTTTTTCTTATCCCAGCACGAACTCGTTGAGTCCAGCTTCCGACTCAGCGAGTTGGTCACTTAATTCGCGACTCAAACCCGCTCTGACTCGGCGAGTAAGCGTACCTACTCGTCGAGTCCCTTCTTCGAAATTACACTTTAAACTCTTAAATCGTAATTCTGAAATTCAGGATGTTACATGAAAGCATTTCAATGACACTCATTTCACAATTCCAAATCCTTATCGTAAATGTAAGAATACCAAGTTCTTGACATTTGCTATAATCTGTTAGATTTTAAACTTATATGCAACGATCCCCTTGTAATGACTATGCACAAAAGTCACAGAGACTTGGCACAGACATTACAAAGTATTCCAATGGAGAGAAATTCCATGGAAACGAAGTCTCACATTCAAAGTACATTCCTTTGAACATCCTTCTTGAATTAAGTTTCATAATCTTACACAGATTTAAAGAATAACTTCCACTTATGGAAACATCTCCATATTCCCATTTTGACTATCACTTCTGAACAAGAGTTACCTCTTCACAGAGTATGTCAATATGGTCCTTCCAAAATTCAAAATATACTTCTAACTGTCCATAAGCAACCAATATTTGGTAAACCTCAGACTATCCTCAAGAATTGCTTAACCATTTTAGTCATATCTCGTTCTAGTCCCCTTTCCCTTCTAATGCCCTAGGCATCTGGAAAATTAGAACGGATTAATGTTATAGCATATGTAATCAATCCTATACCGAAGCATATAGGATACAATACATAATGTTTCACATAAAGACATGATACTTTAACAGTCTCTTGCTATAATATTTCCACATATAGAATTTCCTTATGTTAAATCATTTCAACATAACATTCATATGTGTTCTTGACTAAATTTGATTAAAATCTCAATCTAAGCTTTTAGATTTGAAATGAAATATGAATTCCTCTCCCTTAATTATAGCAAAACAACTTTTCAAACCCTACAACTTTGTGAATTGAAACATTTGTTTTCTATTATTAACATTGCTAACTCGCAACACTTAATGTAATAAATGTGCTCTCACTAGCATACTAATTACATTCTTATTAGCATAACACTTATGCTCCCACCATCTAGTGAATAGATCACCATCAACTACAATAGACTTGAAGAATCCTTAAGAGGTATGGTTCAAGAAACCCTCTGACTATTCTAGTTTACATATATTTGGATGCCCCGCATATGCTCATGTGAATGATGGTAAACTTGAGCCAAGGTAAATGAAGTGAATATTTCTAGGACATGCGATAGGAGTAAAGGGTTATCGATTGTGGTGTACAGAAGAAGGAAGAACTCCTAAATTTATCATGAGAAGAGATGTGACATTTGATGAATCTGCCATGGGTAACCAGGGAAGAGGTGATACAAGTCAAGTAGGGAACAAAGATCAGGGTGCTAGCCAGAAGGTGGAGTTTGTAACACAAACTCCAGACAAAGTTCTAATAAGTGACAAAGAGCAAGGCTGATTGTAAGCAACCTGGACAAGATGAAACCCAAGAGCAACCCATGAGATCTTTGTCCAGTGGTGATGATGCCAGGAAGGATGTGTTGGGTTTTTGTATACTACAACATCCTATTGTGCACATACAACCCTAAATGCTTTGGATCTATGTTTTCTCTAATTGTACATGTAATATTGTTTCCAAATCATTAAGCCTACAACTAGCATACAATTGACATAAACCACATAGAATTGAGTTATGGAATTCCCTCTTTGTTGTAGCTTTTAGTTTTGGCCTTTAAGAACTTAGCACCTCAAATATGATACCTCAAATGGTTCACAGACACCATGAACAAAGGAGGACTTGATAGAGAGGCTACTTAGCACACAAAATCGTTTATCACTCTTCTTAGAATGCATGAGGGCCGATTTTGGTGACTATGAGTTCCTTTTAAAGTGAGGCAAAGTCTAGGGTTACAACCATGCGAACCCTAATTCACATGAACCTTCATATTACTTAGGCTCCATGGGTTAAACCTCCATGGACTATCATATTGGTTTAGCCCATCCTAAGTAACCATGGATCATTGGCCCACACTATAAGAATAATTGATTTACTTAATCAGTCCCCGTATATTTAATTAGTCTCTTTTGACAAATAAATTAATTCCGAATTAATTCTTGATCAATACTAATTAAATAATATGATTTCATATTAATATATTAGAACTTATAATATATTAATAAATCATAAATAACCTCTTCTCAAAAGTCTATCCTATCAAATTGCTCTGGTGAAGGCAACCCAAATGGATCATGCTACTCTCGGGTCAAGTACATACCAGTTCTAGTTATGGGCTTAGACACCTAACCCAACAGGATGATGGGTCAGAATCGATAGCAAAGAGAAGAACAAGGAGGGTCATTAGACAACCTGATAGATATGTGGGATGTGTGAATTCAGGTGAACGTGACTCCATTGTGTTTGCTTTAGCAATTAGAGAAGACATTGACACCAAGGAGCCTCAATCGTATAAATAGGTTTGTGAAAGTAAAGAAGCAAATGATTGGTTGATGGCCATGAATGAAGAAATGCAATCTTTAGAGAAGAATGAAACATGGGATCTTGTTCCATTACCAAAGGGAGTGAAGCCAGTGGGATACAAATGGATCTTCAAGAATAAGGATGGGATACTAAGAGTTGAATCAGCTAAGTTCAAGGCAAGGTAGGTGGCAAAAGGGTTTTCTCAGTAAGAAGGAATTGATTATCACGAGGTGTTCTCACCGGTTGTGAAGAACAAGACAATCCGGGTTCTTTTGGCCATGGTGAGTGAATTTGATCTGGATCTTGAACAACTTGATGTGAAAACTACATTTCTTCATGGGGACTTAGAAGAGAAGATTTATATGTCCCAGTCGGAAGGGTTCCTTGATTTTAAGAAGGATCATGTATGTTTGTTGAATAAATCCATCTATGGGTTCAAGTAGTCTCCAAGACAATGGTACAAGAGCTTTGATTCATTCATGATCTCGAATGGCTACACTTAGTACCAGTTTCACGATTGTGTTTACTCAAAGGAATTGTCACCAGATTCCCACATGTATATGTTTCTATATGTTGATGATATGCTCATCACAGCCAAGGATATAGCTGGAATAAATGACTTGAAGACTACCCTGAAGAATGAGTTTAAGATGAAGGATTTAGGAGCACCAAAGAAGATAATGGGGATGGAGATTCAAAGGGACAGAAGATCAGGACGGTTATGTATTTCTCCACAAAAGTACATTTAGAAATTTCTGCAGTCCTTCAATTGTGACCAATCCAAGCCAGTTGGAACTCCTTTGGCAGCTCACTTTAAACTTGGTCCACTACTAATGAATAAAGGAAATACATGAGCAGAGTTCCATACTCAATTGTTGTTGGAAGTATCATGTATGCTATGGTTTGTGTAGCACCTGGTTCTTGGTATGTGTTATGTTATTAAATCTTCTTTATTTTTGCACTTTTGGCCTTGGACTCGGCGAGTCGAAGGACTGACTCGCCGAGTAGAAGCAGGATGATGCGCGGGATTTAAGTCGCGGACTCGGCGAGTAGCCGTTGTTTGGGCAAAAATCCTAATCCAGGGGTTTGCACCCTATTTAAATGACCTTATGCAACCTCCTTTCCCCCTTTATGCTCCCAAACACTGCTCATAGCAAACCCTAGCCGTTTTTGTGAAGATCTAGGACCTTTTGAGTGATTCTTGTGAGTTTTGATCTCAAGGAAGAAGGAAGAGCATAGAAGGATCAAGAGGGGACTAAAGGATTCGAGTTTGGTTCATCATTTGTAGTCTTTGGAAGGTATAAAGTCTGAACCTTGATCATTATTTTGTTAGATCCCTCTTTGGGGTGATTTAGGGCTTTTATAAGCCATTTTTGGTGGCCAACCATGTTTGCAAACATGGTTGGGGGTTTGGGCTTCTGTATCATGTCATTTTATGAGCAAAAAGTCAGATCTAGGTTGCTTTGTGCACCAAGGAAGGCCCCATGCAACAAAAGAACCATTCTAGAGCCTTTTAAGCTCTAATGTCCCATGCATGCATGTAAGGTTTGTAACTTTACGTGCTAAATCGAGTTTAGGGGCCTGGATCTATCATTTGGTTAAGTGTTGTACATCTGAAATCGAAGTTCTTAGTAAGGAATGTGATAGACTCGGCGAGTCCATTCCTGGACTCGGCGAGTCCAAGGGTTTTGGTCCCATATCAGTGAGGGTTGTAAGGACCAGTTGAGCGTGGAAGGGTTTTTAGGAGTCTCGGGGAGTGACCCAACGTTCTGGACTAAGCAAAGGGTTCTAGGAATTCATGGTACTCGGCGAGTGCATGAACGGACTCGGTGAGTCCAAGACAATCTTCATGAAACTCGGCTAGTTGTTCATCAACTCGGCGAGTCGAGGACAGAACGTGTTCATAGGTTGAAGAGTAACTCGACGAGTTGTTGATACAACTCGGCGAGTCAGGTCAGGACATGAGTATCAGTTGATGTTGAACTCGACGAGTTGTTCATACAACTTGGCGAGTCAGATGTGGATTCAGTCGGTGTTCATTTAGAAGAAAAACTCGTCGAGTTATTGCCTAACTCAACGAGTAGAGATGGGTATGAGGTCTGATGGAAGGATAGGGACTCGGCGAGTTGACGAGTCAACTCGGCGAGTCAGGTCAACTGGAAGTTGACTTTGACGTTGACTTTGACTTGGTCAAGGGGTAAAATGGTCATTTTACCCTAAGGGTAGATGTCAGTTTCTGACTAAGTGTTTTGTGGGAATTTTTAGCCGGAGGACTTCCGGAGCAGCCGCGGCAGCAGTCAGAGGATTTCCGTGCAGTTCAGCAGATACGAGGTGAGTTGCCTTCCAGTAGGGGTGGGTCTAAGGCCACAATGCCGGCCCACCATTGAGGAGTGCTTAGAAGATAATTGTCTTTGTGGTATTTTATCTTGGTCTGCTTTGCGTTTGGTTATGTGTTATATCTGTATGATATGTTGCATGATAGGGATAGTTTCCCTGATAGTGGTCCGTAGGACCAAGGGGTAGGTTAGTACCCGGATATGTCTGAATGTGTGCTTATATCTACTATTGTATGCTAGTGGTAGGGGGTGGAATAGTCCCCTGTTACCGGTTGAAAGATACCGATGTCGATTACCGGTTGAAAGATACCGATGACGATTACCGGTTGAAAGATATCGATGATGATTACCAGTTGAAAGATACCGATGACGATTACCGGTTGAAAGATACCGATGGTATTTTATGGTATGTGGTATGATGGGGGAACTCACTAAACTTTGTGCTTATGGTTTCAGTTTTTGGTTTCAGGTACCTCTTCATCCAAGGGGAAGGAGTCGGCGGCGTAGCATGGCATCACACACACTCACATATGATTTCCGCATAGTGTTTTCTGGGATTGTACTTTGATATGATATTTGTTCATGGTTTTGGGTTTCAAACATGATACTTGGTTTTGAGATGACATATTTATACAATATTTCCTAATGAATGTTTATGAATTAATTAATCAAAAATGAAATTTTTAGGCTTGAATTTTGGGATGTTACAAGTTGGTATCAGAGCCCTAGTTTGAGGGATTCGGACACGCCCTCGGGGGTGTCTGGACTCAAACTAAGGGGCTAAGAGATTTTTGCAATAAAATGGTTTTCTAAAAATTACGAAAGACAAGGTGTGTGATGCATGCCACCGGCCGGGCTCAAGTAAGTTTTCCCCAAGATACCCATACGTGTTATGTTATGCTATATGGCTTGATTCAGAATTGCATGATATAATAGGACTGAGGATCTAGGAAGATGCCTTGTGTGCCTAATATATGATTCTGATAATCGCATGCTAGTTAGGGCTAAGGATCTAGGAGGATGCCTTATATGCCTATTGTATGAGCTATATGCTAGGGCTGTTTAGTCAGTAGTAGGATGGCCTGTATAGGTTATGCCTGATTTGGTTACTCGATGCACGAATGCTTCTTGCTTTGTGCTATAGGGGTTCTGGCTATTTCCAACTAACTAAGGAGCGGATATGTAACAATACTTGCAAGCTAGTTAGGGGGAAATGGTAGGGACTCCTGCGCAGCTGATGGCGGATAGTAGGTCGGAGAGTGCCCTAGGGAAGCCTAGGAAGAGGTTAGTGGAAAGGGGTATCGGTAAAGGGACCTGGTGAAGTCGAAGCAATCATTGAGGAAAGCACGGGTAGATGTGGAAGGTAGTATGGGCCCGTACTACAGAAAGCAGAGGACCCATACTCGAATCAAGGAGGGCCTAGATGAAATTAGGAACCTTGGGGAGCGTGTTAGAACTCTTGAGTATATGTATGATCCTGACGTTTATGCGTGTGTTATCAGTATGGTGACCACACGACTTGGAGTAGGAGGTTCCGGATCAGGATCAGGATCGGGCTCGGGTTCAGGATCCGAGCAGGTTGCTGACGGGCTACGTGAGTTCATCGCGTCTGAGATCACGAGAGGTGTCCTTGAGTCGACCCCTATCATCTTCGGGTCGATCAAGGAGGGGATTGTTGAGCTGATGGAGGATCGTCTTCGATCATTTAGGAGTGATATGGCGTCTAGCCAGATGGGTACGCGCACACTGTCCTTTAAGGACTTTCGTGGGAGTGGTGCGCCGGATTTCCGTGGGGTGAAAGACCCCATTGCTGCTAGGAGATGGATCGCAAACATTGAGTATGCGCAGCTAACGAGATTCTGCCCAGAGGGGTCGAAAGCGAGGTATGCAGCAGGATGCTTGCGAGACAGGGCTAGGGATTGGTGGGAGTCTGTTGGTTACTCATTGGGATCCTCGGCTGTTGAGGCTATAACTTGGTCGGACTTTGTGACCAGATTCAGGGCGGAGTTTGCGCCTGCTGTGGAGCTTCAGCGGCTGGCCAGGGAGTTTTTGGACATGAGGCAGACTACGGAGACTGTGGCGGAGATCATCGCCAAGTTCTGGGAGAGGGCATTGTTGGTGCCCCAGTATGCAGGTGATGAGGATATGAGGAGGACCCGCTACGATGACATGCTACGAGCTGACATTCGGGAGCATGTTAGTTTTTCAGCTTGCCCTACCTTGGATTCCATGATTGCCAGGGCTAGGGAGAGGGAGATTGATCTGGAGCACGTCCAGAAGAGGAAGACAATGGAGGGGCTGACGACTGGGGCTTCAGAGAAGAAGCCCAAGGGATCTAATGGTAGGCCGAAAGGCCAGGCAGGACGGGACCACTGTGGGAAATACGGTCGGTCACACAAGGGAGCTTGTCGCACTGGGCCGGGTTCGGCCTTCTATAAGTGTGGCAAGGTGGGGCATTTTGGCAGGGATTGTACTGCCCCCGCCCCTGCGGTACAGATGACAGACCTGATTTGCTTCCATTGCAATCAGAGGGGCCACAAAAGGGCCAATTGCCCGAGATTGACAGCAGCGTCAGCAACAGTGCCAGCGGCAGCGCCGGTCTCAGCGACGGCGCGGGTTAAAGATGGCCGGAAGGTCAAGGCAGAGGTTCCAGTGGTGCGAAGCCGAGCATTTCAGCTGACAGCCGAGGAGGCACGCGCTGCACCCGATGTGGTGACGGGTATGATTCTTTCCCTATGATCTTTTTTATTGTGATTGTTTTTTTGATATGTGCTCTGTTTAGGATCGTTCCATGTGAACGGCATCCCGGTTCTGGTATTGTTTGACTCGGGCGCTACTCGGTCATTTGTGTCTCTTGCGCTTAGCAAGAGATTTTCTGAGTCTTCCGGCATGTTGGATTGCCCTCTAGAGGTAGAGATTGCAAACGACCGTTCGGTGCAGGCATCGACGGTATTTCGAGATTGTGTGCTGAGGTTATTTGAGGAGCACTACCCAGTAGACTTGGTTCCCATTCCATTGCGTGCGAACAAGGTGATTATAGGTATGGATTGGCTCAGCCCTAATGGGGCAATGATCGACTGCACGCAACAGTTGGTGCGGGTCAGGACCCCAAGCGGGGGAGAGCTGGTGATCCCGGGCGAGAGGCCACAACGAGGACCGACTTTATGTTCAGCAGCGAGAGCTAGGCGCTACCTCCAGCAGGGTTGCGTAGGTTATGTCGCGTATGTTATGGATACCCGGGAAACGGGTAGGGCTACGGTCGATGACGGAACCTTGTCCCTGATAGGACCTAGCACTCCTGCTTGGTCCGTACCAGACATGATCGCTTTTTTGGGGAGACAGGATCAGAGGCGCTGATTGGAGGGTCGTGCGCCCTCAACCGCTAGAGCGCTCTCATTGGCTCCGACGGTAATACTCTGATCCTACTGTTTGTCTCCTGATCGTACCTTTTGTCTTGGAGCAAGGAGCGTCACTTGGCGGGCGCGAGCCTTCCGCCTGGGCGTTTCGCTCCCGGGGGCGCCAGCGGGCGCTGAGCCTTCTGGGCTGGGCCTGGCCGGTGTGCCCGGCTCTAGGGCTTGGATGCGGCTCTGCTGTGCTGCCCTAGGCACACCATTAAGTCCCCCAGTCTAGTAGTTGTAGCATTGCAGCGCTAGTTACGGCGTTCTGGACTTAATTGATTGACGCATGTTCGTTTTCTTCTACCCGCCACTTCGTTTTTAATGGCGACGTGACTGCGCATGACTGTTGGCAGTTACATCATTACGTCAGACATTTAGATGTCCCACCTCTTCCCCTTCTTTAAGAGGGTATTTGCACAGTTTCTTTCGCTTCATCTGTTCTTCCCTTTCTCTTCGTGCTCATTCTTCTTTCCCTTTCATGGCTAACCTTCCCGGAATCGTCCCTTCTGCTGCCGAGTATCGACAATTGGAGGCCACGTATGGCTTATCTTCCTTAGAAGGTGTGGAATTTCCTTCCCTTGGCTCTAGCATCTCTTCCCCTCCTCCTGGCAAGATTGGGGTTTTCCTGAAAACCCTAGACGTCGGTATACGATTTCTCCTGACGGACTTTCAGGAGAAAGTCCTTCAAAAGGATGGATGTAGTCTTCAGATGTTGACCCCCAATGCTGTCAACAAAGTGGTTGCCTTCGAGATGATCTGTAGGGCAACCAGGTACCTTCCCGACTACTTTGTTTTCAAGTTCTTCTTTCGATTCTGCATCACCGGAGATAAATGTACCTTCTCAGTCCCGCGAGGGGGACACGCCTTAGTTCCCGATGGGCGTACCCCCAAGAACTGGCAGGACAAGTGGTTATGGGTGAACCAGGAGCTGGTTGGAAGTGGCCGCTACCGTGCCAATGCATTCGCTGATACCATTCCTAAGCTTTTCCCCCACAACCAGGGTGTTGCCTTCGAGTGTCGTCGGAAAGTATGTGCACCAGAACTTCTCGTTAAGCTTCAGCGACGTCATCGTCCATTCATATGTGTCGATGTGACTGTCCGGGTCGGTGGTTCCATTATACGTTTTGAGTGTCGGGAGCTTTGCGGTATTTGGTATCTGATAATCCAACAGCTCTTTGATGAACGGAGACGTTACGCTTCAGAAAAAACCATCTTGGCCTGGGATAGTCGACGTCCCCTGTTGGTATTGGGAGTTCATACCATGCGGCGGTGGCGTGAGGTAGCCCGGACTTGGTCCATAAAAGGGGTATGGCTGGAATGGTAACTGGAGGGGATAACTATTGGAGAAAGGGTGTATGGATGTAGCGGGGCTGATCATTATCGGCTGTTGCAGGTTGTTGTTGGCAGGCATAGTCGGTCCGTGATGGTGTGCCTAGGGCAGCACAGCAGAACCGCATCCAAGCCCTAGAGTCGGGCACACCAGCCAGGCTCAGCCCAGCAGGCTCAACGCCCGCTGGCGCCCCCGGGAGCGAAACGGACAGGCAGAAGGCTCGCACCCGCCAAATAACACTCCTTGCTCCAAGATAAAAGATACGGTTAGGAGACAAAGGGCAGGATCAGAGCATTACCGTCGGAGCCAATGAGAGCGCTCTAGCGGTTGAGGGCGCACGACCCTCCAATCAGCGCCTCTGACCTTGTCTCCTCCAAAAGTGATCCTGTCTGGTACGGACCAGGCAAGAGCGCTAGGTACAAAAGGATGTGCACACAAGACCAGCGAGGTAATCTCTCTAACCGATCTTGAGAGAACAAACACAAACCCTAAAGTCATCCTAACTTGACCGTCGGAGCATTCTCCCGGGAACCCCTCCCGGGAAGCGGCCGACGGCCCTTGTTCTTTGTGATCTTGCAGTTATAATCAGGCAACCAAGAAGATCTCATCCCAGAGTCAGAAGCAAGGTCTCATCCGGGACAAGGTTCCATCATTTGGCTCCATCCGTTTGTGAGACGAAGAACACAAATAAAAGCACGAAAGCAAGCATCAATGGCGCCCAACGGTAGTGAGGGACGACCAATTAGTCCCATACGTTCCCATGACGACGTTGGACGAAACGCCACCGCCTACAGCGACCAACAGGACAGTGTTGAGCGAAGGAAGTTCTACAACAGCCGCCGGAAATATTTCGCAACCGTTGTTTTCTCAGCAAGGAACAACTCCGGTGGAGCTACTTTCGCCTACACAGCTTCAGATGCCGCCGTTCTTTGTGTCGCCGCTGCAATAGGTGCAAACAGTTCACTCAACTGCACCTCCATCGAGCCATATTTTAAACCTTTCACCGTCATTCGTAACACCTACATTGTTCCAGACGACTAGTGGACAGAGTTCCACAACACTACTACCACCATTGGCACAAACCATGATGAACCATTCACCACCCGTCTACCTGACGGTTGGAGCATGGACTGGACCGACTATCCTCCCAAACAACAGCTTACAACAGTCGATAATGATCAACCCTGTTACATCCATGCACCTTACGCCCCCACAACATGGAATGAGTTCTCAATACCAGCAAGGGACGTCGACTGCTCCAAACCAGGATGGTTTTTCCCGGAGCGTAACATCTCCGTTTGTTAAAGAGCTGTTGGATTACGAATACCAAACACTGGAAAGCTCCCGACGCTTAAAACGTACAATGGAACCACCGACCCAGATAGCCACATTGATACATATGAATGGACGATGACATCGCTAAAGCTTAACGGGAAGTTTTGGTGCACATACTTCCCGATGAGGCTCGATGGCAACGCCGACACATGGTTCAAAACGCTACAACCGGGCAGCATTTCAAACTTTGCTCAGCTCAAGTACCTCTTCCTCACCAACTTCATGCAGCTATGTAAATACAAAGGCGATTCTCATTCAATTATAGGCTGTAAACAAAGGGAGGGGGAGACTGTTCGAGAATACTTTACAAGGTTCATAAACGCTATGTTGGATGTACCGGGGCATGACGAAGGGCTCATTGCTGGTGCTTTCACATGGGGACTCCTGCCTGGGCCTCTCTCGCAAAAACTCATGGGAAAGAAGCCTCTAACACGAGCTGAGTTGAAAGAACGAGTGGAGCGAAACCTACGGCAGGAAGATGGTGAAGCAACCAAGCAGTCCTACTTGAATGCTATGGCGACTAGACATCACCACCCGACCCACACAGATTTCCAGGGGGGAGGAAGACACTATGGCCAAGCAAGAAGACCACCGCCACGTTTCCGACCATTTATTAAAGACGACAGACGGGGTCGCCGCCCAGAAGTATATGCAGTGTCTGAGAAATAGCAGCCAGCCATGTCGCCTAAGAGTCGGTACTATGAGTACCACAAAAGCAAAACGCATGATACAGCTAGTTGTTCGGTACTAAAGAAGGAGACGGAGGAGAAACAACATAAGGGAGACCTGGTGGAGGTGGCGCAAAGCCTACGCGCCAAATTTGATGCTGAGAACGCCAAGGGTCCACCCTGTGAAGGAGTTCAGCCCAAGGAGATATTCATGATACACAACAAAAGAAGTAGGGAGGAACAGCGGGGCGAGCAAGTCATTGTTAAACCGTCAGCACGCGTGCTCACGTTCTCCATACAGGATCCCCGGCCGGACGGCTGGAAAGGTGACAACCCTCTGATAATACAGACATCCATCAAAGACGTGACTATCCATAGGGTCTATTTCGACATCGGGAGTTCAGCAGACATCATCTATGAGCATTGTTTCCGGCTCCTTCCGGATCGCTGGAAAGACAATTTGCGACCTACAACGGGTAGGCTGGTGGGATTTACCGGCCACAGCCTGTGGCCGTTGGGCATGATCCACCTCCCCTTAACAATCACTAGCCACGACAAGTAGCGGAAGAAGACCGCCCTGATAGACTTTGTGGTCATTCGACACTCCGCGGAGCACAACATCATCTTAGGGGGGACTGCCCTCTTGAAGCTAGGGATCGTACCTTCAACCATGCATGGGATCATGAAATTCAACACACCAAAAGGCGAAGCCACGATTTTGGCCACCCCGCCCAGAGAATTGCGGTGCTATACAGTTATGAAGCCAACAGAAATAACCAAAGTGCCCAAGAGGCCCAGGGGCAATCCTGCAAAGGGGAAGAAGGTAATCAATGATGGTACCCCGAACAGCCGGTCAATGTTGGAAGCGACCTCCCAAGCCACACAAGAAGAGCACTGGTCGATCTGCTCAAACGCTACAAACATGTATTTGCTTGTACCCCCATGGATATGGTGGGGGTAGAAAGGAAGGTCATTGAACATAAGCTAATGATCAAACCGGGGGTAAAAGAGGTTAAGCAGAAGAAGAGGGTACAAGGAGGAGACCGTAACAGGGCGATCAATGCAGAAGTTTCTAAGCTGACGGAGGCCGGAATAGTAAGGGAGGCGATGTTCCCAACGTGGATTGCAAACCCAGTTATGGTCCGCAAGCAGGATGGGTCGTGGCGCATGTGCATCGACTTTTCTGATCTAAACAAGGCATGCCCTAAGGATTGCTACCCACTCCCGTAAATCGATCAGAAGGTAGAGTCGCTATAGGGATTTAAGCTAAAATGCTTCTTGGATGCATACAAAGGGTACCACCAGATATTGATGAGCAAAGAAGACGAAGAGAAAACAACCTTCTATACAGACCATGGCACGTTCTGCTACACCAAGATGCCTTTCGGGTTAAAGAATGCAGGAGCGACATACCAGTGGCTAGTCGACTCGATATTCGCCAAGCAAATTGGAAGGAATATTGAGGTGTATGTAGATGATATGGTGATTAAGAGTCCAAATGAAGAAAAGATGCTGCAAGACATCGAAGAGATTTTACAGACATTAGAGGTGGCCAAGATGAAACTAAACCCAGCGAAATGCACGTTTGGAGTGGAAGAGGGGCAATTCTTGGGCTACTATGTTACTAGACAAGGCGTCCAGCCCAGCCCGACCAAGGTCGACGAGTTCATCGAGACGCCAACCCCAAACTCTCTTAGAGATGCACAAGGTCTGAACGGGAAGCTCACAGCTCTAAGCAGGTTCATCTCGAAATCTACCGACAAGGCTATGCCACTGTTCCACACCTTAAAGGGATGCATCGAGAAAAACAATTTCCAATGGACGAATGAAGCAGAGAAGGCGCTCCAGAGAATCAAGGAAGCACTGCACAAGCTGCCGACTCTGGCAAGCCCCATCCCTAGAGAAACATTACAAGTGTATCTTTCAACATCAGGCGAAGCGATATCATCGGTATTGTCTGTGGAAAGGGAAGGGGGGCAGAGACCGGTATACTTTGTTAGCAGAGCACTGCAGGGACCATAACTAAACTATCCCATGCTGGAAAAATTGGTCCTGGCACTCATCTACGCTGCGAGACGATTAAGGCGATACTTCCAGGCACATCAAATCGAGGTACTCACAAGCTACCCCATTAAACAGATCTTGCTTAAGCCGGAGATGTCGGGTCGGCTGGCCAAGTGGGCAATTGAACTGGGAGAGCATGATATAAACTACCACCCAAGAACAAGTATCAAAGCGCAGGCGCTGGCTGATTTGTTACTAGAAATCCCTGACGGAGGGAACCCGACGAAAGAAAAGGTGTGGGTAGTTGAAGAGGCCCCTACCGGCGATGGTTCATGGACCCTGTACACGGACGGAGCGTCCAGAAGGGACGTCTTAGGGGCGGGGCTGATCCTGACTAGCCCAGAAGGAGAAGAGGTAACCTATGCCCTCCGTTTCAACTTCCATACATCGAACAACGAGGCGGAGTACGAGGCGCTGCTTGCACGGTTGCGACTCGCCAAACAGATGGGTGCGAAAGCTGTAACAGCACGAACCGACTCAAGGTTAGCAACGAACCAAGTCAATGGGAGTTTCGAGGTAAGAGACCAAAGAATGGGAAAGTATGTAAAGATGGTAAAGCAACTGGTAGGATCATTCGGAAAATTTACAATCAAGCAGATACCCAGAAGTGAGAACAAGAGGGCAAACGCTTTGAGCAAGCTAGCGTCCACTTGTTTTGACCACCTGTCAAAGAAAGTTTTAGTGGAGGTGCTCCGGGAGAGAAGCATTGATGAACAACAAGTGAACATCTTCATCCCTGCTGGACCCACATGGATGACACCGTTCCGAGAATACCTCCATAGAGGAGTGTTATCGGACGACCATGACGAGGCCAGAAAAATACGTATAAAGGCGCCCTCATATGCAATGGTGAACGGGGAATTATACAAGAAGGGATTCACGTCTCCATGGCTAAAATGTGTAGATCAAGCCAGGGGGAGAGAGATATTGCAGGAAGCACACTGAGGGCAGGTAGGCGCACACGAAGGGGCGAGGGCTTTGACAGGAAAGGTGCTACGAATGGGGGTATACTGGCCGACGATACATCAAGACGTGGTAGAAGTAACCAAGAAATGTGGGAAGTGTCAGTCTTATGCCCCAGTCCAGGTGAAACCCCCGGCGCCGCTAAGCAACATATCCAGCCCATGGCCTTTCTACCAGTGGGGCATAGACATAGTGGGTCCATTCCCAGAAGCACCAGGGAAGCTGAAGTATATGGTGGTAGTCGTGGATTACTTCACAAAGTAGATTGAAGCTGAGCCACTGGCATGCATATCTGGGAGGCACATGATAAAATTTGTGTGGAAAAACATCATGACAAGATTTGGAACACCTAAGGTTCTCATCAGCGACAATGGTTTGCAATTCGCTGAGAACCCATTCAGAGAATGGTGCACTGCGAAAGGGATAAGCCAACGCTTCACATCGGTGGCACACCCTCAAGCGAACGGTCAAACGGAGGTGTCCAACCGAACCATTGTCAATGGGATCAAAAAGAGGTTGGGCAAAGCAAAAGGGAATTGGTCAGAGGAGATACTAATGGTGTTATGGTCATACAGGACTACACCACAGAAAAGCACAAGGGAAACACTTTTCAGCTTGACATATGGGACTGAGTTCCCCATGGAAGTGGCAGTGAATACGCTAAGGGTGGCCAACCAAGATGAGGAAAGCAACACACAAGACCTGAGGATAAACTTAGATATCCTAGAGCAGAAACGTGAAGAATCGGGAGTACGCCAAGCTGCGTACAAACATGCAATAGAAAGGTATTACAACCAACGGGTAAAGGAGAAGGCCTTCAAAGTGGGCGAGTATGTCTTGAGGAAAAATGAGGCCAGTCGGGCACAACCCCAGGGAAAGCTGGGCCCAACATGGGAAGGCCCATACAGGGTCACAGAGGCAAACAGGAATGGGGCATACGTGTTAGAGACGATGGAAGGAAGGCCCATTCCAAGAACATGGAATGCTAGGAACCTAAAGAAATATTTTTTCTAAGGAAGAGGAAAGATGTAACCCTAGTTGGTTGATGTTCCATTGAGTATGTTGCACCCTAGAGTACTTAGAGTACGTCTATCCATGCTAAGTGACATGAGAACTGATACTCAGTGTATTTCTATGTTTAAAGACATGAGTTTAGTACTCGACATATATAGAATTTCATGCATAAGTGACATGAGCTTAATACTTAGTGTATTTAAAAAACCCGCGGTTAAATAATAATGCAATTGCTGATCTCTCATACTTAGTGTAATAATCTCCAATGATTGAATGATGAGTGCTAAGTGCATTCAATGTGAACACTTAGTGTGTCAATGGTAACAAAAGCAAGGCAAAATGTTTGGCACATCTTGAGCAATATGCAATAAACGAATAAGCCAAGCACAAAACAAAAAAAGTATATAGTAGATAATTCTTAGTGCATGTCAAACATATATATATATATATATATATATATATATATATATATATATATATATATATATATATAACATTGTTCTTAGCAGTTCAACCATTGCAAAGCAAAACACATAGACTAAACAAAACGAAGAAATATTATGGCTCGGAACCATCACCAACAGCCTTATCACCAACCACATCCCCCTCCACAACATCATCCTCACCTACTTTCCCAGCCAACCCACCAGAAACTTCCCTATCATCCACCACTTCATCAACATCATCACCTCTAACACCTGCTCGATCACCACCACTAGCACCATGATCTTTCCCATTCCCTCCCACATCAATGTCATTCACAAGCACCATCTCACGACCTGTAGCATCCTCAGGAGTACCCTCTGAACCAAAAGAACACAACTCTCACAAACCATCAATACCCATCTCTCCCAGACCCAACAGACCTGCATGATCCATGCTAGCGAAGGACAAGAGAGCATTACTTACGCTAAGCACAGGCCCGACAGACAGTGAACCAACACCCGCCTCCCCACTTTCACCACCACTTGAAGTTTTCTGGATAGATTCAACCCCAGCCATATATGCAGCATGGCGGATAAGACTGATAGCATTGGTAAAGTCAGGATGCTCTATCAGCTTATCAACGATACGCACAACACCGATTTGCAACAGCAATCCAAGTCTCGATGAACAGCGCACACATCTGCTTGTAGCGACGACACAAGCTTGTCACGGTCAACGGCGTCATGCTCGAGACTTTCAACCTAGATCATTAAACCTTCATTCATTTGAGTGAGAGAATCAACCTTGGCCTCCAATGCATCCCTAGCCTCATCAAGAACATTCTTCTCAAATGCCAACAACTCATATTTCTTTTTAGTTAAGCAAAGATCATCGCCAAGCTCACCCAGGCGGTGCTCCAAGCTTGCCACACGCGATCCACAGGTGGCATGAGCGGCCTCCATCTCGCTAAGGCTATGGATGCGCCGGGAACCTGCAACAAGATAGAACATCGTCTACGCAGCAGCATAGGCCATGTTGTGAGCAAGGGCAGGGCTACCCATCGCATCCATATCCCCCACTACAGCTGGAGGGAAGGCATGGTGCGAGAACTCCAAGGCATTGGCACGAACAGAAAGACGAGAATCGTTGCGAAGATCCCAAGATGGCACAAAAACTGTCGACCCAGAGGCACCATCACCAGGGCCACCATCTTTGGAGACTGTAACTGGCCCGTGGGGACTGACGCCTTTTGTGGGAGAAAGCTTGGAAGGGACAAACAGAACACTTGGAGAAGGGATTGAAGAAAAATCTGAAAAATCGGGCTGTTCAGTCGCCCTATTGACTCCCTCAGACTGTTGCACGTCATCATTAGGAATCACAACCACACCAGCGGAGGTGGAGCTCATTGGCATGGAACTCCTTAAGCTCAGCAGACGAGAAAAGTTGCGCCTAGTATACACCCTCTTGGGGGCAGGAGGAGCACCAGTCATCGGCTCACCCATCGCCTGCATAGCTTTCCGTTTCGCCTGCATCCGCCGAACGTCAGCAATGATACCCTCTTTTTTGTCCTCACCGTCCTCCGGGGAAGGGGAAGGAGCACCGCCCATTGGCATAATAGAGGAAATTGGGCGGGCAAGCAACGGATCTCCCTCAGACGCCGACAAGCCCGCTGGAGGGACAGGAGGAGTAGGGGTGTTGAGACGATCTGCCCGACGAGGAGGGGGAAGGCGCTCAAACAGATCCACCTCACGAAACTCCAGTTTGCCTCGATAGCATTTACGCAGCACCTCATCCATGGATAAGGAAGACTCAACACCTAAAGAAAAGTAGAATGAAATGTAAGTCACATGGAGGCGGTTAAGAGAAACACCAAAAAAGTAAAGTAAAGAGAGAAACAGGACGAATGCGACACTTACCATCAATGACGGAGTAGAACACCGCCATCTTGCCATGCCGCCTCCAGGAGGGTTTCATCCCTACCCCAGACTGAAGCGCTTCGGAGTAATCTTCAGCGGTTACCTTCACACTTTTCAGGTAATCGGCGACTTCTTGATTGTGAGGGAAGAGCTTAGGGACAATATCGGCGAAAGCATTGGTACGGTAACGACCACTCCCAACCAGTTCCTGATTCACCCATAACCACTTGTCTTGCCAATTCTTGGGGGTGCGCCCATCAGGAACTAGGGCATGTCCCCCTCGCCGGGCTGAAAAAGTACACTTATCTCCGGTAAGGAAGAACCGGAAGAAGAACTTGAAGACGAAGTAGTCGGGAACATACCCATTGGCTCTACAGATCATCTCGAAGGCAATCACTTTGTTGACAGCATTAGGGGTCAACATCTGAAGACTACAACCATCCTTCTGAAGAACCTCCTCTTGGAAATCTGTCAAAGGAAATCGTATGCCAGCATCTAGGGTTTTTAGGAAAACCCCAATTTTTCCAGGGGGGGGGAGAAGAGATGCTAGAGCCAGCAGAGGGAAATTCCACACCTTCTAAAGGAGACAAGCCATAAGTGGCATCCAACTGTTGATACTCGACGGCAGAAGGGACAATTCCGGGAAGATTAGCCATGAAAGGAGAGAAAAGACGAATACGCAGGGAAAAGAGGGAAGAAATGGCAAGAATCGTTCTCTGTAAATCCCCTTTAAAGGAAGAGGAAGAGGCGGGACATTTAAATGTATGACACGCTGACGTAACCGTTAGCAGTCACGCGCAGTCACGTCGCCATTAAGAGCGGAATAACGATGGACGCGCGTCAATCAGTTAAGTGCAGAACGCCGTAACTAGCGCTGCAACGCTATGGCTACTGGACTGGGGGACCTGATGGTGTGCCTAGGGCAGCACAACAGAACCGCGTCCAAGCCCTAGAGCCGGGCACACCAGCCAGGCATAGCGCCAGCTGGCGCCCCCGGGAGCGAAACGGACAGGCGGAAGGCTTGCGCCCGCCAAGTAACGCTCCTTGCTCCAAGACAAAATATACGGTCAGGAGACAAAGGGCAGGATCAGAGCATTACCGTCGGAGCCAATGAGAGCGCTCTAGCGGTTGAGGGCGCACGACCCTCCAATCAGCGCCTTTGACCTTGTCTCCTCCAAAAGTGATCCTGTCTGGTACGGACCAGGAAGGAGCGCTAGGTACAAAAGGATGTGCACACAAGACCAACGAGGTAAGCTCTCTAACCGATCTTGAGAGAACAAACACAAACCCTAAAGTCATCCTAACTTGACCGTCGGAGCGTTCTCCCGGGAACCCCTCCCGGGAAGCGGCTGACGGCCCTTGTTCTTTGTGATCTTGCAGTTATAATCAGGAAACCAAGAAGATCTCATCCCAGAGTCAGAAGCAAGGTCTCATCCGGGACAAGGTTCCATCAGTCCGGTCCATGTACCGGCTGTCGAGTAAATGGGTGGCGAGTGGTTCATCATGGTTTGCGCCAATGGTGGTAATAGGGTTGTGGAACTCTGTCCACCCGTCATCTGAAATGGCGATGGTGTTGCAAACGACGGCGAAATGTTGAAAATTTGGCTCGATGGGGGTGTTGTCGAGTGGATTGCTCGTGCCTGTTGCAGCGGCGGCGCGAAGAACGGCGACATCTGAAGCTGTGTAGACGGAAGTAGCTCCACCAGAGTTGTTTCTTGCTGAGGAAATGACGGTTGTGAAACGTTTCCGGCGGCTGTTGTAGAACTTCCTTCACCCAAAACGGCCCTGCTGGTCGTTGTAGGCGGTGGTGTTTCGTCCAACGTCATCATGGGACGTAAGGGACTAATTGGTTGTCCCTCGCTACCGTTGGACGCCATTGATGTTTGTTTTCGTGCTTTTTGCTTGTGTTCTTCGTCTCACAAACGGATGGTGCCAAATGATGGAACCTTGTCCCTGATAGGACCTTGCTTCTTCTTCACGGCTGAATTCTTCTTGGTTGCTTGGTTATCACTGCAAGATCACAGAGAACAAGGGTCGTCAGCCGCTTTCCGGGAGGGACTCCCGGAAGAACGCTCCGACGGTCAAGTTAAGAGATAATTTAGGGTTTGTGTATGCGTTCTCTAGAAGGGCCAGAGAACTTACCTCGCTAGTCTGAGAATGCATCCTTTTATACCTAGCACTCCTGCTTGGTCCGTACCAGACAGGATCGCTTTTTGGGGAGACAGGATCAGAGGCGTTGATTGGAGGGTCGTGCGCCCTGAACCGCTAGAGCGCTCTCATTGGCTCCGACGGTAATGCTCTGATCCTATTGTTTGTCTCCTGACCGTACCTTTTTTCATGGAGCAAGGAGTGTCATTTGATTTGTGTTCAGGGTATCATCAGATGATGGTTAGAGAGGAGGATGTGCAGAAGACTGCGTTTCAGACGCGTTATGGCCACTATGAGTTCGTGGTGATGCCTTTCAGGCTCAACAATGCTCCTGCCGCGTTCATGGATCTCATGAATTGCGTGTGTAGACCGATGTTAGATCGGTCTGTGATAGTATTTATTGATGACATCTTGGTTTATTCCAAGACGCGGGAGCAGCATGAGGAGCATCTGCGGGAGGTTCTAGAGACTTTGAGGAGGGGGATCTTGTATGCTAAGTTCTCCAAGTGTGAGTTTTGCTTGCGCGAGGTGCAGTTTCTTGGGCACCTTGTCAACCAGAATGGGATTTAGGTAGATCCGGCCAAGGTAGAGGCCATGATGAATTAGGAGATTCCGAGGTCTCCATCTGAGATTCGGAGCTTTCTAGGATTGGCAGGCTACTATCGGAGATTCATTCAGGATTTTGTCCAAGATAGCAGTTCCGCTCACCCGACTGACTAAGAAGTCAGTGGTATATCGCTAGGGGCCTGAGCAGCAGGCCGCATTTGAGACGCTGAGACAGAGATTGTGCGAGGCGCCAATTTTAGCCCTGCCAGAGGGCATGGAGGATTTTGTTGTGTACTGCGATGCATCCATCGCAGAATTAGGCGCGGTATTGATGCAGAGAGGGCATGTCATCGCCTACGCGTCGAGGCAGCTGAAGCCTCACGAGGCGAACTACCCGAAGCATGATTTGGAGTTGGGGTCTATTGTGTTCGCCCTAAAGATTTGGCGTCATTACCTCTATGGGGTTCATTGTACGATTTACACGGACCACAAGAGTTTGAGGTATCTTATGGACCATCCAAATGTGAATATGAGGCAGCGTCGGTGGCTTGATCTGGTGAAGGACTATGATTGTGAGATCCTCTACCATCCAGGGAAGGCCAATGTCGTGGCCGATGCGCTTAGCCGCAAGGCAGTGCCGAATAGGGATATCTGTCTAAGGATGACACTGGTGACTCCGCTTCTGGAGCGGATCCAGGAGGCTCAACAGGAGGCTATGAAGGAGGAACATCGGAAGAGTGAGCGAATTTTGGGGCAGGTTTCCTCTTTCGACTATGATAGCCGAGGGTTATTGACTCTTCACCGTAGGGTGTGGGTCCCTTATCATGGAGGAGTGCGCCAGGTCCTGATGGAAGAGGCGCACAAATCTGATTCTCCGTTCATCCCGGGGCGACGAAGATGTATAGGGATCTTCGTCTGGACTATTGGTGGCCCTGCATGAAGCGGGATGTGGCATGGTACGTGGAGCGGTGCTTGACCTGCAGGAAGGTCAAGGCCGAGCATCAGAGACCTCACGGCAAGATGCAGCCGTTGGATATCCCGCTGTGGAAATGGGAGGATATTACGATGGATTTTATCACGAAGCTTCCCAGAACCGCACGGGGGATGGATTCGATATGGGTCATTGTGGATCGATTGACCAAGAGCTCCCACTTTATTCCGATTCAGGAGAGCATCTCGGCCGAGAAATTGGCCGATATCTATATCAGGGAAGTGGTGGCGCGGCACGGAGTGCCAGTTTGGGTGATTTCAGACAGAGACGTGCGGTTTAATTCCATGTTTTGGAAGAGTTTTTATGACAAGCTGGGTACTCGTTTGCATTTTAGCACCGCTTTTCACCTGCAGACGGATGGCCAGAGCGAGCGGACCATCCAGACTCTGGAGGATATGCTGCGGGCATGCATTTTAGATTTCGGAGGTAGTTGGGATACCTACCTCCCATTGGCGTAGTTCTCGTATAATAAGAGCTATCATGCGAGTATCGACCGTCCTCCCTTCGAGATGTTGTATGGGAGGAGGTGCAAGACCCCGATATGCTGGGGCAAGGTTGGCCAGAGAGTCATGGGGAGCACCTAAGTAGTGCTCGCGACGACAGAGAAGATTCAGCAGGTCCGGAGCAGGCTTCAGACTGCTCAGAGTCGGCAAAAAAGTTATGTCGATAAGCGTCGATCAGACCTGGAATTCCAGGTCGGGGATATGGTTCTCCTGAAGGTGTCGCCATGGAAGGGCGTCATCCGATTCAGGAAGCGGTTCAAGTTGGGCCGAAGGTATATCGGACCGTTCAGGGTCGTAGCCCGGGTGGGCAGGGTGGCGTACCGGCTGGATCTGCCAGCCGAGCTCAGTCAGATCCACAACACTTTCCACGTCTCTCAGTTGCGGAAGTGCCTAGTGGACGATACGGCGGTGGTACCGTTGGAGGACATTCAGGTTTATGGCATCCTGAATTACATCGAGTGGCCTTTAGCAATCCTTGACAGGAAGTCGAAGGACCTAAGAAACAAAAGAGTAGAACTCGTGAAGGTGCAATGACAGCACCGGAAGGGGTCGGAGTGGACTTGGGAGCCGGTGAGTGAGATGATGGAGCACTACCCCGAGCTGTTCCAGGATCGAGCGGCAGACTTCGAGGACGAAGTCTAAAATAAGTGGGGGAGATTTGTAGCACCTGGTTCTTGGTATGTGTTCTGTTATTAAATCTTCTTTATTTTTGCACTTTTGGCCTTGGACTCGGCGAGTCGAAGGACTGAATCGCCGAGTAGAAGCAGGATGAGGCGTGGGATTTAAGTCGCGGACTCGGCAAGTAGCCGCTGTTTGGGTAAAAACCCTAATCCAGGGGTTTGCACCCTATTTAAACGACCTTATGCAGCCTCCTTTCCCCCTTTATGCTCCCAAACACTACTCATAGCAAACCCTAGCTGTTTTTGTGAAGATCTAAGACCTTTTGAGTGATTCTTATGAGTTTTGATCTCAAGGAAGAAGGAAGAGCATAGAAGGATCAAGAGGGGACTGAAGGATTCGAGTTTGGTTTATCATTTGCAGTCTTTGGAAGGTATAAAGTCTGAACCTTGCTCATTCTTTTGTTAGATCCCTCTTTGGGGTGATTTAGGGCTTTTATAAGCCATTTTTGGTGGCCAACCATGTTTGCAAACATGGTTGGGGGTTTGAGCTTCTATATCATGTCATTTTATGAGCCAAAATTCAGATCTAGGTTGCTTTTTGCACCAAGGAAGGCCCCATGCAACAAAAGAACCATTCTAGAGCCTTTTAAGATCTAATTTCTCATGCATGCACGTAAAGTTTGTAACTTTACGTGCTAAACCGAGTTTAGGGGCCTGGATCTATCATTTGGTTAAGTGTTGTACATCAGAAATCGAAGTTCTTAGTAAGGAATGTGATAGACTCGACGAGTCCAAGGGTTTTGGTCCCATATCAGTGAGGGTCGTAAGGACCAGTGGTGTGGAAGGGTTTTTAGGAGTCCCGGGGAGTGACCCAACATTCTGGACTAAGCAAAGGGTTCTGGGAATTCATGGTACTCGGCGAGTGCATGAACGGACTCGGTGAGTCCAAGACAATCGTCATGGAACTCGGCGAGTTTTTCATCAACTCGGCGAGTCGAGGACAGAACATGTTCATAGGATGAAGAGTAACTCGACGAGTTGTTCATACAACTCGGCGAGTCAGGTCAGGACATGAGTATCAGTTGATGTTGAACTCGACGAGTTGTTCATACAACTCGGCGAGTCAGATGTGGATTCAGTCGGTGTTCATTTAGAAGGAAAACTCTTCGAGTCATCACCTAACTCGACGAGTAGAGACGGGTATGAGGTCTGATGGAAGGATAGGGACTCGGCGAGTTGACGAGTCAACTCGGCGAGTCAGGTCAACTGGAAGTTGACTTTGACGTTGACTTTGACTTGGTCAAGGGGTAAAATGGTCATTTTACCCTAAGGGTAGATGTCAATTTTTGACTAAGTGTTTTGTGGGAATTTTTAGCCGGAGGACTTCCGGAGCAGCCGCGGCAGCAGTCAGAGGATTTCCGCGCAGTTCAGCAGATACGAGGTGAGTTGCCTTCTAGTAGGGGTGGGTCTAAGGCCACAATGTCGGCCCACCATTGAGGAGTACTTAGAAGATAATTGTCCTTGTGATAATTTATCTTGGTCTGGTTTGCGTTTGGTTATGTGTTATATCTATATGATATGTTGCATGATAGGGATAGTTTCCCTGATAGTGGTCTGTAGGACGAAAGGGTAGGTTAGCACCCGGATATGTCTGAATGTGTGCTTATATATGCTATTGTATGCTAGTGGTAGGGGGTGGAATAGTCCCCAATTACCGGTTGAAAGATACCGATGTCGATTACCGGTTGAAAGATACCGATGACGATTACCGGTTGAAAGATACCGATGATGATTACTAGTTGAAAGATATCGATGATGATTACCGGTTGAAAGATACCGATGACGATTACCGGTTGAAAGATACCGATGGTATTGTATGGTATGTAGTATGATGGGGGAACTCACTAAGCTTTGTGCTTACGGTTTCAGTTTCTGGTTTCAGGTACCTCTTCATCCAAGGGGAAGGAGCCGGCGGTGTAGCATGGCATCACACACACTCATATATGATTTCCGCACGGTGTTTTCTGGGATTGTACTATGATATGACATTTGTTCATGGTTGTGGGCTTCAAACATGATACTTGGTTTTGAGATGACATATTTATACAATATTTCCTAATGAATGTTTATGAATTAATTAATCAAAAATGAAATTTTTGGGCTTGAATCTTGGGATGTTACAATCTGTACCAGAACTGATTTGACTCATGCAGTTAGTGTGGTTAACAGGTTTATGAGAAATCTAAGGAAGACTCATTGGGAAGGTGTAAAGTGGATCTTGTGATACTTGAAGGGAACGAAGGATATTTGCTTGGTGTATGGACAAAATACGAATAGTGACTTGGTGGGATATGTTGACTCTGATTATGGTGGTGACTTGTTAGAAGCACAGGTCATGGACGTGCTACATATTCACTCTATTCAAATATGCCATCAGTTAGAAGTCAACGTTACAAGATACCATTGCTTTGTCTACAACTGAATCTGAGTACATGTCCATGTCAGAAGGAATAAAGGAGGAGATATGGTTGCAAGGGCTTATTCAGAGTCTTCGCCTGAAGGTGAAGAAGCTCATCTTGTATTGTGACAGTCAAAGTGCTTTGAGTCTTGCAAAGTACCCTATGTGTCACGAATCAAGAAAACGAAGCACATTGATGTCATGCTGAATTTCATTCGGGATATTCTAGAAGGAGACAAATTTTCAATACTGAAGATTGATACCAAGGTCAACCCAACATATATGTTGACAAAGTCGTTGCCCACGGAGAAGTTCAAGATTTACTTGGACTTGGTTGATGTTCGCATGAGGTAGGTCCCTTCGGGGACTCGAGCATTTAGATCATGCTCATAGAGCATTTGGAGCACTTGGAACTCGATGGAGCACTTAGAGTTCATGGAGAATGTAACAAAGGAACGGATCATCTGAGAAAGGAATGGATCGTCTGAAAAGGAACCGATTAAGTGCCAAAGGAACGAATCGTACAAAAGGGGGTTTGGAGCACCTTGAAGAGGTTAGGAGCACTTAAGAGTGATATTGAGCAACAAGGGAACCTTTTTGTGCCATATATTCAAGGGATGGGACATGAAGGATGTTTTTACGCCTAGGGCATTCCTTCTTGCACCATTATGCTCTCTCTTGCGCCATGAGGATCCCTCTTGCGTTATGGGGTACTCTTGTTGAGAAATGGAGTATGCTCTTGCACCATGTATGGCCTTGTTTTTCCATGTATGTTCTCGTTGCGCCAAGGTGGTGTTGTTGCTCCAATCTTGATGTTCTTGTGCCACACTTGAAGGCTGTTACACCATCTATACACTTATTGCGTCATCATGGTGCAAGTTGACCATCTTGGCCCTTGATGATCCAAGTATGATATGAAGTCCTCTATGATGCTCAAGAATGTTCCAGAATATTATGCATGGTGGAATATGATTCGTTTCCTCCATTCATGGGCCTATGGGCCAATAGGCTTAGCATATTAGGGCTTTAGGTCTGATCCCTCAAGTATAAATAGGGATGCATGCTAGGTTATTTTATATCTTGAATTCTAGAGTGATATGCGAATGTCTGTGTAATTTTACTTGTAACCTCTTTTTGATAGTTCCAATATAAAACAATACTCCCCTCCTACCCATAGATTTAGGTCACCTTGACCGAACCATGTAAATACTGTGTCTTGTGTGCTTATAGTTTTGCTAGTTATCCGCTTTACTTCCTAACATGGAGTTTTGCTGCACTATTTATTTTATGACTTTACTCTAATGTTTTGAGAATACATTATACCATGATTATCTCTGAATGGTTGAGCTAATGGTTTCTGGTTAATGGAAAAATGAAAATTTTACTTTGTATTTTTTGGACGTTACATGAACGATCGTAACTCTAAAACTCCTAAAACCCAATGAGGATTCTTTATACTTATTGAGATGTGTATATGTACAAATCGTTGGAAATAACATACTATTATAGTAAGTTTCATTAAATTTGATTAGTACTTATGTAATATAATCTAACTACAAGTGTATTGCATCATATTCAGACCAAGCTAGTAAAGGATTCCATCAGCTAGCTCATTCCAATCCTTTATACCGATACTGAGAACTAATGTTACAATAGTCCATCGAGCATCATTAACCCTACGCTTTAGAAACAATTATGCTAAAAGCATAATGTGATGTCGATCAACACATAAATAAAAGAGAGTAAATAACCTAACCAAAATTTTATTATATAATGATAAAAGGAAAACACATAGAGCTTCCATCACTGTCTAACCAATTGTCGTCAATGTCCCCATATAGAAGCATTCAAAAATTCATCAAGACCCAAAAAAAAGATAAAGGTAAGAAACAATCGAAACATTACACTTCAGATATAGGTTGTCAATGTTTTCCTATATGCATCCGTCTAAAGGGGTGGGAGTATGCGGTAATTCCTTTTTTATCTATACACACAACCCCTCATCTTGTTGGGTAATGTGATGAACGAGGATAAAATAGAAAACCTAGAAGAAGTTAAGGGTTATATATTGTTAAATAATCAATAACGCGGTAAAAGGTATACCATATAAAGTCTAATATAGATCTCTAACCTGAACCCTCATATTGTGTGGTGCTCTTATTAATTAGTGTATCACAGTCATCAATCAAGAAAAATCACTAAACACAACTACCATGGTGTATATTTATGATATGCTCTACTAGTATCCCTAACACATACTCAATATGTGACGTACATACATGTGCTTATGCAGTACCATGAGGGAATAACAACTTCTCTTAACATTCTTGAAGTTTCGTCTACAACTCCAATATGATTTTGTTCTTATATGTTTTCTCTATTGCCTATAGTAATGTAAAACACTAATTTGTTTTCCTTAAAAATAGAAACATATATTGAAACCATTTGTAAAAGAAAACACTCATGATTTTATCCCATTAAAACTTTTAAAACATAATACTAAAGTTTATTAAACATGTTTCAGATGCCAAAGTCTCAAACCTACGTTACATAATCATAAATTTCATAAATGAATATACTTAAAACTATGAGAATGTGAATGTCGTCTACGGTCACGCCGATTTCTTTCATTTTTGCCTACTAAGGGTTCTGAAAATGGTTATAAACAATGGGTAAGCAAAAAGCTTAGTGAGCATACACATTACTCACCCAGTATACTAATAATATATCTATATATAACACATACATCATTCATACAATATGTAATTTTCTAACACATTCCTCCTTCTAAGAACAAAAACTATAACTTAACCAATACCTCCTATTCTCCCTTCCAGGAACAACAAATATATAATATGTTTCTATCCAGATTACCATGAGGTTATCATGAATTATTTACTTCCTTATCCACTCTACCCACAAAAGATATCCATGGACAACATTACACATAAACATGCAAAGTCCACATAATAAGTAACTTAGTGAAACTTACCTGAATAAAGAGTCAGCTATTAAATATTACTAATGTGCTCCAGGATGAAATACCCGCTCTATGGACACCTATATGTGATACCAATAAACTCTACTTAGATCACATTCCACATTATTACTTTATAATATTTATATCGTAATTTATTTTTACTTTTACTTTTTGACCATATGTCTATTCGTGGACTAAATTACCCATCTTATCCCCATTATCTTTGTAAATTTTTTTATTTATGATTATATAATACTCTTTTATATTTCCAGGGATATAAAATACACACTCTAATGATTTTTCTACATTTTCTACAGATTTTAAAAGTTGATTATAAAAATAAGTCAACTATTTAGACCAAGATGAAAAGATGGTCATTATAACCCTAGAAAGAGTGAGGATCATTATTTTGCTAAAGTATATGTTTACCTAGACTTTGTTCCTTATAATCAGTCCTTGACCACATGGCATTTGGAAATATCTAAAATAATTATGCATTTTACAAGATGGAAATTGCAACGAGCCATCTTCCTGGACCAGGTTGTGCAGAATAGAACCTCCAACTAGCTTGGGTATGGATTCACATTAAGTAATTTGGAGGGAAGAAACTAGACATTCTTACTAAGGTTCAACATAAGGATGAGCATTTGACCAGTGGGACGGGATCGAAAAAACCCAGAACCATGACTGGGATATTCAATCTAGTTCTTGGTTCTCAATTTTCTATTAAACTAGTCTCTAGTTCTTCAGTACTTGTAAAATTGAACCAGTTGGAACCGGAATCAAGGAAGTCGGTCTAGTTCCTGGTTCCCCATTTCCAACTAAATTGATTCCCAATTTTTTAGTTCTTGGTCCGGTTTGATCCAGGTCTGGACCAATGCTCATCCCTACTCCAGACCAAAAACCTCATGCAAATTGGAGTTCCTTAGATTTAAATATGAATTTTACAAGATAGCTAAAGCGATCAATGAGTTTTCTAGACCACTCTGCATTTAATGCAATTTCTACCACACTTTTATTTGAAAACTAGTAAAACCCTTTGGATGAAAAAAATTAGATATCCAAATCAGAGCTATAAATTCCAAACAAATTGGATATGTTGGGGTGCAAACCCAATCCCACATTAGTAAAATAAGAAACTTGATGCTAACATTTAAGTCAATGAGTAATCCCTTCTATCACCAATTGGTTTTAGAAAATGGAACCTCGTTGTTCTTCAATTTTGAGCATGATTGGGCTAGTAGCGATCCTAACAAGTGGTATCAGAGCTACAGTCGTAGCTAGGAAGATGTGGTCGGTATAGGTGGCACAATCCCTGGTAATTCCCGGTCCAACGAAGTTTATCCTGAAGCCTTGTATTGAAATCCTTCTTGATGGCGTAGGCCGGGTGATCATGTCCCGAGAGTATCGGCGGTATGAAAAAAAGGATTGGATTTGATGAACAGTCGTTTAGGGGAGGCTAAGGGTGAAACTTGGGTTTGAGGGTAGGATTGTTGGGGTGCAAACTCAATCTCACATTGGTAAAATAAGAAACTTGATGCTAGCATTTAAGGCAATGGGTAATCCTTTCTATCACCAATTGGTTTTATAAAATGGAACCTCATTTTTCTTCAATGTTGAGCAGGGTTAGGCTAGTAGTGATCCAAACACGTGGTATTAGAGCTACGGTCATAGTTGTCACACCCCAAACCTCGGATGGCGGAAACTTCCGGGGGTGCACAACTTCATGCGTAGTATCATTACAAATGAATATTATAGTGATCACAGTACATAAAACCAATCATAAATATAATCGAAAAAGTTACATAGTTTCAAGTGTTACATGTTTCGAAATCGATTACAACATGATATCAAAATAGTTTGACAAAAGCCAAAGAGTTCCATCCTCAAAAGCTTGTAGTTACCTGATTTCATCGATTTCCTGAGAATACAAGTAATATTGAAAGAGTGTCAACAATTAAGTTGGTGAGTGCATAAGCTTTTTTCATGTAGGATTGAAAACCTTTCTTTGTAAATGAAGGTGTATGTTTCAAGAAAAATCCAATATTTTCCTTATGAAATGATTTGTAGTCTTAATACCCAAAGACCAAAATGTACAAGTAAATTTCCATACTTATAATAGTAAAGGTGGTTTTAAATCGACATAAAACCCTTTTTAGATGAAGAATCCCCATAAACTATATGTTTCGTTATCTCCCTATGTGACTCTTTATAACCATACTATGACATAGTAGACCTGCTACGACGTTCTTCAGGCGCCGGAATGTAATGACATTTGTCACCTCCGACCTGTCGGTCGGGCTGTTGCAAGCAGCTAGGGTGTTGGTTGTCAATCCCAATATAGATCTATACACAACTATCACGCTCTCCGTACAAGTGACTCTGGCTATAACTACAAGAATTTAACAAGTACTCTAAGAGTACAATGAAGTAGTGTCTCACAATTTACGATAACGAGTTTACGTGTAGTGTTAATGAAAATCCTTTTTGTAGTGTAAACGGAACTTTTTGTAGTGAGTTTGTAGTGTAAATGAAACATAAACTATACCTATTATAGTTTATCATAAATGTTTGTAGTGATAGAATTTCCTTATGTATATGATGTACACTTTCTTACGAAGGTAAAAGACATGAAATACAAACAACATGTATTTATATAATAATACACACTTTGCTCAACATGTTACAAAGTGTAAATAAACTTGTTAACATTTTTTTTCTAGTTTTAGCTTTCCTGAACCTGTTCTTTGAAAAATTATAGAAAAATCATTTTTGATCGAAATCAGAATCCTTAAACTCTGTGAGTTCAAAAAATGAGTATACTTTGTTCATAATTTTTATTATGATTTTTAGTGGCCTCTAAATGGTGTGAAAATGTCCATATTCACAGACTGGTCCAAATTTGTTTCTGAAATGATAGGCAGTTTTGTAAAAATCGTCATAAATTGTAGAAAAATCATTTGGAGATGTGCAATTTGTCATTTTAAAGGCAGAAACCTGAACGACTTTCATATTAAACAGTTTTGAAATATATTAAGTTTAAGATGGTCAAAAAAGTCCATGAATAGAACCCAACTTTTCTGTGAAAAATCGATGTATGAGTTTGTGTTATGTTAAGGTGATTTAACTTGTATTCCCCCCCCCCCCACAAAAAAAAAACTTGAAGAAGAAAACATGAAAATATAGGGGTATGAACTTACCTTGAGTGATTCCTTGAGATGGATGCGAAAGGGAAGAAGTTTCCAAGTCAAGATCACTTGGAGAAAGCTTGAGATTTGAAGATTCTAAGAACAATTATGATGATATTTGTATAAGAAATCCGAGATTTGAATGAAGAAGTGAAGAATATTCACGATTTAAGATGAAGAACTTACCGAGAGTGAAGTAAGGGCAAAATGCTTTTTGGGAATCCTTGAGTTCCAGAGTGAAGAATAGAGAAAGAAAAAGTAAAACTTGTCTTTGAAGGAAGCTATTTGGGTTTATAGATGTAGGTTGAGAATCCAATGAGTGGATATAAAGTAGGGAAATCGGATGGAGTGTTGGAGAAAAGATCTCGATTTGACTGGGTATTATGGGAAGAGTGCCATAAAGTAGTCATAGGATGGGTATGAGGAATAGATTGTGTCATAACTTTTGGAAAATTCAACCAACCCTTAGAGAATATCTTGCACAAAAGATATGGTTTATAGCAGGAAATTCTCCAAAGTGTGATTAAAATAATGAGTCTTAGACATCAAGAACGTGTCCTAACTCTTCAAGGTTGGCAACAAATGGGAGTGTCCGGAGTCAGGAACGTCCGTCCAGATTCATTCATGGTTCCAGAGTGGAGGTGCGGGGTTATCAACTTCCGGAGTGACCTAGGTCTTCCGAGGCCATGAAGCTCATCTGGTGCTGATCCTTTCGAAGCGGGTTAATCCGGATGATGAGTTTCCAAAATAGAAGGGCGTTCCGGAGCATGCGGAGTTTGTCCGGTTCATTTTAGAGGGTTATGCTCTGGACTCAGGAGGCTCCGGACCAAGAGGGTCCTTTTGGGTTTTCTACCTTGGTTTTGAGCTTGTGAGGCTGAGGGAATTCTGGTGCGGGGTCTAGGTCCATGAGATTAAGAACCGAAAATGGATTGAACCGTGGGTAGTGATGACCCTAAGGTAGTTGGAACCGAGAGTAGTTCGGACCGTGCCATAGTGGGAAGAACCGAATGTGGCCTCGGTCCGAAAGTAGGTTCAGGTCCGAAAGTGGCCTGAACCAAAAGTAAATCCGGACCGAAAGTGGGTTCGGTCCATGGGTGGTTTCGGTCCATTTTGCTGATTCCCGAGAAGTTTTCCTGTTTCGAGTGGTTTTTTACTAAGCCAAGGGGCTGGGATACCCCTAGTGTTTATAAAGTTAGGAGATTTAAAGACACTTTGTTTATGATCATTAATATTGTTCAACGTTGTGTTGCGGGGTTTGCACCCCCATTTATGATTCGTCATGAAAGCTACACACCCCCGAAGGGTATGTAATAGTGTTTTATTGAGTCGTTCCCTTCACTTACCCTACTAGGGTTTAGAATCTCTGAATATGCGAAATTTTTGAGTGATACTTTGTATTGATATAAGGTGTTTGTACATTAGTGAACATAGAGTAAATCCTACTAAACCAGTACATATTGTACTTACTGTTTTCGACTCATTGGCCTTTATTTGGCTTTGACTTTGACTCGAATTTGACGGTTGTCACAATAGCCCGAGAGATGTGGTCCGCACAGGTGGTGTAATCCCCGTAATTCGGGGTCCAACGAAGTTAATCCTGAAGCCTTGTATTGAAATCCTTCCTAATAGCGTAGGTCAGGTGAGCGTGTCCCAAGAGTATCGGCGGTATGAAAAAAAGGATTGGATATGATGAACAATAGTTGAAGGGAGGCTAAGCGCAGAACTTGGGTTTGAGCGGTGGATTGTTAGGGTGCAAACCCAATCCCACATTGGTAAAATAAGAAACTTGATGCTAGCATTTAAGGCAATGGGTAATCCCTTCTATCACCAATTGGTTTTAGAAAATGGAACCTCATTGTTCTTCAATGTTGAATATAGTTGGGCTAGTAGCGATCTTAACAGGATACTCTATTGATTTTATATGATTTTTGAAATATTCGAGACAAATTTCATGAATTCACACATTATAATCTTTAAGTACATTCTTGACCATTAATCTCAAGGAAATACAAGCTATAACCACATACATTCACATGTATAAAAGTAACATCTTAATGGATTAAGAGTTGGAGTTGAAATCAACATAAAGACTACACTTCTTCACATAAATGATAACTAAAAAGAATATTAGGTTTGGTTTTTAGTCCACACCCATTAAGCACTTGACTTCCTTGTTTTGACATGAAATAAGAAGCACCACTCAACCACCATGAAGTGGTGGTGTAATGGTGGTCCTAGCATGTATAAAACCTTCACACCAAGAGCATTGATAAAAGAACAAAAAAAATAATTTTCTTGTTGTTATAGGCATGTAATAGTAACCCACTTGGCCTCACCACCTTCCATTGAAGTCAAGATGGTGATGAGGAAACCTTTTGGCAACCACCATTATTACCAGTAATTGTGGTTTTGTAGTGGTAATGTGTTGTTGAAATGAGAAATGAAAGAGAATGAGTTAAAGGAAGAAGGAATAATACCAACTCAAGGTACGAATCAAGATAAAACCACCTCATCCTCCTTCCTCCCTTCTTCGGAGAGCTTTTGGAAAAATTATGGTGACCACACTTTGGCCGACCATACTCTAACTCATAATTTCTCTCTCTAATTCTAGCCAAATTTCCTCCCATATTCTCTCTTTAAAATTGTTGGAAGAACCAAGAGTGGGCCAGGTTTTGTCCCACTAGATAAAAAAAATGTCTTAGCTATTACCCATTGGTCCATGGGTTGTACCATTTTTTCGCTTCACCCCCTTAAATTTTACATTTTAACAAAAAAACAACCCCTAAGGTTAAATGTGTTAACCATTTAAATTTCCAATTTAAACCCTTTTAATCATTCACTATAATTGAACTCTTTTTATGCTAAATAGTTATTTTTGATTATTTTTATTAATATTTATATTATTTCACTTATTTTTTTATTTTATTATTATTATTATTGTTTGTTATTATTAATTAGAACTCCTAAGAATAAAATCCATATACTAATAAAAGAGTAGCTCTTTTGTCATGTGTCATCATATTAGACATTTTAATTAATGTGTTGCCACTTGTCAATTTATTAGTTTTCCATTTTAAATTTATTAGACCTCCTCATTAATGTGATTCTATTTTAAATTTTAAATTTTAAATTATTGTTTTCATTAACTCACAAATAAAAATATCTAATATATATTAAAAATTAATTTTATATATTTATTTGAATCAATGATTATAATTTCACACAACTAATAAAAATATCTCCTAAATTAATAATTTATTTAAAATAACTTATTAATAATTTTGAGTTTTTAATATAAAAGTTTGATTAATTTTATAACCGGGGTTCTCACGGGTTATAAACTAGTATGATAAATAAATGAATAATGGAAAACAAGGTGTCGCAAGTAAAGTATGTGATTGTTCAGTTTACGGTGGTTGTTGTATATGTGATGGTGATCAGCCTATGTCAGAATCGTGTTGTGTTTGCTTATGTGGCGGCAACATCTGAGGTAACATATGAAGGGAAACAAAGGTAATGGTGTTAGAGACCATAACCTTCCATCTGGTGATAAAGATGAGCCATCACGATCAATCTATATGGAGTTGTAATATTACCATATAATATGTCACTAGATGTGAGACCCATGTATTACATGAGTTTAATTAAAAAAAATAAATATAAAATTTTAACAATTTGAAAATTTTGAATTTATAAGAAAAATAAGAAAAATTTGAATTATTAAAATTAATGAGACTTTAATGTATTGAATACATTACATATATAATCTTTTTTAATAAATACTTTACATATATATTACCTTACACATTAAATGTGTAATTTTAATTTAATAAAATAAAAAATACAATAAAATTACAAGTGGAAAATAAAAAAATTAAAAATTCTACAAAATGTCATGTGTCCAAATGAAGGAGAAGAGGACATGTGGCAAAAAAACCTTCATTTATTATAGTAGATTCATCTAGTGTCGACTCAAACCTTGATATATATATATATATATATATATATATATATATATATATATATAAAATAATAATAATAATAATAATAATAATAATAATAATAATAATAAAAATGGAAAACTTAAAAATAAATAATCATACATGATAAATATCAATTGGTCTTGTGATTTTCTCCCGTTCACGATCTGTAAATGAATTGGGGGAAACGATGGCCATGTATAAACCAAAACAGATAAAATGGAAGCGAAACCCGGTCGGTTGTACCAGGCGATGAGAAATCGTCGTTCAATTTTGGAAGAATCATAGAAGGGGTTTGTTGATCGATGGGGTTTGTTAATACTGTCGCAAAAAGGGGAAGACGGAAGAGGAATAAAGGTATCCAAGCATTTGAGGCAGTGCTTCTACCATAGATGTCAGTAACATCAATCCAAAGATGATTGGTTAAAAAAACGGTGAACCAAATTAAAAAAAACATGTGTAAACAGACAAATTATAAAAAGACATAAATTAACCCTCTACAAAAACAAATAACAAATGAGAAAGCATTGCAAAACACTCATATATATAAGGGACCATTTTTGTCAAATCCTTAGCCACTTTACTGTAGCTAAAGATAGATAATTTTAATATATAGTATAATAACCAAATTTCACTCGGTTCTTTATAATCGTTTAAGCTTTGAACATCTAATGGCCCGAGGGATTACATTTGGTTTTTGGGTACCAAATATATGGCTAAATGGAAAGATCTCCAAAATCAAAATCTATCATGTCATAATATTAGCAAACAAAATGCGTTAAAAAATTCTAGATAATTTATATTTCCTTGATAGTGTATATAAACCAACATAGGTTGTACTTCAAATTCTGAGGTTTATTTTTCGTTACCCAACGAGGTGAATAAATTCGTAAATTTTCGTTAATGATGTCTTAAGTTAATTGTACAAATTGTTTCAAATTCTGAGTTTGTTTTTCACTTTAAAATATTACATCATAGTTGAACTAGTATGCCTTGATATATTCTTGATTAAACAAGATCTTTCTAAAACATGTTTTCATATAATTAGAGAAATTTGAAAGAATCTTATGGTTGTTAAATTTCTGTGCTTTCCGTCAAAAATTGTTTGAACTTGAACCAATAGTACAAAATCAAATCTTTTTTGTGATTTTAGTCAATTTCAAACTTCAAAAGACTATTATACCCATTATATTTTTGTTATCATTTTTTATATTTATTTTAATGTTTTTAATTAATCAAAAATAAAACAAGGGCCCACCCACCCACCTCTTTCTCTATACATTTTTCTTTTTATTTCTTCCTCATTCAACACATCTCTCCGTCTATCTTTTATGTTTTTATTCTTGATTCAACACACACATAGTGTAACGTCCCACATTTCAAAACAAAATTTTTATTTAAATATTTAATATAACAACATTTGTTCCAATTATATTCTCATGGATCGAATAATAACCATTTGCTTAAAACAATAATCACAAATCACTTCAGATTATCAAGATAGTAATTCAAAAATGCAGAAGTATCAAAACATATCCAAGGAGGCCATGTAATCATGTTGTGCTCTTCCATTTTCTAACAAAACAGCTTGCAATATTCAAACTTAAGACCGTAAGAACCAAACTTAATGAGTTCCCCAAAATATCACATATCCAATATGAATGTTATGATCCAACCATAGTCTTACACTAACTCCCGTTGTTATATTCCAACTATAGTCTTGCCTTCTATGATACCATCCTAGTCTTTCATGCAAATATTATGCTCATACAAGTTTTATGGCCGTTGCAGTCTTTCATACGAGTTTTATGATCCCACCATAGTTTTTTATACAAGTTTTATGGCCCCACCATCATAATTTTTCATATAGAAGGTCACAAAGACAATCTATCATATATTGACACCTAATGTCCTACATAGTATAGTGAGAAGACTCACTTGAATCAAAGAGCTAAATCCAATTACTTAAAGTCCAATGGATCAGCTATACGAACCTCCTAACCAATCATAGGCTAAAACTCAATAGCCCTAATTTGACCAAAAGTTAAACTGGTCAATAAATCAATTGTCAACGGTTAAAGTGAAAGTCATCGGCCAATGGCCATAACGTCGTGACCACTAGGTGACAAAATAGTAGCAAAAAACCCTCGAAGTCGTGTTGTGACCCCAACTTAGTTGCGCCATGAATTCTAGCCAGAGTCACATATTCCATTAAGCACTTAATCCTTCCAGATCAAGATTCATAACTTCAAAGTAGAATCTTTCCAATGAATTAATGGATAAAGTTTCCAACTTTATCCATTCCAAGGGCTAGGTCTAACCAATTTTACAACCCTAACTTGATTAAATCCAAACAAGCCCATAAACTTGTGCATGGTTAAGCAAGAACACAAGCACACACATTTTCTTCTTCCTAAAGGTTAGAAACATGCTCTTTTTCAAGCTAAGGTTTTGGAGTTGCTCAAACTCCAAGACCATCCAATTAAGGTGACCCACAAATAACAAAAAGACCAAAGGGAAATCTAAATCTATGCATGAATTCCAATAAAGTGGGGATCTTTAAGACTTCTAATGCATGAAAAAGGACTAGAAGGTAGATTCTTCACTTGAAAATACTCTTCCAAGCTTTACAAGCTTCCCTTCATCTCATAAACTTCTCGCACACTCGCACACCTCAAAACTCTCACATAAGCATAAAGGGGGCTAGGTTTTTGAATATCAAAGTTCTGGAAGTAGAGGTTAATGAAAACAACAGAACCCTAAAGTTTGTACCCTTAAATAGAGCCCAAATCCCGAGACCTATAGTTTTGCAACATTGAGGTAGAGTGTTGCGACTCTCCCTTATGTGGCATCGCGATCTAACTTGCCTCGTGACCTCTAAAAAGCTTGTCGTGCATATATAATTTTCGCAAAACCCACATACTTAATTCCTTAACTTAAGAAATGGCGATTTTCAGAAATCAGACATTACAAAATAGTCAGATGAAGATCTCGGATGATGGTCAACACATAAGAACTCACACACATCCAAAACTGACATACACAAACACATATGCAAAACTCATAAATCGAGGGAAAGAAGTGTAAGATAAATGCTAGCGTTTCTAGGTTTTTGTTTCAAGTTCTAATCAATTTTTGTACGTTTTGTGTTCATTGAAAACCTTAACAAAGCCCAAAAAACTATTTGTATTCATTATAGAAGGTTAACAACACTATAACCAACATCGTTGCTACCACCACCTCCCACATCCACCAATAGCAACTTTGTTGCCCCCCGTCTCTGGTGATGAAACTTTCCAACCACCATTTAACACCAGTTTCTACTACCAACCAACTCGGTACTACAAATTGAATTCACATGATGAATCAAGCATTTTCTCCATTTTATTTGAATCAAGCATGTTAGCCATTCTCTTATTCTTCAAATTGAAGTGCACGTGATGAATTCCACCATGGTGGGTATGTTATCAATGAAAAAAATATATGAAAACGAAACTCAAATCCAAATCTAACAATGAAGATGGAACTCGATTATGAAATGAAACCCTTCGTGCTCATCTCTTTCCTCTTATCGGTGCCATCTCCAATGCAAACCCATTGCACTCTCGATTTTGATTTGTTATACTATGTACCTCGATTACCTCTTGCACCAGGAACCATTGCCACAAATTTCTCATTTATTTCCGATCACAAAAGCCCATGGATGATTTTTTTTTTCAATGATTGGCATGTAGATGAGTACCGTGATGAAGATGAACACAAATAAAGATGGGGGATGCGTTAATCGATTTTATTTTATTGGGGTTAGGGTGGGGTGCTTGTGTGACCTACCTTTTTTTAACAATAATAAAATGGAAATCAAGTTTGTTATGGACAAAATTCACAAAAAATAAATTTGACATGCCAAAACAATATCTGATTTTGGACTATCGATATAGGTTTAAAATTATTTAGATTGAAACCATAGAAATGGACAACCATAAACACTTGCATTTGCTCTATAATATAAGTAAACTTAAAGTTTTAGAATTATGTTCATATTTTATTTTCAACTGATCATTAAATTTGTATACATTGTTCCTTAAAAAAAACATTCAATTTTATTTTTGTATTTTAATGTACAAGTTGATGGAGTGAAGGTTGAAGGTGGCAGCGCACGTGTACCCAAGTAGCTGGCGATTGAGATCCTCACCTGACACACACCTCCACCAAGCCCTCACGTGCTAAAGCCTCGTGCACGTGTACAATGAAACACTCAGGTGGGAGAAGTGCCAATAAACCATTAATTAAATCCTAAACGTCCAAACTCCAAGCTTGCTCCATTTCTTTATTAAAAATGACATAATTTAATACAATGACTAAATTGCAAGTTTCTTCCATGTGTTTTGTTAAAACTTATAACTATAGTTCACAAGTTTGCCTTTTTTTTTTTATTTTTTCAGTCCCTAATATCGTTTAATCACATGCTTTTACTTATGGCATTTGTATAGTTTAAAAGAAGTATTAGGTATAGAATAGTCATTTTGCCTTCATTCTCTTCATGTCCATTTCATCACCTTTATCAAAACTCTTAAAACTTAAAATTCCATAAAAATCCATATTTTCAACTTCACATTTTCTCTTTCGGTTGTTTTTGTTAATCAACATCAAAGTAGTAAATGTTTTTAATAGTGATCATTTGTGATAAACACTTAGAAGAGGGAGTAGTCCCAAGTTCAAATTCCACAAGCTTAAACATTAAGATAACCCGTCATTAAAAAAAAATGTTGTTTATCAACTATTTTCCATATAGTTTTCTTGAACAGTTGAGTATTTTATATTATAGATTAAAAAAATAGAATGATATTAGACAACAAATTACAAAATAATAAATATAATCGGGTTTTTCAACCACGTAACCCAATTTGATTTCGGTTTTTTAATTCTAAAAGTAAACCAATTAGAAGAACATCTTACAATGTTATCTATCAAACAACAAGTATTATCTAAGAGTATACGGTATGGGCAACGAGAAGTGTAATTTTTGCTGATGTGGCACCTCATAACTTAGTCATAACAAGATGAACACCACCACTCCTTGTTAAGAGGATGTTATGGCATATCTTGTTGTGACGAGCACAAGAAGCAACGAGAAGTTTAATTGGTTGTTGCCTTTATCAACCAATCAAATCATGTTCTTTCTTTCTCTCTCTACTTCTTAACATGTTATAACATGGAGAACACCATTTCCCCATTGGTGTTATGGTGGTGTTATAGATGAAGTTGCATATGAACTTGATGTTATAACGTGACTCATATCTAATGCTCTAATGGTTTTCGTTCAAAAAGTGATTAAATTCTGAGGCTTTCGTAAGAACCACATCATGGTCAAAATAATAGCTTCACGGACATCCTTTTTTGTGTGGGACAAATGCAATAAATCAACCCAATCAAAAATTTCATTTACAAATTGAACATTTGACAATAACTTTTCATACCAAATAGCACACAATTCCAAATTTTAACAACGACTTCATAATTAATGAACAAGTTCCCCACATTGTCGACATTCAAAGAGAATATATGACAAAGAACTAAATATCAATACATTTACTATATAACTTCACTATAATCTCCCAATCAAATAAAAATCTTGATATTATAATGTTAAATTTTTTGGAACAAATGTACATCATCTAGTCGAGCTTTGACCATCTCTAAGAATTCACACATCAATCTTCCTTAAATACATGGAAGATGGAGGTTCATTGCAGTTACAGGACAAAATTGGCACCAACTAATAATGGTGGTTGGTGGTCGTTACAAGACAAAACTCTTCCCCTTTGACCCTGATATGGGCATTGCCCTTGGACACCCATATTCCCGAGTCCACATTTATCAATCTGAGTGTGCACCTTACACTTATAATTTCGAAAAGGAAATTGAACTCATTTTGTCTCAATAGTAATACTAAATATACTAAAATATGTTAATAACATAAAATCACCAACTGTAACATCCCAAAAACATAAAGAATTGTTTTTTGATTTTTAAGTAATAAAACTCATTTATAAACATCACAAGTCAAATAATCCAAAACATAAGTATAGTGTTTTCATAAGAATATCAGAGTGAATCCCAAAATATCGTAGTGAGGAAATCATCGGTGGATGTAGTGCAATTAAGCTGACTCCTTTCCCTTACTGCTATAAGTACCTGAAATATTTAAAACTTAAACTGTAAACGTAGAGCTTAGTAAGTTCCCAAAATACCATATATATATACCATATATAACTGTAACCATGCAGTACAACCTATTTTAGCCAATGGGTCTATTTCATCCCGAGTGATATGTTATGGGCTACATCATAATCTTATAATCACCCATGCACGACCTATTTCAACCAACATGCCTATTTCATCCCAAGTGAATGCTACAACCTAGTTGTAATATTACAACACCCTTGTAGTTGTCATGTCCTTCCCCACAAACTTTCATGCAAACATAACATCAAGAGTCGCAAAGACAACAAGCACATACAACCTAAAAGAGAGTTGTAGTACTCCTTGAGATCATTATATAGATATAAAGAGGGCTTAGATCGGAGCTCGCACGAAAAAGTTGTGATTTTTACAAAATCATTTCGTGAGAGCGCACCTCGCACGCATATGGCCATTGTGCACCTGACACCGAATTCGACTAGATTGAAAAAGAGATGGCCAAGTGGGGAGGTGACACGTGGCAACCTCTGGCTGGAGCCATGATGATCACACGTGACGTACACAAATCTTTGCGCTGTGCACAACCCAAATCCATGTCTATAAATAGAATGTAGTGCAGAACCATTTTTGTACAACTTTCTCAGCCTCTCTCTTTCTCTCTCTCTCTCTCAATCCTCGAAGTGGTTGTTGCCCTAGGCGATCCCCAGAGCCCCCAACCTGATTCAACCCTACATCAATGGTCTCACACATCAAGGGCTTATTCACGGGTCTACTTTATTACTTTAAAGGTTTTACCGGGGGGGGGGGGGGGGGGGGGGGAGGAGGGAGGTACATGCTTATAAAACTGCTTTGTGTGTGTGTGTGTGTGAGTGTATATATATATATATATATATATATATATATATATATAGTAACTCATATAAAGCAAGAAGCATGAAACCTTAGGATAATGTAACCATAGATACTCTGCCTAGTTGTAAGCTATGATATTATCCATAAGAGTTATGATGTCCGATGGTCTAAGAAAAGATATTACCTATATGTTATATTGACCAATTTCCTAGGATAACATAGTACCTAGAAGTAATGTTGGTCAATTATATGGATATGCATTGTACTTAGTTATTACTCTACCCTAATATCATGTTTTCAAATCAACCATAATTAGTGTGTGTGTGTGTGTGTGTATATATATATATATATATATATATATATATATATTATGGGATATATATAAATTATAATTATCAAATTTAAAGTAAAAGAGTTATATTGTGATAATTATATGAATTACTAAGTTAGAAAGTTA
Source organism: Lactuca serriola (assembly GCF_051521515.1). Lineage (NCBI taxonomy): Eukaryota > Viridiplantae > Streptophyta > Magnoliopsida > Asterales > Asteraceae > Lactuca > Lactuca serriola. The sequence continues at coordinate 132,917,721 of NC_136410.1, forward strand.
AAAGATAAAATACCTAATGTTAATGTGTTAGTGAGTTTTTATTATTCATCCTTAGTCTGATTAAATTCGGCTACCCTGAACCTATACTTTTTAATCTCACGAGAGCCAGAAAGATATGTATAGATCTATACGGGGTTCGAGACACCCACCTTCGATTGCTAGCTAGAATCCCAACATTATAACTTTCTTTATTATATACAAGTATCATTCGACGTCCGATGAAGCGTCGTGCTGGGGAAATTATTAGTCCACAACATTGATTATGGGGGCTCATGGTAATACATCCCAAAAACCTTAAGGAATCAACTACCTAGAGGGAAGCTTTCGAGTAGTTAATAAAATAAGTCCGGATTAGTAAAATATCCTAAAATATAAGATAGTAAGATAATATTGGTTAAATATTCTATAAAGATAGTAAGTTAAGCTTGGTAAATATCTTAACAAGGAAATAAAGATTTTTCTAAAAGAAAAAGGATTCTTATTTTAATACAATCAAATAAAGCAGAAACTATAAAATCCTATGAACTCACCAACATAATGTTGACATTTTCAAAATACATGTATTCTCAGGAAGATGAGTGTGGAGGATAGTCATGCAGAGGAGGATGTCGTCAAGTAAGCTTGCTTGAGTTTATTTGTTTATTTGTTATTTCTAGTTATGTTCAGGATGTGTGCTTGATCAATCGAACAATGTAACCCCAAATAAGTTATAATAAATAAAAGTATAGTTTGTGTTATTTTCTTTGTAATGTTCAATATATATCTATGTTCCTCGATTCAATATCCATATGTCGCACAGGCCGATGTTTTTGCTATCGGGCAGTGGTCTGACATCTTGGGACCTCAAGGATCAATAAAGTTCCTAACTTTATTGGATCCATCCACTTAAACCAACATACACATGTACAAATGTGCATAAAAACCTAGGTCTAGAAGATTGCATGAAAAAGATAAGATTTTGTGGACTTACAAAAATCCAGGAGATGCACCAAGGGATGGAGATAATCTTTCTTGAAGAATCCTTGCACTAGAACACCTTTTTCTTTCTTCGAAAACCACAAGAACACCACAAAAGGCTCAAAAAATAGAGAAGATGGGTCTAAGGTTTGCTTTAAGTCACTTGGAGGTGGTAGAGGTTGAGGGTGGACGAAACCATATCCATCACTTCCTTTAAACAGGGCCCAAGTCCTGAAATATTGGGTTTTGAGCCTTAGACGTCACCACATCATTGCTAATACATGACCACATCGTGGCCAATACATGACTAGTCGTGGACACTTAAAAGGATCGCATCTCAAAATATGTTTCCATGTCGTGGTGATCCTCCTTCACCGTGTCATGGCCACCTAAAATCCACAAGATTGAATCATAAATCTCATACCTGAAAACCAGATGTTACACCAAAATTTTTCACCAAACAAAATACCCAAATAGGCAAATGGAAATTTATCCATCCGAAAACTTATAAAGGTCGCATGCTCCTTAACCTCTTCACAATCCACTCCAACACCAAACAATCTTGACTTATTTAAGTTGATCTTAAGACCTGAAATCGCATATAAACAATTCAGAATATAAACAAGATTGTAAAATGATAGACGAGACCAACTCCCAAATATCAATGCGTCATCTACATATAATACATTGGAAACATTAAAACTTGTTGAACCAATATTCACACCTTTAAATAACCCAACCTTGATGGAAACTTCCAATGCAACATGTAGGCATTTCATCACCATAATGAAAAGGAAAAGATATAACGAATCTCCCTGATGCAACCCATTTCCACTGTTAAGTACTAAATGGTACTATCATTTACCAACACTTAAGCGATGGTAGAATGTAAGCATGAATTGATAGATTTTAACCAACCATATACCATAATATGAAAAAATGTTCCAAATAACCCAACATACATTGTCGTATTACTTTTCAAAATCAGTCTTAAAAATCAACAACTTTTACTATGTTTTTTCGTCCACGTGACAACTTCATTGACAAATAGGAGCCCATCAAAAATTAGGTGCCCCTTATAAAAACCACCTACTCCACCCTCACTATATTGTTAACTACTTTAGTCAATATGAGGGCCAAATTTTTTTCAATTATTTATATAGTGCCCAAATTAAATTGATGGGTCGAAAATCTTTAATAAATAAAGGATCGTCTCCTTTCGGTATAAAATTAATAAATGATACATTACACCGATTATGGATACTCCTAGTTTCTGCAAATTTTTATGGTCTTTAATAGATAAAGGATCGTCTACCTTAGATATAAAATTAATATATGATGCATTACACCAATTAAGGATACTCACACTTTCTACAAATCCTTCAACCATAAGAACAATATCAGGTTTCAACAACTCCTAATATTTTTGACAAAATTACAAAAATGGTCCATATGGTTGTCAAAAATATATGGTTTTGGTCCAAAAAGGTTTGGTGGTTCACCAATGGTCTAAAGTTCGATCATTTTATTGATTTGGTCCCTCTTGGTAACAGATATTAGACCGAACATTATCTAGAAAAAAGAGAAGGGTCATTTTTATCTTTCACTCGGTTCTCTCATCATACATACACATTAGAATAAATAAGAGCATTTGAACTCTTTCTTCCATCTTTAAACCAAGCTCGACATTTCCATTATCTTCCCTACTCATCTTTTGTCTTCCTTCATTTTCATGATCGCAATTTGTCCGTACTGTTGGGTTTTGAGCAATCTAACACTTCCTAAGTGTGCATGCAACCCTAATAAACCTTGGATCTATTTTCTTCTAAAATACATGCAAATAATAACTTCCAAGGTTTCTTCCTAACTAGCATAGCATAAGGATTATAAATCATAAAAGTACTAGTAGAAATACATACCTTTTGATGATGGTTGATTGTTTGGAGTTTGAGAGCCAAGCACCAATAGTGTGAATGCCTCAAATGGAATCACAAATCACCACAAACACTTGGAAAACCTTGAGAGAGTAGTATACTTTCTTGTGGAATCGGCCACCACTAAGTCTCACACAACTAGTCTACACTTACAGCCATATTTCTTGCATCATATGCTTCTTTATATAGTGTGCATGGTTAGGGTGAAACCCTAATAACCCATGTCTTTTCCTTTCTGGGGATCCATGGGTTAAAAGCTCCATGGACCATCCATGGACTTCCATATTAGCTTAGCCCATTAACAAATGAGTATTAGCCCACACTATATAAAATATAATAGCCGCCTCGCGAGCCGGGCTTTTAGAGATGAGGCCTTTTGGAATCGGGCTTGTGAAGGAGAGGCAATAGCAGCCCTCTCTGAAACTTAAAGATCCTACTCACGTTCACTTTAAGAGGTGGTTTTTAATCTCTAAATTAATTCATAATTAATTTAAGACTAAAACTAATTAAATAACATGACTTCATATTAATATATTATAACTTATAATATATTAATAAATCGTAAGTATACAATTCTCATAAAATTATCCATAAATCGTTTGGGTGAAGTGCAACCCAAATGGACCATGCCGGGCCGGGTCAAGTATGTACCAAGTAAGTTATGGACTTAGACACCTTATCCAACAGACTCCCACTTGGATAAGTCTAATAACTATATTTGCGTATGTTACTTCAGGAACCAACCAGCAATCGTAGCTCTCAAAAACTCTGTTGAACTATGAAGCGGCATTTTAGATAAGTGATCATATAATCCTCTGTTCTCATGATATCAGCCGGACAAATACATGGAACAACGTCGTACTTATTGTCCAACAGTTTGTTTCCCGACTTCCGATTTGTTTGACAAAGAACTTAATCGAACACATCAATTTAGTTCTGACCGGCCGGTACATAGGTCACAACAAAATCATCGAGGGGCCCAGATATCGCTTCTATTTCTAGAAGGAACAAATAAACTTCGACCCATATGCTTGTTCTACTACTTGTTGAATTGTACACAAAGGCACGTTTTATAACATCAAGTTACTGATGCGTTTACGTGCAATCAATGCACAACCAACTCATAGGTAACAACTCATATCTCTAGGTTTGAAGATTTATATGATATTACCGTCTCACGATCACTCGAGATAAATTCCATGAAGTGACACAAGAGAGCATGGGTTTATTCCAATACTCATAACTTATGAGCACTCATGAATGTTGTAGCAACCATTGCTATGACTAAACCCATTTAGCCATCTACAAACTCGATTCATGACAGTCTTGATTCATACCTACTTCCAACATATGAACGACTGTGGAGTGTTTAAATAACTTAGTCATTCGGAAAGAATAACCTAGCTATTTTGGAAGTCAAAACATGCAAAGTGAAACACAATAATAATCGAATCCAATATGGTCTCAGAACCCTTTTGAATATAAATAGAACCACCTTTTATTTATCACCATATTGATTACACATTATTCATTGTATAATGTTTCAAACAATCGACTTAAGACTTGAATAAAACAACAGTCGTCCCATGCTCCTAGCATGTACACTTTGTTTTTCTAAACAATAGTTATGCCATACTCCAAGTATGCACACTATGTTTGTCTATGATCCTTACATTGTGATGTAGATCAATTGAACATGATTCCAATGATACTCATTTCACAATCCCAAATCCTTATTGTAAATGTGAGAATCCCCAATTCCTATCGTTTACCAAAAAACTGTTAGACTTTAAACTTTTATGCAATGTTCCTCTTGTAATGATTATGCACAAAGTCACCAAAACCTTGTCACCAGTCATTACAGAGTATTCCAAAGAAGGTCAACTTCTATGGAACGGAAGTCTCATATTCAAAGTACATTGCTTTGAACATCCTTCTTGCATTAAGGTTTTCTAATCTTACATAGATTGAATAACTTCCACCTATGGAGATATTTCCATAGTCCCATTTTGACTATCACTTCCGAACAAGAGTTACTTCTTTTCAGAATATGTCAATATGGTCCTTTCCGACAACTTACATCATACTTCCAACTGTCCCTGAGCAACCAATCTTTGGCGAACCTCAGATTTGTCCTCGACAATTGCTTAATCACTTTAGTCATATCCAGTTCTAGACTTTTCCCTTCTCAATGCCTTAAGCATTTGGAAAATTTAGAAAAGATGAATATTATAGCACATGCAATCGATCCTATATCCGAAGCATATGGGACACGATTCATGATGTTTGACATAAAGACATGATACTAGACCAATCTTTTGCTACAATATTTTTTATTTGCCATGTTTTCAAAATTTAACTATGAAGAGGGATGCCGTAATCAAAATCGAATTTTGAAAACGCAATATATATAGAATTTCTTCAAGTTGAACCATTCCAACATAAAATTCATACATATATATATTCTTGACTAAATATGATTAAAATCTCAATCTAAGCTTTAGAATTGAAACGAAGTATAATTTCCTCTCCCTTAATTATAGCAAAACAACTTTTCAACCCCTGCAACTTCACGAATTGAAACTTTGTTTTCTATAATTAACATTGCTAACTTGCAACACTAATCATAATTATCATGCTCCCACTAACATGATGATTATTAGCAAAACACTTATGCTCCCACTAGCTCTGACATATTTCCAGAAATCTGCTGGACTTCTGAAATTTAGATTCATACACCCTTTCTTAGATAGCTCACATGTGTGTCTAAGCAATTTCAAGAACTATGAAAAGGGATGCTGTAATCATAGTCTTAATTTCTTACACCTTTGCCATTTCTCACAAGTCCATGTTAGTGTGTCGGTTAACCACACACGCTCCACTAACGACTTTTGAAAATGCAAATAACACAATTGATATCTACCTAAAATCTACTTAGTGAAAGCGTTTCCTCACCATCATTTTCATGAATCGGAGAGAAACCTTATGAAACTTAGATTTTATAGTGTATGAGTTCCTATCCATGTGAATTTGTCAAAACCATAATCACAAGATAAGGTTAGTGACAAATTCAGCCTTACATGGATTAAACTTGTTCAATCTTAGTTTCTTGTCACCTTGGTAGCACAAGGCCCACCAATGCTTCCAAGTTGAACTCTGATAACTCACATGCAAATTCAACTTATTTGAAGTAGGTACAGAAACAAGAATTATGTCAACACGATAGGTTGCAAACCTTAAGTTGTGTGCTAGTGATAAATTACAGGTTTTACTCTTGATTAAATCTTGAAACTCTTTCAGGATCTTTAAGGCTCCCACTGTCCCCTTGACATATAAGTTTCCCCGGTCAAGAACCATTCCTTGACAAAACAAATATTCAAGGGATAGTGCGGATTCTTATCAAGACTAACACTTCACACAATTGGTCTTAGTTGGTCTTTGTCTCATCCAAGACATCACAACTTACCAATCTCAAATGTACAAGGGTAAAAACATTCTACACTACATTTGATAAGTGTTTTAAACCTTACTTTATGTCACTCATTGTTACAATCTTGGAGTATGACTCTAAGAATTGTTTTGGAACGAAGTATGACTCATCTTCTCGATCTTAACCAATCCAACAATTCATGACCTCTCTTCTTAGCCATAACAATGCACTAAGACGTCCTTAGAGTATGAATTTGTGATATGGTTTCATAATCATTAAGATGATCATGAAATACGATACTAAAGTACTCTCCCATCCTTTCAGATTTGAGAAACTTTTATCTTTCTGCCTAATTTGATTCTTCTCATTTGTTTTGTCATACATTGTAACCTTTCCAATGTTACAGAATTATACTTAACCTTATAAGTATAATCATATTTACTAATCTTCAGTAAATCATGACAAATCAATCTTTGTGGTGGACCTTGACCAGCGCACACCCAGTGTACCTAATTCCTTAGTCCTTCAATTAACTCACATATACATGTGATCAAAGAATTAGTCTTAATTTTCAAAGATGAAAAATCTCATTCATCATACAATACAACTTGTATGATTCCAAGTTTCTATCCAATTGAAACTTGGGTGATGAAAAACTTTCTTCATTTGGTAAATTCAAACACTACCACAAATGAAAGAATCAAATCCACTTTCCAATATTGCTATTACTGGAAACATATAAGCAACAATTTTCCACAGATGCCATTGTAAGGATATTTTTAAAATAAATAAAATTAAAACCCTTTTCTTCTTTTATTTTAAAACTTTGCGGAAAAACTTATCCTTACAATCCACATGAAAACCTTGTTGTTATCTATTCATAAGCAATATATTATAACTCTTAAGCAACAACTCAAAATTCTGATTGTCGAACCATGCGATCGAAACCCACCTTTGCAATCAGAATCAACATATACTTACTTTAAGCTTCCTATGTTTTCTTTGATTCTTAAAAACATCAGCATGTGACCCATTCACATTATGTAATAAGAATCTCCAAATAGGAACTTGATAGAGTTAGACAGTGGACTTTACCCGAAGTAGAGTCAAACCTCTTGACTTGATCAACCTTATGACCTTTCAGGTGAATAGGGCAGCTTCGCAACCAATGCCCCTTCCTTTGGCAACAAAACACATGGACCCTTTGGTAATGGCACATGAGACTATCTCAGACTTAGCCTTTCTCTTTACCATTTGGTCAACCGAGTTGACTATGGCCGATCCCTTTCCGTTGGGAAGAGAAATCCTTTTCTAGATATCCAATGCTACCATTGTTAATGTCCATGTAGACTTGGGAAGTTGTTCTTTTAATCAAATTTGCTTTACTGGTGTTCCAAATCATTGATGATTCCACAACACCAAGCAAATAGATAACATCATTAAGAGTCATGTCATAGTCCGTCTCATAGTAGTCCCAAAGAGACTCACTATGTTACTAAGAAAGTGATTGGACATCCAACTTTCACGGGACTTTGACACCCAACTCTCTCGGCTTGTCAATATGTGACTTTATCTCCAAGATGTGAGCACACATAGAATATGCTTGCCAATAGGGATTGAGTGACTTTAAACTTTTCAAGAACTTGTGGGTGAAGGAGAATAATTGGAGGAGGTGGAGGAACTGAAGCATGATGTTGAGGGACACCATCTTCAAGAGATTTGGGAAGATCATAGTTGTCTGAACCAGACATCTATAATGGGAGAAAATCAAGTTAGTTGATTCAAAGTCCTTAATATAACACCCAATATGAAATATTAAGGCTAGGACCCAACACAATATTTTATAATTTGGAAGAGGGATGCCGTAATCCAAGCTATAAAATATTTGAAGGTAGGCGAATGACGATTCACCAATTTCCACCATGAAAAACGAAATAATTTATTAGGTTTTAATTGGATTTGAAATTCCTAGATCTTTTGAGATTCATTGAACTTTTCAATGGCATGTTTCAATCTCGAGTGTGCCCTCTCAAATTTTGTGACTGGGATGCCGAGGATCACAAAACAAGGTGTGAATAACCATACCAATTCACTTGGTACCCTTAATATTATCACCCAATCAATGTGCCGGTTAACCACACACGCTCCATTGATCTATGACAAACATTAAGTCACCCTTCGTGATCCTTACTAGTCCAAGTTAGTGTGCCGGTTAACCACACACGCTCCACCAACGACTTGGTAAGGTACAAAGTGTGAATTCCATGGGCTAGCACCAAATTCACATTTTTCCTAAAGTAACTAAGATTGGGAATTAAATAAAAAAATATTTAGTTACTTTATAATAATCATTATACTTTTAGTGAGAATTTAAAGTCATTGTCCTACCCGTTCGGCTAACGACCCTCCACCAGTCAAGCAAGCGGTGGGTGAGAGTGGACACCCATTAAGTCGCCATTTTATAGGCAACAACCTTATACCCACCTTATAGACCAGCTTCGTGAATGAGGCCTACTAACGGTAAAACGACTTGTTCTTATACATATATATAATAATTAACCATTAATCTTATAATAGTATAAGGGTAGAATTTTAACTTTTAAAACTTCTAGGGTATGGAATTAAAGTTTGTGTGAGACTTTACAAATTCCAAAACTTGAGGGCAAGTTTTGAACAATTCATAAACTTTTGGATATTCATAACTTATGAGTTTTAATTAAGTGTTTAATACTTTTAATGAAGAGTCTCTTGGAAATCCATAACTTGAGGACAAGTTATGAAGTCCATAAAAGCATTTATTAGAAAAACTCTTCTAAAGTGTAACTTATGACTTCTTAAAAAAAACATTTAAAAGAAAAAACTTTTGGAATTCCATAACTTGAGGACAAATTATGAATTCCATTAAAACACATTAAGATCAAGAATTAACTAACAAACAATTTGCAAATAATTCCTATGATCTAACAAAACTCATATGAACATGAACATCCACATCAACAATTTCAAGAATCATATGAACACATATAAACTTGAAATTTTGATTATAACTTTGAAATTGGTCCACCACCATCATTACCACATCAAAAACAGGTTTTATAAGTCCAAAACAGTTTAAGGTAATGATTTTAGACCAATTCCAGCACCAAAACTCGAAGATATGCTGTCTGGGGTTCCAACTCGTTGAGTGCATGAACCAACTCGCCGAGTTGGATGAATTTTGTCTTGGACTCGACGAGTCCCTTCATGGACTCGGCGAGTCTGTTGTGCAGACAGCACATAAACTTCGATTTTCAGCAATCTGCATCAAGTATTCAAGAAAACAAGCCTAGGCTTTGATACCACTGTTGGGTTTTGAGCAATCTAACACTTCCTAAGTGTGCATGCAACCCTAATAAACCTTGGATCTATTTTCTTCTAAAATACATGCAAATAATAACTTCCAAGGTTTCTTCCTAACTAGCATAGCATAAGGATTATGAATCATAAAAGTACTAGTAGAAATACATACCTTTTGATGATGGTTGATTGTTTGGAGTTTGAGAGCCAAGCACCAATAGTGTGAATGCCTCAAATGGAATCACAAATCACCACAAACACTTGGAAAACCTTGAGAGAGTAGTATACTTTCTTGTGGAATCGGCCACCACTAAGTCTCACACAACTAGTCTACACTTACAACCATATTTCTTGCATCATATGCTTCTTTATATAGTGTGCATGGTTAGGGTGAAACCCTAATAACCCATGTCTTTTCCTTTCTGGGGATCCATGGGTTAAAAGCTCCATGGACCATCCATGGACTTCCATATTAGCTTATCCCATTAACAAATGAGTATTAGCCCACACTATATAAAATATAATAGCTCATAATTTAATCAGTCTTCTTTTTAATCTCTAAATTAATTCATAATTAATTTAAGACTAAAACTAATTAAATAACATGACTTCATATTAATATATTATAACTTATAATATATTAATAAATTGTAAGTATACAATTCTCATAAAATTATCCATAAATCGTTTGGGTGAAGTGCAACCCAAATGGACCATGTCGGGCCGAGTCAAGTATGTACCAAATAAGTTATGGACTTAGACACCTTATCCAACACGTACTTCCTAGACATTGACAAACCTTGGTCACATGTTTCATGCTTTTGCTAAATAGGTAAACACTTCTAATAACCTTTGAACATAAGGAAAATTACCTTCTCATTTTGCTATTTTTTTTATCTTGAAGGGTTCTAGATGCAGTTTCTTAGGATGGATTGATCCTTCACTGTATGAAAGGTCGGTGATAATAATACTTGGATAACTAAGAAACAGGGACGACTCAACCAGTTTAGGGGCTCTAAGCGAACCAAAAATTTGGGGCCCTTTGTCATTACTATACTTAATGTTATAAATTAAAACCTCATCCTTTCCAAAATCCAACTTGACACAACGAATATTAAAAAAGAAATTAAGCCATATTAACCCTAATAGATAGTCTAATCGGAAAAAAGAATCAGTCAAGACTAATCTATAATCTACATAAAAGTTTAAAAAACAGATTTTCTCATTTTGTGCAGAAAATAAAAAACAGATTTCTACGTGACTACGTCAAACAAAACTTCATTGAAATAACAAAATATATCGATTATCATAGATAATATATTTTCAAATTTTCACAAATTCACAATCATAGATAATCAGCAATGAAAAATTGATTGAGTTATAGTGAAATAGAGAATCAGAGGAAGAACTGAAGAAGAACAATAGAACATACCTTTTCAACCTTTCAAGTTTCAAGATTCAGGAAAGCAATCACCAAATTGGTTGAATTAATCTTGACACTTGACATCCTTTTCAAAAAAAAATAATCAACTTATCAAAAATCTCCAGAAAGAAGATTTGAAGAGGAATAGAAAATCAGAGAAGTAATGGTTTTGTGCGATTCTGGGTAGAATCAAGAATGCAATCACTAATATGTTAATTAGATTCAGAGGACAAAGAAAGATGAAGAAGTGAAGAACAATTGCCGAGTCGCCGTTTATGCCGAATGGTGAATGAAGAATCTGAATAAACAATCCCCTAATTTAATTTTGGGTTAAGGGGCCCCTTAGAATTGAGGGCCCTAAGCAAGGGCTTATTTTTTTGTACAGTAAGGCCGACCCTGCTAAGAAACATCAACAATCATGAAATGCTGATCAACAATATTAATTAAGAATCAACGAAATAAAAGATGTATTTGTTTAGAAGTTGTGTCTTGTTTTTGGTGGTCTTTTTGGTTTTCAGTTAGGGTTTAGGAATTAGGTATTTTTCATTTTGAAATTATAATATGAAATTAGGGTTGTTTTTGCATTTTGATATCAAGAATTAAGCTTATCTTGGAAGATTGAAAAAAATGTATACCCCTTTCATGTTTAATGACAATCTAATGGAATTTGGGTTGTTTTTGCTTTGGTACATGCTTTTCTCTCTCAAGATACTCCAGATCTACATGTATACTCATATAAAAATTATTCATGTCACCTTAACATCACTTACATAATTTTCTATATGCTCCAAATAGTAATTATCTTTGTCACTCCCTTAGTACCACTTTGAACCTCAGTTTCACTACAACCTTCATCTTCACCAACACCTTCACCATCAAAGTCCCCTTTACACTCTACACTTAATGTATACCCATGTACCATGCTTTAATCATTGGGCTCATAAAAGGTTTGTTGCCTAAAAAAAGAACAAAATTGTCAAAAACATATTAGTGGTAAGTGGGTTGATGATCTTGGAAATGCACCTTATATGTTGTTGAATTGGAATGTATATCACCCCATGTTGTATTTACACCCTCTTCACCGACACCGTCACCTTCAAAGTCACCTTCACCTTCTACACTTACTATATACCCTTGTCCATACGTTTATCATTGGGTTCATAAAAGGTTTCTTGCTCAAAGAAGGGTTAAATTCCTCAAAATCATATGATTGGAAAGTAGGTTAATCATCTTGGACATGCATCTTGCAGGTTGTTGTATTGACACCTATAATACCTATGTTGTATTTGCATCTTCATCAACACATGTTGTTTCTACACCTTCATCAACTTCTATTAGATTTCCATCTCTATCACCAACTTCTGTACTGTATCTTGATCATCAACAATGGTATTACTTTCTAAATTGAAACATAATTTCTTACTACAATATGAAATTCCTTCACCTAGCTTTAATTCCCTATCCTTTTGTACCTAGATATGTCATACCTTACCAAACTTAATTGAAGGGTTGGGGCCTCTTCTCATTGTTGGTTTACTCGGGGCAAATCAATAACTGGTGAATTGGGTCTAAGTATGGCCATGACATTTGTTATTAGCTCAATATTTAGTATTTCCTCAATTATGACCCTAAGTCTAACTCTTGTAGACATAAAGTATGTAAGTAACTTAGTTTCACTATGTTTGGTGTATACCTTGATGATATTATTATGTTCAATGTACTATGAAAGGGTTAGTACATCAAAATCATTCCCTAGAGCTCTTAGACCAAAATCTAAATATCTATTTGGCAATTGATAGTGGTAGAAAATGACCGTTGGTACCTCATAACCAAGGTTTATCATCATATAGTCCAACTCATGCACATAGAACTCATCCCTATCTACCAAGTCCATGTTGTGTAATTTCCCTTCAATGTATCTTATCCTTGATAATTTGGTGAATTTCCATGACGGAACTCAACAGTGAACATGGTAGGATAATCTTCTATAAAAAACATGAACCAAACAACAAATCATTACTTTTTATTGATTGCAAATGTTATTTTAGGTTTTAAAATTTATGTGTGAGAAACAAAGTACATTACAGTAAATGCTATTTGCATCAAAACATCTATTGCTTGACCTAATTTCCCACATGTGCAACATAGGCAACCAACAATATTCAGAATCACTTTGATGATCAAACGCACGAGTGTGATAATCGATTAGGGTTTTATGAGCAAGAAAGAAGGTTTACTAGAGAGAGCGTAGGGCCATTTACTCAAGCGTCAGGACTTTTTTTTGAAATGGTGCTAACATTTACATCTAATGAGAGAGCCAAGTGGAAAGACGAAAACTCCCCTTTTTTTCTAGATAACGCTGGGTTCTAACATTCGTTATCAAGAAGGACCAAAATGAATTAAAACATCGTACTTTTGACTATTGGTGCACCACCAAGCCTTCTTGAACCAATACCATATATTTTTGAGAACCATAAGACCATTTTTGCAATTTAGTACTACCTCCATCCCAAATTAATTGTCCACATTTGACTTTTGAAGTTTTATTTTTCAACTTTGACCTTAAATATTTTTGTTTTTTATAGATAATATTTGATGCAAAATATATGAATGGGTTGTATTTTATATGTCTTTTCATTGTTATAAGTTTTATCAAATAATGTATAACACAAATAAAAATATTTAAGGTCAAAGTTGAAGAAAAAAAACTTCAAAAGTCAAAAGTGGACAATTAATTTGGGACGTAGGGAGTATAATTTTTTCACTATCGCAAAACAAATTTAACCCGGTCCAGGTGTTTCGTCACTACCACATGCCCATACAACTTCTTTACTTTCACGAACTACGAATTTTGAGTCTAGACGATCATTGAATTTGGAGTCTAGAAGATCACGTTGGTGCAAAGTCAGCTTCTTGAATTGTTGGTTTAGTGTAGAAATCCATAACTCATTGAAGCTAGAAAACATCACTTAACCTGATGTTTACCTATTGTGACTCCATTAACCAAACTCCATCACACATAATTCCTCTAGTTTTGTCGACTTCTCCGATTAAGAAGACCGAGATAAAATTTCAAATTTCCATCACCTTCTAATCCAATTTAATATTCATTTTTTTACTAACATCAACCATCAAATACTCCTTTTATTCAATATCCATAATGTTTTTATTATGAAATTCCGATGTTGCATGAAAATTCTATCATTACCATCCTCATTTTCGAAAATTGCATCAATTCCAACCAATTTTCCTTTTATATTCTCTTTCATACACATTTCTTGACTTTTACACTTTAGGTGTTTGAACTTTGTTTGAACTTTTACACATTTCTCATACACATTCCGGTGGCTTGGCTGTGGAGTGGTCATGGAGACGGACGAAAACGACACATGTGATTGGTTAAGCTTCTTTTTAATCGTTTCTTCGCATGTGATTGGCTAAACTTTATGTTTTAAATTATTATTTTTATTTAAGTTAATATCAAAATAAATATAAATAAATAAATATTATGGAGTGGTAACCATTTTGAAAGGTTGGTGATTTGGTAGTAAACTTGTAGTGGAACTGATGTGACGCTGAATTGACAACACTTTTCTAATAGGTTGATGATGACCACTCCCCTTAACCTAACCATGTTATAATTCCTCACAAATAAGCCAATATCCAAATTAAATGAGTTTATCCAAAAGTCATCATTTAGTTACCATCATAAAAATTTAGACCCAACCTATGTTCTAATTACTTAATTAATAATTTTTTTTGAATAATTTCAAATTAATCAACATTGAAATTTTAAATCCATCTGAAATTTTAAACATATTAGACATTTCAATTTTATAAAAGAAAAGAATTTTTTGGAAGTGTTTGATACCAATGATATACCATCCTGAAAATGCTCACTTTCAAAATTGATGGTCATTTTTGAAAATACCTAAAATTTAGTTATTCATATCATTATCAATAGATATTTCAAAATAACATAACGAGAATGTAATCTAATCCAATATATTTTGGTAGGAAATTGTGAACATGTATATAAACTTCAAATATTTTCAATTACAAAAATGACATTTCATGAGTCTTTGCTGTTAAAATGGCATTAGTGATTTGAGAATAACCTTGATATGCTTTGGGTCAGGGTTATTAAATCGATTCATGGTGCACATGTAGTTTTGTTGTGGGTGCCCAGGGTTTAGTAATGAAAGGTATGTTGTCCTCAATTGTTTCCTATGTTGTTAAACTCCAAGATAGACATACTATTCTTCTTGCTAATCTAAACAAGAAAGTATCAGATGGTAGAAGTACGTTGTTTTGGAAGGAGGTATGGGTAGGGAATGTTGCGTTGCGATATGTGTTTCTTAGCCTTCTAGCCTTAAAAACTAATTATGACTGTATGATTGTTGATAGGCGAGAGAACCAGAGATGGAGCTGGAACTGGTGGTGGAGAATAGAGTTGAGGGGGTTTTGAGTTGACCTAACTTTCGGGTTTGGAGGAGCCGTGGGTGATTTCACATGTAGTATTCTCTTAATGCCTGATAATTGGGATTTGAGACTCGGATAACAGAGGTGATTTCACAATTGAAGATACTCATCTTATTTATAGATGATTACACATTAACTAATGGTTGTCACACATATAATATGGAATAAATGTGTTTTTGATTCTAGATCGAAAAAGGATACGCTCGTTGATGATATTGTTGTGTTTTATTTTTGATGGTTTGAACGTAGAAAACATAGGTTTTGCATTGAAACTTATGGCTTCAAAATCTTATTTTAAACATTATGATGTAAATTTCTTTTTGCTCTACATCTTTGCTAGTGCTTTTAAAACACGAAGAAAACAGTTCGATATAAATTCAAAGACAACAAACCGAAAACATCTTTCTAGTTTCATATCTATAAATGTAAAAGAAAAAAGGAATTACGGTCATTTGTATTTCACTATTTCCAGTAAAAAAAAAGTCCAAAAAAAGCAAAAGGTTTAATGATAATAGTTATGTGAAAACAAATGTTTCATTTGATAAAAAATATATATGATAACTTACTCGAATAGTAAGGTACTATAATATTTCATATTTGGACTGAACTTTTACTAACTAGAACTCGGCCCTTGTTTTTCTCTGTATTGACTGGGCCTTTGCTTGGACTGGGTTTTTTCGGACTAGGCCTAGTTTAGAAACCACGTCTCTATGATATTAAAAGAAAGAAACTCAAAATATTGAAGGAAGCGTAAGTAAAACATAAAACTAAAAGGTGTTTTTAATAACTTTTATTGATAAAGCAAAGACCTTAAAATAAAAATATATATTTTCAAGTCCAATGCTGCGGTAGTGTTTGGTACTTGTACGTTGGAAAATGAAAAAAATAATAATAATAATAAATGGTTTATTCTATTGGAATTGAAAAAAAATAATAATAAAAAATCTGATGGATTGGATAATCAAAAAAAAAAAAAAAAAAAAAACGAATGCTTTTATTTTGTTAAGTTTTGTTCAGGTGGTGGCTTTTATTTTAACATGGGAAGTGATTTGTACATAACAATTTTTCTTTATACACAATAATTGGTGCTTTAAAATGTTGTATTGTACAATTATATAATGCATGAATTGTTGTGTATGACAAAAAAATATTGTATACGAATCACTTCCTTTTCAACATAAGATGAAATGAAAAAGTGTAATATAACTTATTTCATCATAAGACACAATTTTTTCTTAAAATTCTATGATTTAATAAGAGATATAGTTTTATTTTCTAGAAAAACTATAAATATATTTTTTTTCATGAAATATCTTTTTAGGATTTTAAACTTCTATTACGTTTATTTTTTTTTCCATTTTATAAATAATATATTCATAATATAATACAAAAAATCATTATATATCATTAGTCTCTTAGCTAAAAACCTGTTATGATTTTTACTTTTTTACATAAAGCCTAAGCCTTTGATAGTTAATTTTTTACAATCCATTTGATCATTATCGATAAAAGAAGGGATAATGATTTAAAATGATAATACATTTTTTTATTTTTATATATTTAATCATTGAGTTTTTTTTTTCCGTTAACATTTTCCTCTTCAACTTGTTTAACTGTATACATTCGGTCTTTATAACCGGCTACTCTAGGTAAGCCGGAAAAAATGATTTAATAGAGTAATATATTTATCACTTTGTACATATTTGGTCTATAATATTTTTTTGCACATTTAGTCCTTCATATTTTTTGTTGCAAAATAAGTTCTTATTATTTTTGTACACATTCAATGCTTATGACCGATTTTAAAGTTTTTCTCATGGTATCCTACATTGGACAATCATTAATGATGTGTTCAGACCACATCATCAGCTACTTGGTTGCTTAGGTCTTGTGGTTTGGTTAGGTGGTGTGTTCTGAACATTCAAATATTAACGTTATTTATATTCACACATTCGTATTTGAGAGTACTACAACTTTTGTTTAGATTAGTCTCATTAAAAAGTAATATATTTTTACTTATGATCTTTATATAGATGTGTTCTTTACATTTTATGAACGTTTTTTTTAATAAAATCGTAAGTAAACATATATTATTTTTTAATGGGAGTAATTTAAACGAAAATTTTAGTATACTCAATACGAACGTATGAATATAAAGTTCGTTAAAACCCAAGATCGTATGAAGAAGCTATGACGTTCAAAATACAAGACCTAAGTAAAACCACAAGACCTAAGCAACCAATCAGCCAAGGTTAAAGCAGACATTAGCATCAATAACCCTGAGCACCTCATTAATTAAGTGGACATAAGCATCAATAACCATGAGCACCTCATTAACGATTGTCTCGCATATTATATCGTGAGAAAAACTTGAAGAAACCGGTCATAAGTATTAAATGTGTACAAAAACAATAATGATTTATTATGCAACAAAAAAATATATTAAGGACCAAATGTGCAATAAAATATACTAAGGACTAAATGTATACAAAATGAGAAATATATTACCCTATTAAGTCATTTTTCCGGTTTACCTGGAGTAGCCGGTCATAAGGACTGAATGTGTACAGTTAAACAAGTTGAAGGGGCAAATGTTGACGAAAAAAACTCAGTGATCAAATGTGTACAACTCGAAAAATATATTTACCTTTTTATGTCATTATCCCATACAAGAAAAATTGGATATCAGGTTTAATCTGCTTACATGGAAGTTTTATTATAAGGTAAATAACGGTTATTGTCACTGTATCCCAATAATATTTCATATATTGGTATAAATGGTCCCTTTCAATTTTTTTCTAAGGGTACAAATTCATGTTTTTAAGGTTTAAAATGTCTTTTTGAAAAAATTGAAGGGTTCATCTGGTGAACCTGTCTCGGTCAGCAAGTTTAATATGCAAAGTCAATTATTAAACTTCCACCTTAATTGCCACGTTACCATGGCGAACAATAACCCTAAAGCGATAGCCACAAAATCAACGAAGGCTGCTTCTTGTTTTAGAGAAAACCAATAATCACGTATGAATTGCATCACAAGAAATCAGAGGTTCAAATAAGAAGATAGCAGCAGTGTCTCTTCTGATTTCAATCAATATTCTTCTGGTTCTTCACTATGTTCTTCATCTTCTTTGTTATCGAGAGAGTCGCCTAATCATGTACATCAAATCTCGATCGACGGTGGTTCTTCACTCTATTCCACGTCTTCTGATTTCAACTAACCCTAATCATGAACATCAAATATGATCGACGACAGTGATTTTGATTATGATTCAGTTGTCGGACCGACTGTTAGATCAACACCTCACAAATGGGTCAGGGAAAGCTCGTTAAAACCACCAATATTTTCTCAATCATCAGTACTGCCTTCGATTCCTATGGTATCATCCTTGGTCGGGCCTCTCGTCAACTGCCCCAATACCTGCAAATTTCATCACCAGTATGAATTATGCATATCTGTACTTTGAATTTTGTTTAGTGGGTTGAACCGGACAAAGAAACATACACATCCGATTCAACTTGTTTTCATATACTCCTTTTTCATAAATGGCATCAGACTCATCGCTTTAACTTAAAATTAGTTGAGATTCAAAATAGAAAGTAGTATCAACGCTTATAATTTCATGAGTTTTAGAAATTTCTTAATCTCAAATTATATAAGTTTAAGATTCAAGTTACAAGTAGCATCATTTCGATGAATTTCTATATCCTGATTTCAAAAGATATTAAACTGATATTTTCAAGCTATAATTAGCATTGATGCTTGAAAATTTTAGTATTGTGAATGTTCCCATCGGAAACCCCACCAAAGGTGGTGATGATTTGTTGCACTGTACTTCGTATTAGGTTGTTTACTGTGTAGCCGCTTGAGAGGTTGAGTTCTGTTATGGGTATGGCGTTAGCCAACACTTGTAGCCTGACAGTCAATAGGTAGCCTCCTCCGGATTCAGTTGAGTTCCTGGTGGTGGTGGTGGATATGATGTTGTCATTAGGGTTTTGTTGTTGATTGTTGAACTTTAACCGATCAAATAGTTGTACCGGAGGAACAAAATAGTAAGGAAGCAGAGGTGCAGGCTGATGAAGACACTAGATGGATCATCTTTGAAGAATGAAAAACCTGACACTAATGATATGCCACTGGAAAAGAATCAGGTAATGCACTCAACTCAACATATGGCTTTTTTGTGTTTTAAATTCAGGGAAATGAAAATATATTCTCAGTTCTTTGATTTTGTTTCAGGTTTCTGAGAATACTGATGTTGAAAGGGAAGATCGAAATAAAAGTAATATGGGTTTAAGATTGAATTTAAATGAAGGTGAAGGAGATGGAGATGGTGGTAGTAATGATGAACATGGCAGATTAAAAGAGGGGCCCATAAATTTATTAATAATTTCTTTTATTAACAAGATGGTATAAGCTTCAAAAATGGGTAAGGGTACGAAATTAACAGGTAGAACACAAGTTCGTACCCTTTAAAGGCAAAAAAATCACAAGGAACCATTTAAACCAATATATAAAATATTATTGGGCTACAATGACAATATGGTGACATCTAATATAGCAAAAGAAATATCTAACTCATTGAATATTTGTCCATGTAAGCATGGCGGCTCAACTAGTTTGAGAGCTCTAAACAAACCAAAAATTTGGGGCCCTGATTCGTATTTTATCTCAGACATGATTATGGACTAATGGAAATACTTTCTTTGCCTTTGACAACCTTGAGAAAGTGAGTTCTTGTCTTCTTCTTGAACTTTTCAGTTTTTGACTTTTGATGCATTAATCAATGGATGTGTCATCTATTTCAGCTATTAGAAACAAAGAATCACCCACAATTCAGATAGAAAGTTTTTGGATGGAATGTAAAAGTTCATAGAAAATGTTCAAACATGTTGATCCTTTAGATGATGGAGATTTTTCATTTCTTGTACTTGAGCTGCTATCAAATCTTTATGAAAACAAACCTAAAATGGTGTCCCAAGTGGAATTCAAACCAGCTCACAGCTGAAAATGAAAAGATGAAAATAAAGAATTATCAAAATACTACAAAATCATCCAAAGAATATATATTGTACCTGGATTACATTACTTTATCAGTCATTTTTGGTAATAAAATGGTTCAATAAATCATACTACATACATCCCTTCCTGGCCTACACTAGTAAATTCAAGAGGCAAAATATCAAATTCCCAATGATTTTTCCAGACACGCTTACACTGACAAGGAGCAAATGATTTCCAGTCATAATCAAGAATAATACCTTCCCAATCAGATCGACTTTTAGGAATAACCCATTTGTAGGAACACATTGTGACTCACTTAAATGATAAAAATGAAGATTTTGAGGAATAAAATCATCTATAGAAATTGAAAACATGAAGAAGGTTATGTAGCTCATACCCAGTGGACGAATATAATGAAAAGAGAGCGTTGGGTTAAACCTTCAAGTTTTTAATTTTCACTTTTGATTTTTGAACAATCAACAATGGAGAATCAGAGGAAGAAGACTAATCGAGAATAGACTAAACAAGAAATGATCAATATTCAATCGATACTGGTTTCTGCCAAGAATCAAGATCGAGAATCAGAGAATGAGAAGGAAGTAGAACAGTTGCTCACTTAGCTGGTGATTTTTGTGGCGTGCGCGAATGGAGAAGGGACGAATCGAGATCTGCTGGATTGGGTTAAACGGGGCCCTTAGAACCGGGGGCCCTAATCCCTTTCTTAGTAAACTTAAAGGTAAGGCCGACCCTGCATGTAAGCAAAGAAAACATAGTACTATATAGCCAGTTTTTGTAGGTCAATAATAGGTAAAATAAAAATAATTCAATATATGAAAAGAAAACAAAGAAAAAAAAATCCATAATGACTATTTAGGTATAAAACTAAAACTACAATCGTAATTGCCCTCATATATTATCTATTTATAATTATAAGTAATTAATATTAATTTATGCAAAGTTTAAAAGAATACTATTTATTTACAAATAGAAAAAAAAGTTCATTTGAATATTCATTTCATTTCTAAATGTCAATCCAAAGTTATTAATGTAATAAGGACAAATTTCAAGAAAGTCGCTATCTTATCATAAAATATCGATTTTGATACTGGGTTATTTTTTTCTCAATTATGTCACTATATTTACAGTTTTGTTGCAATATCAACCAAATGACCAGTTCTTCCTGTTTTTCCGATAATTGTTTTTTCCCAAATTGCAATAAAACCACTAAGTTTATCAAAATTTCGATTTTGGCACCGAGTTACAAATTGTAAAAAGTCACCATATTATCACAAATTTTGATTTTGACACCAAATTTTTTTCTCAATTATGTCATTACATTTACAATTTTGTTGCAATGTCAACTAATTGATCGATTCATGAGATGTTATTCTGGTTTAGAAGCTCGATATGTACAACAAATACATGAATGTCGGTTCAATGGTTCAAACTCACTTACAAGTCAGTGAAAAGGGCATAGTCACCCTTTTAGGAAATGTTATTGTGGTTTAGAAGCTTCATTTGTACAACAAGTAAATGAAGACCCCTACAATGTCAATATAGTAGTTCAAACTCACTAAGGATCTCTTGGATTGACCTTGTATGGTTCTTCATATACTTTTTGTACAAAACGAGCTTCTAAACCATAATAGAATCTTATGAGTTTAAACCACTAGATTGACCTTCAGACACCATTTGTGAAGAAATACTTTGATGGTATTAAACATAAACATTGTAATAAAAAGTATCATGTAACGTCCAAAAAATACAGAGCAAATTTTCATTTTTAAATAAGATAAAAACCATTCATTCCAATCCATTAAAAGATAACCGGGGTATAAAATGTAATCTCAATAAACATTCGAGTAAAATATAAAAAAGATAGTTCGAAATCTCCAGTGGATGTGATATAATCAAGTCGGGTTCTTCCCTTTGCAACTAGAAGTTCCTGAAACATTTAAATTTAAACTGTAAGCATAAAACTTTGTGAGTTTCCTAAGATACCACATACAACCACACATAAAGCAATGGGTATGTTTTAACCTAACGACCTATGTCAGCCAATGGGTCTATTTTAACCCAACATGTCTATTAAAACCATATATATATATATATATATATATATATATATACATGCACCAACTGTAACGACCCATTTTTCACGTCCAAAAATTTCATTTTTCAATCAATATTTAGTAAGATCATTTGCAAATAAACATAGTCTGATCAAACGATTTCATAAACATTTACTAAGTCTGAAAACCAAAACATGTGATCCATCAAAATGCGATAGTAAAAATCCCAGAACAATACCATGAATGCGGAAAACAGTGTGTGTGTATGATGTGCCACTACCGCCCCAGCTCCTTCCCCTTCGACGAAGAGGTACCTGAAATCAAAGCTGTAAACTGTAAGCACAGAGCTTAGTGAGTTCCCCCATCGTAACACATACCAAGCATCACATAACATACATACTGCCAGGCTATTCTGGGGTGCCTGACTACCCGGTGCGGCCATTCTGGGGTGCTGACTACCCATCAGTCCTAACAACCGATCCTCGTGGACTATTTCACCCCTACTGCTACTACCACATATATCATATCAGGCCAGCATATAAACATATCATCACATACTGTCAGACATAGCTGGGGTGTCTAACCTACCCTTCGGTCCTAACGACCGAACTCTACTACTATCACATGTAACACATCATGCCAGCACATAACATATCAGTTCGTAGCAAACCTAGATGATATCACCAAGACAATCATCTGACATACAACTCCTACTGGTGGGTCGGCATTGTGGCCATAGAACCACCGCTACTGGAAGGCAACTCACCTCAAAGTAGCTACTGATTTGAGTGGGAATTGACTGTCTACTGCTGCTGCTGCTGTTCCGGAAGTTATCCGACTATAATTCCCACAAAACGCTCAGTCAAACACTGCTAGTTGAACCTAGGGTAAAATGATCATTTTACCCTTGACCAGGTCAAAGTCCAAGTCAAAGTCAACTTCCAGTGGACCCGAATCGCCGAGTTGGCTTTCCAACTCGTCGAGTCCCTACCCATTCGATTGTCCTTAATCCCGCCTCTACTCGTCGAGTTAGGCATTGACTCGACGAGTTCTCCTTCTAAACTGAGGTCCAAAGGTCCTTCATCCTACTCGCTGAGTTGCATGCATAACTCGTCAAGTTCATCTTCATCCGATGAACACCCCATGCTGAGACCCGCCGAGTTGTATGAACAACTCACCGAGTCTGTTCTAGAGTTAAGAAGATGGCCTTGGACTTCCGACTCACTGAGTCCACCCATGACTCATAACTTTACCCAGCAACACGAAAAAGGGAAAACTCGGGGACTCGCGACTCGACTCGCCGAGTCGTTCACATGCAATTACTACACACTCGATTTTGCTTGAATCCAGCTCATGCCATACATAGATTTGGGCTCTTAGGGTAGGTTTTACATGTAAAGTTTCCAACTTTACGTGTATACATGCATATGATGGGGATTTATGACTTAATAAAGGCTAAAATGGTAGATCTAGGACATTCAAGCCATTTATTTCCATAAATTCCATGGATCTGAGCTTCTGGAGCTCAAACATGCCTAGATCTAGAGGTTAATCAACTCATTACCATTCCTAATCCATAAACAAGCTTGGAAATGGCTCAAGAAGGACTTAAATGGTGCTCTAAGGGACTCTTAGCATAAAAACAGAAGGAAACTGAGTTATACCTCAAGGAATCTCTGATATAACACCAAGATATCTGGCCCCCTTCTTCTCCTCTTGATCTACCCTCCTTCTTCTCTCAAAATCTTCAAGAAATCATACCAAAACACTTCAATCTCACAAGAAACGGGGTTAGGACGATATAGGGAGCTCTGAGGGTGAAGGAGTCGGGCTTAGGGCACATAAGGTTGGTTTAAATAGGGTGCAAACCCTTGAAATTAGGGTTTCATCCAGACAGCGAGGACTCGCCGAGTCGCCAACTTAAACGTGCTCAAAAACCTGGCTCTACTCGGCGAGTTGGGCCTACAACTCGTTGAGTTCAAGGCTAAAAATGGGAATTACTTAGATAGGTCATACGTATCAGGAACCAGGTGCTACACCAACAAGAGTCACAAAGACAACAAACACATAACGACACCCTGTGTCCTACAGTGTAACATCCGTTTACCAAGGTATTTTCCCTTCTTTTCCCAAAATATATAAACTTTGCATACATAGTCCCTACGTTGGGCATACATGGAGTGTACGACGGGCGTAAGTCACTAATTTTGGACACATACCTCATGAAGTACGTCGGGCGTACATAAGGAGTACGTAGGGCGTACTTAAGCTGAACCCAAACCCTAATTTTTTAGGGTTGAGCCTCTATTTAAACACCTTAAGTCCCTTGAGGTCTCTTCATAACTAACCTCCACTCTCCCCAAACGGCCATATCAAAACCCTAATCCTTGAGAGATTGTTTTGGACCTTTAGAGTGTTCTTGGTGCCTTGTGGAAGAATGAGAAGCCTCGTTGTTGAGAATTGGTGGGCTTGGAGCTTGAAGATCCATAACTTTCATCACCTTTGCAAGCTTTTAGAGGTATAAAGCTCTTACATTTATGGTTTTATGATTAGATCTAGGTTAAATCCTTGATTTGCAAGCTTTTGGTCACCTGGTTTTAGTTCTTATGAGTAAAAGCTACTCCAGAGCTCAAGTTTGTCACTTTATGTTATTTCTAAGGATCACGTGTCATAAAAATTAAGTCTTGGTTGCCATTTATCACTCATGCAATATTTTGAGGTTACTAAAGATTCTTATGCACCTAGCGTTTGGTCTTGGGCTCTATTAATCTATGAAAAAGCTTACAGTTGATGACTTTATCAGTTAAGACCTTCCCAAGATTGAGATATGTGAGTTAGATGTTTAGTCTTTAGGTATTAAGAGATTAAAAGTGGTTTTGGACAACATTGGATTACGCAGGGTGTAACCTCTAAGTATGCAAGGTGTAACGGGTTTGCCCCGTATCCTTTTCTGTGGACACTAAGTATGCAAGGCGTAAGGATGGAATACGCATGGCATACTCCCAAAAGTGTACTTGGGTCATTTTTAGGCCTTGGGCCATGTTTGGGTGGGTCCATCTTGGAATGGGTAAAATGGACTTTTACCCTAGTAAGAGAGAATAAGAAATGAACCTTTGATTATGGGTTATTACCATAATTATTAATTAGGGTTGGTTTTAGATATGTTCATTGTGAGGAGCCTTTGTAGTAGCAACTCAAGTGTGTGATTTGTTTATCACTAGATTGAGATGAGTCTTCTCACTATACTATGTAGGATGCTAGTTGTCTTTATGATACTTGCATGGAAGATCCTGTGGGTAGCCCGTGACATTTGTATGAAAGACTATGGGGATAACCCATGACAATTGCATGAAAGACCGTGGGGGTAGCCCATAACACTTATATATTAGACCATGGGGATATCCCATGGCATTCAAGGAAATACCATGGGGTAGCCCATGACATTTGGTTGTAAGAACCTAGGGGTCACCCATGACATTCCAGGGAAAAGACCATGGCGGTAGCCTGTAACACTTGTATGCAAGACCATGGGGGTAGCCCATGGCAATGTATGTATGGTATGTGGTATTTTGGGAACTCACTAAGCTTTATGCTTACAATTTATGTTTAAAATATTTTTCAAGTACTTCTAGTTCAAAGGGTAAGGGCCCGATATGATCACACAACATCCATTAATGTTCTGCAATTTATGATTTTGATTGTGCTCTGATAACTATTTTCTACATTGACATACTTTGACGGTTTTGAAATGAATAGGTGATGGTTTTGGTTGATTTAAAGATAAAATTTTTGCTTAGAATTTTTGGGACGTTCCAAGTTGCTATTACAGTCTTGGTTTGAGGGATTTAGACACACTCTCGGGTGTATCTGAACTTAAAATGAGGAATTGGTAAAAATAAAAAGATTTTTAGAAAAGTTTTTATAAAAGAAGGGGTGTAATGCTTGCAAACGGCCGAGCTTAAGTAAGTATGTCCCAAAATACCCATATGTGTTTATTTGTTCCAGTTTGTGTATATGCGAATAGCATGCTAGATTAGGGCTAAGGATCTGCCCAAAATCGCATGATAGGATGCTGGGATAGATGCCTTTGTATGCATGTTGTATGAGTCTTTAGAACTTCATGCTAGTATGTATTTCATATGTTATGATAGAGTGGCCTGATTAGGCAGTGCATTGGTTAGAACTCGATGCTTAAATGTTGTCCACTTTGTGCTTTTTGGGGCCTCCACTAGTATCTATTATATATCAAGTGAATATGTTAGGTTACATGTTACATAAATTAGATAATTTTAGAAGGATAGGTTTAAGTCTATTACGCAACTCTTGTTTGAGTCCCACCGTTGTAGTGTAAGACCTTGTAGTCGTAAAATTATTAAGTTTTTGTTACATGTAATTGTATTTGTAAGGTAGTTAGTGGGTATTAGTGGGAGTTTCTTCTGCACCTGATGGCAGAGAGTGGTGTGAAGGGAATCATAGGAGAATGTTGGAAGTATGTTAGTTTTACAGATGTGTTGTTTAGCAGGATGGGAAAATGATTGGTAGTAAGGGAGTCACTTAGGGGAATCGGTTGGGCTCTGGAGGAAAGTATGAATATGTGTAGAAGGTAGCATTGGGCCCGTACTAATGAAAGCACAAGATCCGTACTCGAGACAATAGAAGTCATGAGGATACTAAGGAACTCGCTAAGTGTGGAAATTCTTTGAGTGTTTCTGATGATTGTATTGTTTATTTTTAGTATGGTGGTCACTTGACGTGGTTCAGGTCCTGGTGAGGGATCAGGTTCGGGTTTTGGGGCCGAAACCTTGGACAAGCAGATATGTGAGTTCATTTCGTCAGAGATCACTCGTGGTATTCTGGAGCAGATTCATGAGGTCTTTGGTACGATCCAAAGGGCATTATGCAGTTGTTGGATGAGCGTCTGTTCTCATTCCGTACTAAGATGGTGGCTATGGTAGGTGCACACTCTCTGACTTTTCGAGAGTTTCGTGCATGTGGGGCCCCTGAATTCTTTGGGAAGAAGGACCCCACTACTAGATGATGGTGGTTGGTGGACATCAAAAACCCCTTCTGTATTGGCTTCTGCCCCGAGGGGTCAAAGGTTAGATTTGCATCCTGTTTTTTGAAAGACAAAGCCCGTGATTGGTGGAAGGAGGTAGACCATGATTTAAAAGGCAAGTTTGTTGAGAATATATCTTGGAGTTTGTAGGGCAGGTAGTTCTGGCTGTTACAAGTGCGGCAAGATCGGTCATTTTAGAAAGGACTACACTCATGGATTAGGTCTGATTTGCTTCTACTGCTATCAGATGCGCCACAAGAAGTCCGATTGTCCGAGGTTGGCAGGAGGAGCAATTACAGCCCCCGCTCCAGTGACATTGAGGATCATTGATGACCACCAAGGCGAGGCGGATGTAACAGTCGTGAGGAGTCAAGCTTTCTAGCTGACAAACGAGGAGGCTCGTGCAGCACCAAATATGGTTATTGGTATGTATATTCCCCTTATTTCATTTATTGCTTTGATGTTTATGCTTATTATATGTATGATGTTTCATAGGGACGTTCCTAGTGAACGGTGTTCCAACTTTAGTTCTTTTTTATTCGGGCTCCACCCGATTGTTCGTATCTCTTGCGCTTAGCAAGAGATTCAGTGACACTCCAGGGGAGCTTGAGTATCCATTAGAAGTGGAGATTAATGACGATCATCCAGTGCGAGTATCGAGGGTTCATCAGGTTGTGTGATGGAGTTATTTGGCGAGCATTATCCGATTGATTTGGTTCCTATCCCTTTGCGTGAGAGCATGGTTATCATGAGGATTGACTGGTTAAGACCTAACAGGGAAATAATTAACTGTGAGCACCAGTTAGTTCGGGAAACCCCAAGTGGTGGAGAACTAGTTATTCATGTTGAGGCTGCTCAACAAGGGCCAACTCTCTGTTCAGCTGTGAGAGCTAGGAATGTATTGGATACTAGAGATGAGAGGAATAAGAAAATTGATGATGTGCCAATCGTTCGAGGGTATTCTGATGTGTTCCCGTAGGACTTGCCCGGAGTGCCTCCGGAGAGGCAAGTTGAGTTTCGTCTTGATCTGGTTCCAATGCGGGTTCGATAGGCAAGGTACCTTATGTTGGATAAGGTGTCTAAGTCCATAACTATTTCTGGTATGTACTTGACCCGACCCGGCATGGTCCATTTGGGTTGCATGGCATCATGCATTTCGATAGACTAAATGACAGAATTAACACTTGTGTTTTATTAATATATTATAAGTTCTAATATATTAATAGTATTATTTAATTAGTATTGATCAAGAATTAATCTAGAATTAATTAAGTGATCAAATGGTGACTAATTAAATATATGGGTTGATTATGTAAATCATCCATAACTTATATAGTGGGCTAAAGGTCACCATGGATAATCAAGTTGGGTTAAACCCATTGGATGCTCCATGGAGGCTCCATGGGAGTTACAAACCCATAGGTCATGGAAACGAAGAGTCATGCCACATTAGGGTTTAAATGGTGTAACCCTAGATATGACACACTATATAAAGAACATCATACTCACCAAAATCGGCTACACATAGTGACAAGAGGGCTTGACCGATTTTTGAGTGTTACACATTCTCTCAAAGTTATTCCAAAGCATTTGGTGTTGTGTGAATCATTTGAGGCATCACACTTGGGGTGCTAGGCTCTCAAGGTTTCAAGGAATCATAACAACAACAAGGTATGTGTTTCTAGCTATCTTTTATATTATAATGTTCCCCATGTATGCTAGATAGGTTTATGAACCTTGGAAAAAGTATTTTGCATGTATCTTAGACAAACATAGATACAAGGTTTTTCTAGGGTTGCATGTACACTTAGGAGTGTTAGAATTTCTCAAAACCCATCACCTTATCGGTTAGCACCGTTGGAAATGCAGGAGTTGTCTACACAACTACAGGAGCTGTTAGAGAAGGGTTTATTAGGCCGAGTAGTTCACCATGGGGAGCGCCGATACTGTTTTTTAAAGAAGAAAGATGGCTCCCACAGGATGTGCATCGACTACCAGGAGTTGAACAAGTTAATGGTGAAGATCCTTTATCCGCTTTTGAGGATTGATGATTTGTTCGACCAGTTGCAGGGTACGTCTTGGTTCTCCAAGATTGATCTAGTTTCAGGCGACCATCAGATGAGGTTTCGAGATGAGGATGTTCAGAAGACGGCCTTCATAACTCTTTATTGTCATTACATGTTCGTGGTGATGAGTTTTGGGCTCATCAATGCACCAGCAACGTTGATGGACCTTATAAACAGGGTTTGCAAGTCGATGTTGGATCAATCAGTGATTGTTTTTCATTGATGATATCTTGGTCTATTTTAATACCAATGAGCAACATGAATATCATCTGCTAGAGGTTTTGGAGACTCTCAGGAGGGAGAGGCTTTATGCAAAATTCTCCAAGTGTGAGTTCTAGTTGTGCGATATGCAGTTCTTGGGGCACCTCGTCAATCAGAAGGCTATATTGGTTGATCTGGCCAAGATCAAGACCGTGATGCGATGGGAGGTTCTAAAGTCTCAATCTAAGATTCATAGTTTCCTTGGTTTAGTCGTGTATCATTTGAGGTTTATTAATAATTTCTCCAGGATCACATTTATGTTAGCCAAGTTAACGAAGAAGTCTATTACTTTCCGTTAAGGGCCTGAGTAGCAAGCGACGTTTGAGACTTTGAGCCAGAAGTTATGTGAGGCTCCAATTTTTACCTTAGCATAGGGTGTGGATGAATTCATGGTATATTATGATGCGTTGATTATAGGTTTAAGTGCAATTTTGATGCAAAGGGGTCATGTTATTGCTTATGTTTTGAGGCAGCTGAAGCCTGATGAGGCGAATTATCCCACCCATGATTTGGGGCTGGAGGTGGAGGTTTTTTTCCTCAAGGTTTGGCATCATTACTTGTATGGGGTTAGTTGTATCATTTACATGGACCACAAGAGTTTAAGGTATTTGATGGATCAACCAAATCTGAATATGAGGCAGCACAGGTGGCTCGATGTGGTAAAGGATTATGATTGTGGTATCCTTTATCACCCTAGGAAGGCCAACGTGGTGGCCGATCCTCTTAGCTGCAAGACGGATGGAACCCTATCATGGATTTTTGTTTGAGAATGACACTGATTACCCAGCTCTTGGAGCAGATCCACAAGGCTCAGGTTGAGGCTATGAAAGAGGAGCACTGGAAGAGTGAGTGCAAAGTGAAACATGTGTCCTCTTTTGATTATGATAGTCGGGGGTTGTTGACCTTACATTGGAGAGTTCGGTTCCGTATTTGTAAGGTACTTGTTAGATTTTGATGGAGGAGGCACACAAGTCGAGATTCTTTATTTATTCGGGTGCGAAAAAAATGTAACCTCTAACCCGATTAGTGGTGACCTTGCATGAAGCGGGATATGGCATGGTATGTGGAGAGGTGGTTGACTTGCTGAAAAATCAAATTCGGGCATCAGCGACCTCAAGGAAAGATTGAGACATTGCGTGTTCCCGTCTGGAAAGAAGCGAGCATGATATATTTCATCATGAAGCTATCAAGGACAACATGAGGGGTAGAGTCGATTTGGGTCATTATGGATCGGTTGACCAAGAGTGCACATTTCATTACTATTCATGATAGTATCTTTGTAAAGAAGTTGGCAGATATTTATATTCGGGAGGTTGTGGCACATTACGGGGTTCTAGTCTCAATGGTTTCGGATCGGGATGTTCGGTTCACTTCCATGTTCTGGAAGAGATTGCATAAGAAGTTGGGTACTCGTCTGCACTTCAACGCGACTTTTCATCTGCGGCCTGATGGATAGAGTGAGCGGACTATTCAGACCTTGGAGGATATACTTCGGGCATTTGTGATAGATTTTGGTGGTAGCTGGGATACACATCTCCCATTGGCTTAGTTTTCTTACAACAACAACTACCATGTCAGTATTGATTGACCTCCTTTTGAGATGCTCTACGGGAGGAAGTGTTAGAACTTGATTTGTTGGGGCGAGGTTGGTCAGCGATTCATGGGTAACACGAAGGTGGTGCTCCGGACTACCAAGTTCATCGAATAGGTGCGTGGGAGATTGCAAATCGCACAAAGCCGATATAAGAGTCATGTTGATAGGTGTCGCTCAGATTTAGAGTTTCAGGTCATAGATATGTTACTCTTGAAGGTACCATCTTAGAAATATTTCACTCGGTTCAGGAAGCAGGGCAAGCTACACCCCAAATATATTGGTTCGTTCAGGGTTATTGCCCAGGTGGGAAATGTTGCCTACCGTTTGGAGCTACCTGAGGAGCTTAGTTAGATCCACTACACCTTTTCACGTCTCTCATCTACAAAAGTTTTTGGTTGATGACTCCGCAATGATGTCATTGGAGGACATTCAGGTAGGCAAGCGTATGAACTATATAGAGAGACCAGTGATGATCCTTGATAGGAAGACAAAGAATCTACAAAACAAGGAGGTGGGTTTAGTAAAGGTGCAATGACAGCATCAGAAATGATCATAGTGGACATGGGAACCTAAGGAGGAGATGAGGGAGCCTTACCCTGAGTTTTTTGCAGCAGCGGACTTCGAGGACGAAGTCTGATTCAAGTGGGGGAGAGTTGTAACATTCGTTTTGTAGGTATTTTCCATTCTTGGCCCAAAATAAATAATCTTTTTATATTTGGTCCTTACGATAGGCGTACATGGAGTGTACGCCGGGTGTAAGTCACTAATTTTGGACGCGGACCTCACGAAGTACGTCGAGCGTACATAAGGAGTACGTAGGGCGTACTCAAGCTGAACCCAACCCCTAATTTTTTAGGTTTGAGACCCTATTTAAACACCTTAAGTCCCTTGAGGTCTCTTCATAACCAACTTCCACTCTCCCTAAACAACCATTTCGAAACCCTAATCCTTAAGAGCTTTTTTGGACCTTTAAAGTGTTCTTGGTGCCTTATGGAAGAAGGATAAGTTCATCATTGAGGATTGGTGGGCTTGGAGCTTGAAGATCCATAACTTTCATCACCTTTTTCAAGATTCTGGAGGTATAAAGCTCTTACCTTTATGGTTCTATGATTATAACTAGGTTAGAGCCTTGATTTGCAAGCTTTTGGTCCCATGGTTTTGGTTCTTGTGAGTAAAAGCTACTACAGAGCTCAAGTTTGTTACTTATGTTGTTCCTAAGGATCATGTGTCATAAAAATGAAGTCTTTGTTGCCATTTCTCACTCATGCAAGAGTTTGAGGTTATTAAAGAGTGTTATAGACCTAGGGTTTGGTATTGGGCTCTATTAAGCCATGCAAAATCTTAAAGTTGATGAATTTATCAGTTAAGACCTTCCTAAGATTAATATCTATGAGTTGGAAATTTAGGTTTTAAGTGGTTTTGGACAATAGAGGATTACACGGGGCATAACGAGTTTGCCCTATATCTTTTTCTGTGGACACTCAGTATGCAAGGCGTTAGGAAGGGGTGCACATGGGGTACTCCTAGAAGTGTACTTAGGTCATTTTTGGGCGTTGGGCCATTTTTGCATGGGCCTATCTTGGAAAGGGTGAAATGGACTTTTACCCTAGTGAGAGAGAATATGAAATGGACCTTTGCTTATGGGTTATTACCCAATTTATCACTAAGGGTTGGTTTTGGATATGTTTAGTGTGAGGAGCCTTTGTAGAAGCAGCTCAAGTGTGTGATTTGTTTATCATCAGATTGAGGTGAGTCTTCTCATTATACTACGTAGGATGCTAGTTGTATTTGTGATACTTGCATGGAAGACCCCAGGGGTAACCCGTGACATTTGTTTGAAAGACCATGGGGGTAGCCCATGGTAATTGCACGAAAGACCATGGGGGTAACCCTTGACACTTGGATATTAGACCATGGGGGTAGCCCATGGCATTTCAAGGAAAAACCATAGGGGTGGCCCATGACACTTAGTTGTAAGACCTTGGGGGTAGCTCATGAAATTATAGGGAAAAACCATGAGGGTAGCCTATGACACTTGTATACAAGACCATGGGGGTAGCTCATGGCGATGTATGTATGGTATGTGGTATTTTGGGGAACTCACTAAGCTTTGTGCTTATGGTTTATGTTTAAAATGTTTTTAGGTACTTCTGGTTCGAAGGGGAAGGGCTCGTTGTGATCGCACACTATCCACCAGTTTTCTGCATTTTATGATTATGATTGTAGTATGATAACTATTTTCCACATTGGAATACTTTAATGGTTTTGAAGTGAGTGGTTGATGGTTTTGGTTGATTTAAAGATCAAATTTTTACTTTGAATTTTGGGGACGTTACATACAATATAGGGAAAAACTCACCTCATAGACAATCAGACAATCTCCACCGCTAGCAGAAACGAGAAAAGTTGGCACAACAACCACTTAACATGTAATCAAAAGTCAAACTCCATGCCTTAACCTCAACCCTAAACTTTGACCCAAAGTCAAACTTGGTAAAAAGGTCAAAAAGTCAACATTTTGGTCAAAAAGCGCACCACGCTTCTTCTGGGTGCCCCATGCCTACAAAAGGACAAAATTATCAATTTCATTGGCTTAAAACAGATGCGTTGAGAAAACCCTAAAAATGTGTCATGACCAAGAAAAGCATTGCGCTCAAGCCAACTTCACATGGGTTTTTGACTTAATCCATTAAGTCACGACCCATCTTTTATATTTGAACTTTAAGAAGGTCTAAATGGATAAAGTTTCCAACTTTATCCATTAAGACATACCATATCAACCAAGATCTAGACTTTTATACCCCAAAAGACCTAAAAACACCTCCAACACTTGCATGACTTGAAGGAAGGGCTAAAGGTCCAAACTTTATGAGTTTAAAAGTTTCAAACAACAACCCTAAGTGACCAACTAAACCCTAAACAACAACACTTGCATTACTTGAAGGAAGGGATAAAGGTCTAAACTTTACAAGTTTAAAAGTTTCAAACATCAATCCTAAGTGACCAAATGGAGTTGGAGTCATGATAAGCCCCAATGTTTTAAAACCCGGGTTTTTAGTTGACCCGGTGTGATGACCGGTTCACGGGTCAACCTGGTCAACCCGGTTTATGGCCTTTTTTTATTTTCATATATTTTTGCTTTCCTGCATACTACATAGACATATAATACCAATAATTTGATGTCAACAAAGTTTAATCTAAACACAACAAACAACCACATAGATTATTAATAACATGTTATAGATCAATCTAAACACAACAAACAACCACATAAAGTATCAATAACAAAAGAAAACATATTTGTAGACAAATCCAAACACGTTACGACCAAGCCAAATCATGGATCTTGAGATATTGGAGTATTATAAGCATCGATCTCGCGATCACTCAGTAACTGAAATTCACTATCAACTTCATGATCAACATGGTGACCTTGTGATTCAGAAGCCGATTCATGCTCTTGCTCATCAAGCATAGTTTCCAAATCATCATAATTAAGTTCTCCTTCCTGCTCTTCTTCAACCACCCAAAATCCCTTCTTATCAATATTTTCATAGTCAACAGGATCGTAAGACCTCATATCAACCTTCAATCTACAAAAACATTCAAAAAAAATCTCAAATATAACTTGGTCATTTTATAGCATAGTATATCTTACCAAGATACCATACCTATTTTGTAAACGCAAGTTGTAATGAACAAATAGAAGATCATTTAGCCTTTGATGGTCCAATCTATTCTTCTGTTTCGTGTGAATCCTTTCAAATACACTCCAATTACGTTCGCAACCGGAAGAAGATGTTGTTTGACTTAATATTCTAATAGCAAACTTTTGCAAAACCGGAATATCTCCGCCAAATAACTTCCACCACCCATCTACAAAAGATATAGTTAGCAAAAAAAAATATATATTAGAAAATACAATATTTTATATATAATCATGACACATTAAATTTAAATCATACCTGGACGAGTAAGATTACGAGAACACAACACTAGATCTACCAAAGGTACTTTCAGCATCATGAAACCTGCCTAAATTCAATGTAATATTTAACACGTCATCACCTTTAAAAGTCTTCTCAACCATTTAAAGAACGCCTTGAAACACCTCATTCTTCTTACAAAGATTTGCATGATCATATTGAAAAACGGGATTCAACCAATAATCCGCACAATAAATACTTTTTCTTAACATCCTATCCCAATGACTATCAATTATGTTAGTGTAAGGCTTATATAATTCCTTCTTCTTCTTAAACAATTCCTTAATCCCTCTTCTTGCCCGACGCATTCCCTCGTAAACATAACCAATTGCAGGTTTTTCATCCAAATCACACAACCGCAAAAGCTTTAACAAAGAAGTCATTACTTTCACTGTGATCAAACAATTCTTCCAAAAGATTTCATTCAAGACAATCTATTTACATTCAACCGCATTTCCCACTTTCAACATTTTCTTAAACTCATTAGATATGACCATTGCTTGTAAATCTTCTTTATGGTCATACAAACTTTGCAATGCAATGAACACGGTACCAAACTGAGTAGCACCTGGACGGATAATTTCTTTCCAACCGGGTCTTTTTCTTAACCAATTCAAGGGCCACTTATGATCATAAACAAAAATAGTAACCCTCGATGCAAGATTGACCAAACTTTTCACATTATCCAATTCTGAAAGATCCTTTAATACAAGATTAAGACAATGCGCTGCACATGGAGACCAAGTAATAGAAGGATATCTTTCACATAACTTAGTACCAACAAGCTTGTAATTAGTAGCATTATCAGTTACCATTTGCACCACATTTTTTTCTCCTACCATTTCAACAATCTCAGCAAACAAATTACACAAATTTGTTGCACTGCTCTCTATTTCAGATGCATCAATAGATTTAAGAAATGATATCCCTTTCGGACAATAAACCAAGAAATTAATCAAATGTCGTTGTGAAACATCCCTCCACCCATCACTCATAATTGTGCAACCAGTATCAACCCATTGACTTCTTAACGAATCAATTATCAATGAAACTGACTTTTTTGCATCTGTCAATAAATTAACCCTCAGAGCATGATAATTAGGTGCTTTGTACCCATAACCAATACTTGTTATTTTATCTACCATGAGTTGAAAAAAAAGGAGAGTTGCAAGCATTCATAGGTATACATGCATCATAAAACCACATAGCAATAGCTAAATCCACATCATGTATTTTTGCCTTACTTTGCATTGCATATTTGATAGTGGGTTAGGAAGGATCATTTATACCTTTCGTAAAAAATGGATGCAAGTTTGAAGTAGATTTCCTTTTTCCCTTTTTTACAGTTGACATTTCTGCTTCCTCCATCTCTTCATCATCATCCAAGATAGTAACACTAGTGGTACATTTTTCTTTTTCTTTTTGGGTAGTCTCTTTCAACTTCCCTTGCATAGTAAACCGCACTTCTGGACTAACTTTTGGGCATGCTACTACCTCACCTTTAATACAACAAGATGTTTCTTAACCCTGTTTATTCCACCACCACCTATAACTTTTTGACAAAAGTTACATATCCATGGCTTTTCCCCTTCTCATCAACGACTTGAGTAACATGTTCCCATGCTATATCCGTTTTTGTTAGTACATTTGATTGAACCGAAGAATGGGATTAAGCTTGAGATTATGCTTGCAATGGTTCTTCTTCCCTTGATTCCATATCTAACTGCATTGAAAAGTAATGTTATAATCAATAAACATATGTCAATTGGATCCTAATTACATAATATACACAATCAAAACCTTGAAACAATGATCAATTAACAATAAATGAACTGTACACTAACCAAATTTGTCACAAAACCGTGAAACAATGATAATTAACAATAAATGAACTGTAATTGATTTCACAGTCAATTGATAATTAACAATAAATAAACTAACCAAATCTATCCCCTGTAATTGATGATTAACAATAAATGAACTGTAATTGATAATTAATAATAAATAAACTAACCAAATCTATCACCTGTTTCAAAAGAAAAGCCAATAACCTAATTTCAAAATCAATTGGAGAAGAAAATAAAACAAATTTATCACCTGATTTCACAGTGAAAATAAAACTGATTTCATAACAGCTAATCAAAATTGGATGAACGGAAGTCGCTGTAGCAGGAAAATTGGTTTCACAGTCAATTGATTTCATAACAACAGTCGCTGATTTCATAACAACAGCTAGTCAAAGAAAATTGGGGTTTCGGTGGAGAAGGAACAACCAACAAGAACATCAGTCACTGTAGTAGGAAAAAAAGGAAATCGTTGTTTTGTAGGAAAAAAAAACTCACCTGGAGAAGAATGGAAGTCGTCGGAGAATAACGGAAGTAGTTGGCTCGCTGCTGAGGTCACTACATTGCAGTCGCTGTTTTGCAGACGCTGCTTTCTTTCAGTCGTTGCTTACGTTTCCCAGAGAAGAGAAGAACTGAGTTTGTTTTGCGGCCTGGAGCGATACTCACTTAATTATGCAAGCCCTAATAAACGGGCCAATCCAGTTTTTACCGGTTCAAAATACCCGGTTCAACCGTGGTTTATGGTAAACCCGGCCGGTTCAATCCGGTCGGTATTTTTACAAAAACCCGGTCTCAATTGACCCGTCTTCTATCCCGGGTAACGGTCCAACTGGTTCAACCAGCCGGGTCGACCTGGGTTTTAAAACATTGAGAAGCCCAATCTTACCTCTAAAATGGGTCCAAAAGTGCACAAGATGGACATTATGCAAGATCTAACAAATGAAAATGAAAGCTTGAAGCTTTATACTCACAAAAGTCCAGGAGATGCACAAACTGCTAGATTCATGGCGACTGGTCAATTTGTTTAGAAGCGATTTTGTAGGGATCTTCATTTATTAGGGTTTACGATTATTTATTGTACAAGTAAATCGACATTTAGGGTTATTCATTTATTTGTTGTACAAATCGATCTTGAAGGGGTCTTAGATCGATCTTGTAGGGGTTTTCATTTACTTGTACAAATCGAACTTCTAAACCACAATTACATCTCCTAAAATGGTGACTATGCCCATTTTGTTGACTTGTAAGTGAGTTTGAAACATTGGATCAACCTTCGTTTAGTTGTACAAATTGAGCTTCTAAACTACAATAATATCTCCTGAATTGGTCAGTTGGTTGACATTGCAA
The DNA here is from genome assembly GCF_051521515.1 of Lactuca serriola. Taxonomy (NCBI): domain Eukaryota; kingdom Viridiplantae; phylum Streptophyta; class Magnoliopsida; order Asterales; family Asteraceae; genus Lactuca; species Lactuca serriola. The sequence goes on from NC_136410.1 coordinate 132,956,511, forward strand.
CAAAATTGTAAATATAATGACATAATTAAGAAAAAAAAATTAATGTCAAAATCAAAATTTTATGGTAATTTAACTTTCTTGCAATTTAAAACTCGAAGTCAAAATCAAAATTTTAGTAAACTTAGTGACTTTATTATAATTTGGTTGATATTGCAACAAAACTGTAAATATTGTGATATAATTGATAAAAAAAATAATAAAAAATAAAAAACACAGTATCAAATAGAAATTTTATGGCAATATAATGATTTTCTTGCAATTTGCCAATGTAATAACTAAAACTCATTTCATTTTCCTTGTTTCTTCGGTTACCTTAATCATTTCATTCCATTCATTTACCATTCCAATCCATCCAATCAAAACACCCCTAAAATACAGGGATCCACGAAAGCATAGCCCACAAATTTAACAAGCTCCTATTATCTATACATTAATCAACATAAAACTTTCACAAAAACAATTACCTAAAACATACAACACACAAGTAACTCGAAATTTCCATTTGTTTTTCATATCAAGATTATCAAACTCCAACTCAACAACATGAAACAACAAACAATAAATATTTTTATTACTCATAAAACTTTTAAGTTTTGGATTTGGAATGCTTGATTAGCCAATCAATAACTGAATCAATGTTTGTCGAATTCTTGCACGAAATCATATAGCAACATACTTCTCTATCCGTTATAGATTTCAAATCCCTGCATCAATCCATTCACAATAATTTATAAAACAAACAAACAAACAAACAAATAAATAAATATTCTTAATTCTTACATTTGATCAGTCAAAGCTTGCTTAGATAAAGCACCATCTTTATCAATCTTGTTTCCCAACACAAGCAAAGGGATTCCATTTAACGACGACTTGCTTAATAAATCATGAAGTTCGCTCTTTGATATGTTCAAGTTATCAGGATCCGCTGCATCAACAACATACCTACATGTGCCACGTGTCACTTTTTTTTTTTGGATACATAATTTAAAAAAAAAAAGATTGAAGAATTAATTACACAATGGCAGAAACTGCACGACAATATCTCTCCCACATACTACGAAATCTAGGTTGTCCACCAAGATCCCATAGTTTGATTGTTACATTTCCTTTAGTTACTTTTCGCATATTAAATCCCACCTGAAAAAAATAAATTTAAAATGTTATTTAGGATTTAAAATTTGTGTTTAGATTAAATAATGAAGTCTAGAATAAAAAAAAAGTTACTGTAGGGATCATATCTTCACTATATCCACCAGTCTGCAAGAAAAGGATGTAAGAGAATGAGATTTTTTTATTTTATTTTATTTGAATTGTGATTTAATATAATTAGCGAAAATATATAAATGGTTTAATTTAATTTACTTACAGCGACAACGTTAACAAGTGATGTTTTTCCAGCGTTTTGGAGACCTATTAAAGAGAGCTCCATTTCTTGCTTGAAAAAGAGGCTGTAAATTATGATATTAAGTAAATTAAGATATTAAGTAAATTAAGATATAAGTAATTTTCTTTTTCAAAATCAAAATTGGAGATGCAACTGAGTGATGGATTGAAGAATCGATTGAATTGAACTAAATAACTGAAGCTGAAGTTGATCAGTATACACCAATAAGAACACAAAAAGACTCGATGAATTCGTAACAATTATGGTAGAAGTATTAAGGTGTGTTTAGACTTCAGAGAGTTATGAACCCCATATAGCTCAATGAATTCATCAGGGGAAAATCACAATCAGGACTAGAATTAAGCACATAAATCCTACATTCCCTTAAGAAATCTGAGGAAGATCGAACATACTTATGAATTCGAAGATAAAATGATAATGAAATCGAAAACCCTAAAGAAAAACAAAACAAACAGATAAAGAGCTGAAAAGGGCGAACATTCGAATTCAAACACGAACTAATTGAGAGAAAAGGAAAAGATGAGTACCTTCGAAGCCAATTGAGAAAAGCTTCCCATAAACCCATAGCGACTGTGAGAGACTACAAGAGAAAGAGATCGATTGAACCAAAAGATCGATCACTCTCTGTGTCTCTCTTTTCTGGTCAAAATTGATTTTGACTTCTCGATTGTTGTACACAGAATTGAATGAATGATTGCCCTAAAAAAGACAAATTGGGAATTCGAGAAACTGACGGATGATTGGCAGCTCAATTTTGCTGTGCGAGTGCAACGTGGACCAATTAAAAGATAATCATTTTCTCTCACGCGTATTTATAGCGCGTGTAGTACACGATGAGCTTGGAGTAGTTAGTGATATTGGTACGTGCATTCCACGCTAGCTTTTGAAGGTGGTTGGATGAGTATGCCGTTTTAGCTGTTTTGTGGTGTACTGTAGATACCGGTTAACGATAGAACATGGAATGTGATTCGCTGTCTATCTTCAAAGATTTTTCATGTCTGTTGTTTTACTTAAAACGAGAATTTGAATTAGACAAAATTGCAAAAAAGGTCCTTCTGAAATGTAAATTTTTAGGGTTTTAGTTCAAACCCCGTGTTTTTTGGATTTATGGTCCTTTTGAAGTAGTTTGTATGTAGAATTGGTCTCCGGACTTAACTCCCATTAAAAAGGATCTGTTAACCCCCTCATGTGTCTCACACGTGAGGGTATATCCGTCATTTCATATGTAAGGGACCATTTTTACAATTTTTTCCATTAAATTTAGTGAGTAACAAAATATGTATCTGGTTTCAGTTGCTCTTCTCCTTGTAAGATTCTGCAAATTATGAGCAGCATCTGTATCTTTTACCATAATCATCTTATTCGTTCACGATATTGTCAACATGATAATCGTTGTTTCAGAGTTCAATCATTCATACAAATCCCCGATTCTTCAATTCGATTTCGAACTCTACCCAAATCATCATCCAGTCAAAACCCTAGCACTTCATCCCCATAACGCCCTATAGAAAAACCCGGATTTAAATCCAAAACTGACTCAGATGATGATGATGATAAGAACTTAGATGAAGTTGCACCTTCTTCATCTTCCGGTTCCATTTCATCCAAGCCATTCGCGTCGTTGATTTAAAGTTTTAGGTAATATATCTTGACATTTGTCTAGCTTTTACCATCAATTTTAAATATCCGAGTTCTAGTATCAGTTTAAACAAGTTGATTTGGGGAGTATGAATGTATAAAGGAGAGGCGCGATTGATTTTTTTTCTTATCGAAGTGTGTGATTTAGTTGTTTTGATTTGTTTTGGACTGCAGAGAGAAGCTTAAGTTAGATGAACTTGGAACGGAGATCATGTCGATCGCATTGCTAGCTGCATTAGCTCTTCCTGCTTTTTCGTATTCTTTTTGGGAGAATTCGAATCTGATTTGCACTTATTCTGATACTAATTCTTTGCTAACGTGTTATCATCTTCTGTATGACAATCGATTTTCTTGCTTTGTCTATGTGGACGTTACCTAGGTTGAACAAAGCTAAAGCGGACATTTCTAGGAATTTTGATCCAACTATGTCGAAAAGGTGAGCTTTCTGTTGTGATTGTATCTTCCATTTCTTCTGAGTAAATCTCCATTCCGAGTTCATGAAGATCTAAATATGGATCTGTATTGAATCCTACATGGCTCTTGAAGAGTCTTGAGAACTGGACAATCCATTCCTCTTTGGAATTCGTGATTTCTTCTGATTTTCCCTCCGAAACAATGGGAAGTTGTTCGTTTTGGAAGAGCTCGTATCTTGGTTCTTTATCTGGAGTAACTTTCACTAGGTTTCTCATATAAGCATTTGATGTATCTAGTTACTCCTTTTAGGCTTTGCTGAATTGGCTGTTGTTGGCGTTTCCATATCAATATTCAATCTGGAGTAAATAACAAGCAGTATTAGTCAAGGATGATGATGATGCTGATGACTCCACTTTTCTCAGCCATGGTAATTCTAATTTATGTATCGATAACTACTTTTTATTTACTCTTACTTAACCTAATCAAGAACAACCTTTTTTTGTTTAGATAACATGAGTGGAAGCAAGAAGAAGTTTCTTCCATCTGTTTCAACTTCTTTAGCCTTAGTTGCTGCTTTTGGGGTTGGGAAACCGTAACACTTTTCTTTGGATCTGGATCACTATTGAACCATTGTTTTTGTAACAGAGCTCAAGAAGAAGGGTAGAAAAAAGAGACGTTGGGGAACATTAGGGACAAGGTTCTAAATGGCGTGAGACGTGGCGTGGCGGCAAGGTCAAACCTCAAACTTAACGAGCCATGGAAAGCCATGAAGTTTTTCAAGGCGTGATGTAAGGCGGCGATTTTGTATTAATTTAAAATTATATTACCACATAAATATAAATTTATATTAAATATAACTACTTTTTAGAAGTGTTAGATCAATAACTAGTAACAAAATTTTAACAAAAACCACAATACTTGTATCTCCGATTAGAAAAGACATAACAAAGAGAAAAAAATTGTGTCTCAAACGAAAAAACACGCGCCATAACACGCCATAACGCGTCATGGCACGCCATATCACGCCTTGCCACGCGCCACACCTAACAACAACGTTATGAGGCTTTTCGTAACGGCGGAGCCACGCCTCACGCCATGGCGCGCCTTGGCACATGTCATGGCGTGCCTTTTAGAACACTGATTAGGGAATAAGATAGAAACGGTGGGGATCTTTAAAAGGAATTAAGCCAAAAAAGGTTTATGCAAAAATGGTCCCTCACATATGAAATGACGGATATACCCTCACGTGCAAGGCACATGAGGGAGTTAACAGATCCTTTTTAATGGGAGTTAAGCCTGGGGACCAATTCCACATACAAACCACTCCAAAAGGACGATGAATCCAAAAAACTTGGGGTTTGGACTAAAACCCCAAAAATTTACATACCACAGGGACCATTTTTGCAATTTTGTCTTTGAATATATATATATATATATATATATATATATATATATATATATATATATATATATATGTTCAAATGTTTTTACTATCTATTGTGTGCTTGTAGGATTGATTCTAGACCAATCATTTTAGTTATTTTAAGAAAGTAATTAATACATATTAAATGCTGAAGTTCTAATTAATGTTCATTATATTTTTAACATCTAATATGCATTAATTATTTCTAAATTTGTAAGAAGTATAAACAAATTGACGTATCAAAAATTTTAAAAAAAATATAAAAATTTGAAAAAAATATAAAAAAACATTAAAAAGTAAATGTCATGAAAAATGGTTGTTTTTAAAAAACTAAACGAAAAAAAACTATTTTTTTAAACGGTAAACGATCCAGAAGAAAACATAACATTAAATAAAAAAAACATAACAATATTAAATTAAAAAAATATATTAAAACATGTTTGTCATTTAATGTGTCTTAAGAAAAATATTATAAAAATAAATTTAAGAGACATTTTTGCAAAATAAAATAATAATAACAATAAAATAAAAAAATCTTGAATATATCATTAAAAAAAGAAAATATTAAAATTATTATTAAGCAAATTATTCATATTGATGGAATTTGTATAAACCGTTTCTATTATTTTACCTAACCTAATAATAAATATATTTCTATTATATAATTTAAGTCTATTATTCTTTTTTTTTTAATGTATGCATTTTATTATAATAAAAAACGATAAATATCTTGGGAAATCTTTAGAAAAGTCCCATTATTTTGGGAAAAGTTACATTTAAGTCCTAAACTTTTTTTTGAACAAAAAAATCCAAGAAACCGGATAAACCTTACACTTAGCAGGTCACCTATGCCATGTGGCATGCACATCAGCTTTTAAATGCAATGGACTTTACTTAGAAAATGAGGCGGGTGGGATTCAAACCCACAACCTCCCGTATAAAGCCAAACACATTTTCCACTAGGCTAGACATCATTTCTTGATTTCATTCCTTAAAGTTTATATATAATGTATTAAATGTTGAAGCTTTTCATTAAAAATGATAAGAATGGGATTCAAACCCATAACCTCCCACTAACAATTCAAACCACTTTCCACTAGGCTGTTATTTTTTTTTATTGATTACTTTCCTCAAATTCAGATATAATCACTTAAAACGCTGAAGCTTTTCTTCTTCTTCTTCTTATTATTATTATTATTATTATTATTATTATTATTATTATTATTATTATTATTATTATTATTATTATTATTTAAAAACGTAAATATATATAAACTTTGAAAAAACAGTAATATATATGTAAACTTCGAAAAAAAAAAGAATTACATTTATTATTTCTATTATTTTTAATTAATATATTATAATTATTATTATTAAAAATGCAAACATTTATAAATGTTTTTACATATAAATATATTTTTCTACATATAATCACGATTTTAAAAATTAATAATGATTATATGTATTTTGTAAAATTAAATATGTATATATTATTGTTTTTTTTTCGAAGTTTATATATATTTACGTAAATATAAATATAAATATAAATATAATAATAATAATAATAATAATAATAATAATAAAAGCTTCAGCGTTTTAAGGCATTATATCTAAATTTGAGGAAAACGATTAGCAAACAGTTGATAGCTTAGTGAAAAGTGGTTGGAATTTTTAGTGGGAGGTTGTGGGTTCGAATCCCATTCTTCTCATTTTTAATGAAAAGCTTCACAATTTAATAGATTATATATAAGCTTTAAGGGATGAAGTAAAAAGGTAGTGTCTAGCCTAGTGGAAAATTTGTTTGGCTATATGTGTGAGGTGGTGGGTTAGAATCCCACCTGCATCGTTTTCTAAATAAATTCTGATTTTTGCATTTAACAAAATAAAATAATAAAATATAACTTTAATAAATGAAAACTTGAAACCATGTGAAAGAAAATGTGATTGAGTAATAAAAACAAAAAGAGGATTTTAAGTCTAAAAAGTAGCCAATAAAATTCAGTTAAAAAATGATTAATCTATGTCAAAATAGAATAGAATGTTATAGGGTGGAGTGTATAAATAAAAAGCCAATTTTATATTAACAATGTCCAAAATAATTGAAAAGCTAACTTTTAATTGAAAAACTAGTTTTTATTTCAAAAATTAGTTTTGATTGTAAAATTAGTTTATGGTTGATAAGATAGCTAATAAAATAATAACATGCGGTAAAAATATTTCATATATTTAGATAACAAATTTTTTGAACGACAACAAAATAAATTAAAAAAAAAACATCAGTGGGAAGCTAGCAAAGGTACAACAAAATAAGAGAACAAACAACCAAAATAGCCTATATAAAAGCATCAAGTAAAGGAGGAGCAAGGGCTCTAAAGCAATTGAGACAACACTAAAAGGGAACTACACCAATAAAAACAAGTAAGCAAGCAGCTGATTAAACTCCAAAAAGAACAGCAACTAGGGAAACCAAAAACATGACCTAATAGCAAAAGAGCCACAAAGCAACATAACTCCCAATGGCAGCAAAAGTAAGGAATTCATAAGAAATGACAAGCATCGAACAACATCATTTCGAATAAGAATTCTGCCATATGCACCACAAAAGAAACAACAACAAATGTAACAAAATGCCAAAAACTCCATCAAGGGTAAAATGGTTGCATTGAAGCAAACTAGTTGAATATATCAACTGAAAACTGTCTGAAAATTGTCTTTAACGCTTGAAGAATCTTCAATCATCCAAAAAAGAACATGAACTCCACAACCAGCAATAACAACACTTGTTCAAAAATGCTCTAGAATAAAAAATGCAGTGAACCGACACGCAATTTAATAAAACAAGAAAATTAAAAGTAAGCTAGATAATAGATATAAAATAGCATAAATGATATTAGCCTAAAATGAGTATATGTATCTTAATATTATTAATAAAATATATTAAATAATTTATAACAAAAATAGTTTATAAATTAATAACAAAACACTATATTGCAAGAACTTCAAAAATAAGGTATATCATAAAGTAGTGTATAGGTATTCTGTATAAAACAACTATTTTTAAATTTAAAAAAAAAACTGAAATTAATGGAAAACTTTGTTTAATAGTACGAACTTAAAATTTTTATTTATAAAGAATTTATATAAAAAAAGTTACATCAATTAACTTTTTGGGCTATATATTTTATATTTTTTATAATTTTATATATATTTCAAAATCATATAGTTATTTTTGTCAAACACTTCTATACTCAAATAAAAACAATTAAAATATGCTACAAATTGTTAAACTAGCGATTTTTTAATATTAACCATAAAATAAATCATGTTTATTGTAAGTTAATCAGTTAGATTATTTACATTCTAAACCAAATCGGTTGAATTATTTGATTGAGATGTACGTTTTTATTTTTTACTTTAAAATCATTTCATTGTTTTCGTAAGTTTTTTTAAATTTGTCAAATTTATTCACAATATTGTCATATTGGTGTAAGACATTAAGAAAAACTTTATTCAGAGTTATATAAGGGAAAATTACGTTGATATTTTGTAAACTTTCATAATTATGTATATATCCTTATAAGGGAATTATGTATATATCCTTGAAAGAGAGGATTACATGTATATATCCTTATAAAACCTATAAAATCATATATATATATATATATATATATATATATATATATATATATATATATATATATATATATATATATATAATACTTAATTTAATTATAATTAAACTATTTAAAAATTGATAACATTATCTTTAAATTAATTTTTTTATTATTAAAAAACTAATTGACTTATAAGTTACAATATTACCATTAATATTACCATTTTTAACAGTTGAATAATATTATCATTCTCCACATATTACTTTATGAATTCTTATAAAATTTTGACACCAACATTGAAATTAACTTTCTATAATCTTACATGTAACTAAATAATTAAAGAAAGAACAAAATTGTTTGTAGGAGAATAATCATGAGTCTCCTAAGTCGGTTGTAGGAAACGAAATATATTGTTTAACAATCATTTAGGAACGTACAATCATCAGGTTTTGCTAATCGAGTATGCAGAATCTGAAACAACAAAGAATTAGGTCAAAAATAAACATATCATCAGTGGCGGAGGTAGTACCGGGGCTGGCCGGTGCCCCCCCCGCCCCCCCCCCCCCCCCCATATTAGTTTGTTAGTTATTTCAATAAGCCCAAAATAGTTGATTTACAGACTCAACCCCTTCACATTGTACAGTTATCATATTCAGTCAATTAAGCATTTCATTTGTTTTTTTATAACTCGTCCACAATCAACGCATATATTTCCATTGCAACAATATAGATACATAATTCACATATATTGTATTATTATTATTACTATATATTTTTCACCCCCCATTCTTTTATTACTAAAATGTACAAATATAATTGGATATGTATATTAAATTTTTTAGATTTACTTCCTATTTAGAGAATATATCAATATAGGTGAAATCGTTGTAATTTTTATTTAGGTAGTTTTTTCGTTGTTAATTTCTTTTTCAAATTTAAAGACTATTAAATTATTCGAAAATCAAATATGCTTTAATATATTATTACGATGATAAAATATATTTTAATATATTATTACGATGATAAAATATACTTTAACATATTATTGCGATGTACAACCCCCTTTATTAAAAATAGGTGTAAAATCTGTTTATTACACGGGTTGATTAAAGAAAATAAAATACTAAAATGTAAATAATAAGTATTTTTTAAATAAAATTTTAAAATAAGAAAGAAGAAACATATTAATTGCAATTTATTATAATATTTATTACATTTCATACTTTACATATATAATTATAAGATTATGTGGCTTTTTAATTTAATTTAAAAATTGAAAAAAAACCATAAATTGACATGTGGATATTATTTATTTTAAAAATATCACAAAATGACAAGTGTCAAAACTCATAAGAGATTGACACGTGGCAAAAAAAAACCTTCATTTATTAAGGAGGATTCTTGGCTCCACCCTGGTATAGTAGGTCCTCTAATGTGATTGAAATTCTCAACTTTAATATCCAGGAAATCAGAGTGTTACAATTCTCCCTCACTTAATTAGATTTCATCCTCGAAATCGCTCTTTATCGACACATAGGTTGGATCAACAATCCAAGAAGCACAACCGAAAAGTCTCGTATCATACAACGATCCCCTCTCCCATGACATCCGAAACCAAACAGGAACCATCAACCCGAAAAAGGACGAACCCCTTTTTGTCGTGGCGGTATCAACTCTGACTCTCCTGAACTCGGAAACTGTAGTGACATGTCTCCCCGACTGACCTCCATGCGGAATATCACCATGTCAATCGCTCATCAAATCACGAACCGATAAAACACTTCCAACTCTGATTATCTCATTGCAACTGATGGGGACAAGTCCCTGACCATAATTGGCTGCTGATCACTCATTTCAGACAGACCAATCGATCCAAACCGTAGCTCAAAAGGAACAGAGGGGTCACATCTCACCAAGGACCAACCACCGGCACTGAAATCAGAACCAATCTTAAAAATAAATCTCAATACTCTGCCCTCAGAAAATAGAAGAATGACCATGCCCGGTCATAAATATCATCTGATATCCATAACCATAAGCCTCAGCTTCCCTTCAAATGTTCCTTCCCTTTCTGAGTACCAGGTCAACTCCCGACCTAAACGTTGAACCTTCAAGGCTACCCTAGCACATCCGGCCATACGACTTCACAGTCGTTGTATCAAACATATTTGTCTCAACCAATCACACTTGAACAAAAAAATCACAAAGTTCGGTTTACCCCAAGCGATTATTACAATTGATTTGAAGTCGCACTTCACCTACGACCTCGATCGTCTACTACTTGCTAATTCATGCGTGTTGTGGTCCTCCTCAAATCAATGAACCGGTTCACCCAAGTCTAAAAACATCAGATGGGAAACATTCCCACTCAGAACGAAATCAATCTGAAAAATCTGAATCCCAGCCTGCTCGTCCTCCACACAGATAAAGCCAAACTCAAACACCAGAGTCTAAACCGACACAGAATTGGAACCACTCATATCCAATCTAACACTCAACTCATGACCCATGTTCCACGAATATACACATGCATTACACCTCGATCCTTCCCTTTTGCGACAACCCCTCCTTAACTCAAAATATAACGGTTCCTGACCATCGCTGAGACCCCATTCTCGCCACTGGTCTGGCCACCAGGTTCCCACATACTCAATTGGCAAGGCTACCCAATTCTAAGAACCCCTCTACGTCACACTCTGGCTAGTGAGTGCTACGGCTCCTTGCAGTCTTACAACACTCTCTCACTAACTGATGAGTGCTATGGCTCCCCACAGTTTTATGACACTCTCTTACTGAGTACTGAGTGCTACGGCTCCCCTAGTCTCACAATACACTCTCTATCACCGACTCGTGAATGTTATGGCTCTCCGTAGTCTTACGATACCCTCTCACTGACCCGTGAATGCTACAGACCCCTGCAGTATTATGACACTCTCTCTTATTGACTCGTGAATGCTACGACTCTCTGTAGTCTTACAATACTATCTCCCAATGAATTGTGAATGCTACGGCTCCACACAGTCTGACGATACTCTCTCATTGACCCGTGTATGCTACGGCTCCCCACAGTCATATGATACTCTATCCTACTGCCTCGTGTATGCTATGGCTCTTTGTAGTCTTACAATACTCTCTTACTGACTCATGTATGCTACGGCTCCCTGCAGTCATATAATACTCTCTCTCTCACTGCCTTGTGTATGCTACGGCTCTCCATAGTCTTACAACACTCTCTTACTGGCCATGGGCTCATCCCACGGTTTTTCCCTGACTTTCCTAAGTGATTACTCCCACCTAGATCCACTTACTCTCTTATTACCCCACAATCTCCTCATCAAGTCATAACCACACTAAGTTCACAAACTCATGATCTGCGGTCCAACATAGATAGGTGCACACACCTGCCCAAATTATGCACCACTACTCTAGATGAAAATTCTCGTAGACTAGGCACTTTCCCTCAGTACAGTTTACACCCTTGGACAATCCTTGTCTGGAGACAATAAACTGATGATCTCACATATGGAAATATAGTCGCTTGATGTTCCACCTAATGTCTGACAACCCAAGTTTCGTAGTAATCCATCAAATTAGGGCATCATACTCGGATACCTCGATACACCAACACATAATCTCACGATGTCTTGCCACGACCACTAATCCTCTACCCACACAACTCGAAAATTTGAAATACTCCAACTCACAATTTGAAGCACGGGGGAATCGTCAATGACTGAGAACACATTGACGACAATCCAAAGCCCCATCCTCTACTGATCCAACCTATGCAAAAACTACTCATACCGAATCTGGAGTTGATTGACAAATCAACTGTTGCCCTTCCCGGAGTACATACAACAATCTATACGTCAAACTATCATTTTCTCATAATTTTAATCTTGACCTTAGCAACCCAACCGTCTCGAAACTCAAACATTAACACAATCTAATAAACATGCACCCTAATCGGATTCCTGTCCAATGGCCACCTACCGTGAAGACACTCATTCTCTCTTGAGCATATGTTTGGACCACAGATCCCCATAACCCAAATTCTGCACCACGTTAGATTGAGGATCCTTCCCACAGAATACCCAGTTCTTGAAGGGTTTTGAGCATTATAACACTCCTAAGGTGTACATGAAACCCTAAATACCTTGGATCTCGGTTTTCTCTATTGTACATGTAAATATCAATTTTCCAAGGTATTTTTCTAACTAGCATAATATGAAGTACATATAATATAATTTCTTGTTGAATTACATACCTCTTTGTTGTAGCTTGATTCCATGGAGCTTAAGAGCCTAATGCCTCAAGTGTGACACCTCAAATGGTTCACACAACATCACCAACATCTTGGAATAACTTGAGAGAAAAGGTTTATATGCTCAAATCAGCTAGCCCTCATGTGTACACACACTAGTGCCAATTTCTTGAGCCATGGGGTCCTTATATATAATGGCTATTAGGGTTACACCATGTAACTCATGTCTTTCCATATTCTTCATGCTCCATGGGTTAAGACTTCCATGGAGTATCGATGGATTACTCCATGGGTTAAGCCTAACATGAAGAACTATGGATCATAAGCCCACATATATAAGAATGAATGATTTGCACAATCAATCCCCATATATTTAATTAGTCTCCTTTTGATCACAAATTAATTCAAAATTAATTCTTGATCAATACTAATTAAATAATTTGATTTCAAATTAATATATTAGAACTTATAATATATTAACAAATCATAAATATCATTTTCTCACAAAAGTCTATCCAAATTGTTCCGATGCCATGCAACCTAAATGGACCATGCCAATCAGGTCAAGTATATACCAATTATAGTTATGGACTTAGAAACTAATCCAACAGTCTCCCACTTGGATAAGTCTAAAACTATTATTGTGTATGACTTCAAAACCCGACTAGCAATCGTAGCTCTTAAAAGCTGCAGTTGAACTCTGAACAAATCAATGACGCGTCCATTAGATAATGGATCATATATTCCTCAATTCTAGATATCATATAGACTGAGGCATGGATTGTAATCATTCTCTTTGTCCATTTGTTGTTTCCCGATTCCCGATTTATGACGACCGACTAATTGAGCAAATCACATTAGTCGAGGCTTGGCCAAGCACTTCGGGGTGTCATCACTAAATCATCGAGGGGCCCACAGATATCACTTTTATCCCTCCAAGGGTAGAAGGAATGGATAAACTTCGACTCATATGCTTGTTCTACTACTTGTTGAATCATACATAAAGGCACGTTTTATAACATCGAGTTACCAATGTGTTTTCGTACAATCAATGTATAACCAACTCATAGGCAACAACTCATATCTCTAGGTTTGAAGAATATAAGATATTATCGTCTCATGATTACTCGTGATAAAATCCATGAAGTGAGTCAAATGAGCGTGGGTTTAATCAAATACTCAGAACTTATGAGCACTCATGAATGTTGTAGCAACTCTTGCTATGTCCAATACCTTGGACATCTACAAACCAGCTTCATGACAGTCTTGCCTTAATAACTACTTCCAATGTATTTTGTGGATAGTTTGAATAACTTAGTCATTCAGAAAGAACGACCTAGTTATTCTGGAAGTCAAAACATGCGAAGTGAAACACAAGAATAATCGAATCCAATATGGTCTCAGCACTTATGAATATAAATTGAACACCTTTTATTTATCACCATATTGATTACATATTATTCATTGCATACTGTTTCAAACTATCAACTTTATACTTGAATTAAAACAATAGTTGTCCCATGCTCCAAGCATGTACACTATGGTTTTCTAAACACTAGTCATGCCATACACCAAATATGCACACTATGTTTTTCCAAACATTAGTTATGCCATACACCAAGTATGCACACTAAGTTTGTCTATGATCTTTACTTTGTGAAATAGATCGATTGGACATAATTCCAATGATTCTCATTTCACAATCCCAAATCCTTACCGCAAATGCAAGAATTCCAAATTCCTGCCATTTACCTAAATTTGTTAGATTCTAAACTTATATGCATTGATCCTCTTGTAATGATTATGCACAAAGTCACAAAGACTTGTCAACATACATTACAGAGTATTCCAATGGAGATCAATTCCATGGAAATGAAGTCTCATATTCAAAGTACATCGCTTTGAACATCCTTCTTGCATTAAGTTTTCTAATCTTATACATATTGAATAACTTCCACTTATGGAGACAACTCCATATTCCCATTTTGACTATCACTTTTGAACAATAGCTGCCTCTTTTCAAAATATGTCAATACGGTCCTTCCAAAATTAACACTATACTTCTAACTGTCCCTGAGCAACCAATCTTTGGTAAACCTTAGATTGTCCTCGACAATTGCTTAATCCAATTAGTCATATCTAGTTCTAGTAGTTTTTCCCACTTAATGCTCTAGGCATTTGGAAAAATTTAGAGCAGATGAATATTATAGCACATGCAATCGATCCTATATCCGAAGCATATGGGACACGATTCATGATGTTTCACATAAAGACATGTTACCAGACCAATCTTTTGCTATAATATTTCTATTTCTATTTGTCATTTTCTCATAATTCAGATTATGAAAAGGGATGCCGTAATCATAATCAAAGTTTAGAACGCAAATAATATTCCCATATATAGAATTTCCTTATATTGAACCATTCCAACATAACATTCATATATATACTTGACTAAATTTGATTAAAATCTCACAATCTAAGCTTTTAGATTTGAAATGAAGTATAATTTCCTCTCCCTTAATTATAGCAAAACAAACTTTTCCTAATTGAAACTTTTTTTTTCCTATAATTAACATTGCTAACTTGCAATACTTATTGTAATTATCATGCTCCCACAAACATGAGAATTATCAGCATAACACTTATGCTCCCACTAGGTTTGACATGTACTGAAAAATCAGTTGGACTTCTAGAAATAAATACTTTATTGACTTTCTTACCAAAGTTCAGACTTCTGATACGAGATGCTTTGATAAAAACTTTATTTAAATCATACACCTTTCCTTAGATAGCACACATGTGTGTCTAAACAATTTCAGAACTATGATAAGGGATACCGTAATCATAGTCTCAATTGTTTAGACTTTTTCCATTCCTCACAAGTCCATGTTAGTGTGTCGGTTAACCACACACGCTCCACTAACGACTTTGAGAATGCAAGTATCACAATTGGTATCTACTTAAAATCTACTTAGTGAAAGCGCTTCCTCACCATCATTTTCATGAATCAGAGAGAAACCTTATGAAACTTATATTTTATGGTATATGTGTTCCTATCCATGTAAATTTGTCAAAACCATAATCTCAAGACAAGTTTAGTGACAAATCCAAACTCATATGGATTGAACTTGTGTAGTCTTAAATTTTTGCCACCCGGCAGCACAAGGGCCTGCCATTGCTTCCAAGTTGTTACGAAACCAATTGAGAACTCCCAGAACTTCATATGCAAATCCAACTTTAACCGAAATGGGCACAGAAATAGGAATATGTCAACACGATAGGTTATAAACCTCACGTCGTGTGCTAGTGATAAATTACATGTTTTTATTCTTGATTAGATCTCGAAGCTTTTCCAATATCTTTAAGACTCCCACTGTCCTCTTGACATATAAGTCTCACTTGCCAAATATTCAAAAGATAGTGTGGATTCTTTATCAAGATACACACTTCACACAATTGGCCTTAGTTGGTCTTTGTTTTATCCAAAACATCACAACTTACCAATTTCAAATGTACATGAGTAGGACACATTTTACTCTTACATTTGTCTAGTGTTAATAAACCCTTTTTTAAGATATGTCACTCAAATTACAATCTTGGAGTATGACTCTAAGACTTGTTTTGAACGAAGTTTGACTCATCTTCTTGATTTAACCATTTCAACAATTCACGATTCCTCTTCTTAGTCACACGAAGGCACTAAGATGTCCTTAGAGAACCAATTGTGATATGGTTTCTAAATCATTAAGATGATCACAAAACATGATAATAAAGTACTCTCCCATCTTTCCAGATTTGAGAAACTTTTATCTCTCTGCCTAATTTGATTCTTCTTATTCGTTTTGTCATACATTGAAACTTTTCCAATGCTTCAGAATTATACTTAAACTTGTAAGTATAACCATATTTACTAAACTTTAGTAAATCATGACGTATAGTCTTATCGATCTTTTGTGGTGGACTTGATCAATGCACAAGAATGTGTACTCGATCCCTTAGTCCTTCACTTGACTCACATATATATGTGAACAAGGAAATAGTCTTAATTTTCTGAAGATGAAGATTTTCATTCATCATACTATACAACTTGCATGATTCCAAGTTCCGGTCCAATTGAAACTTGGGTGATGAGAATATTTCCTTATTTAGTAAATTTAGACACTACCACAAATGAAAGAATAAATTCACATTTCCATTATTGCTAGAAACATACAAATAACAATTTTCAATAAAAGCCATTGCAAGGAGATATAAACTAAAATAAAATCAAAATTTTATTAAGATGCGGAAAACTTTTCCTTACAATGCAACTTTAAATGGAAACTTTGCTATTACATATTTCCTAACAATCTATCATAACTCCTAAGTAGTAGCTCAAGAATCCGATCTTCGAACCATGCGATTGAAATCCATCTTTGCGATCAGATTCAACATACTCTTTCTTTAAGTTCCTTTCCCTTTGCTTGATACTATCATACATTAAAATGTATTAAGAATCTCCAAATGAGAACTTAATTGAGTTAGATAGTGGACTTACCTGAAGCAGAGGTCAAGCTTTTTGACTAGACCTTCTATCAGATCTTTCAGGTAGTTAGGGCAGCTTTGCAACCAATACCCCTTCCTTTTAGCAATAGAAACATATGGACTCTTTGGGAATGGTACACTGGACTATCTTAGACTTGCCTTTCTCTTTACCATTTGGTCAACCGAGTTGACTATGGTCAATCCCTTTCATTGGGAAGAGAAGGCTTTTCTAAATATCCAATGTTACCATTGTCAATGTCCATGGAAGTCTGGGAAGTTGATCTTCTTAATCAAATTTGCTCTACTAGTGCTCCAAATCATTGCTGATTCAGCAGCACCAAGAAAATAGATAAGATCATTAAGGGTCATGTCTTAGTCTTTTACATAGTAGTCCCAAAGGACACTCACTATGAGAATTAGAAGGTGATTGAACAACCAACTTTCTCAAGACTTTGACACCCAACTCTCCCGGCTTGTCAATATGTGACCTCATGTCCAAGATGTGAGCACACATAGACCTTGCTTGCCAATAGGGCTTGAGTGACCTTGAACTATTCAAGAACTTGTGGGTTATGGAAATAATTGGAGGAGGTGGAGGGAGTGAAGAATGATTTCTAGGACATCATCTTCATTAGGAAAGCTTGTTCCAAGAGTTTTTGGGAAGATCATAATTGTCTGAACCAAACATCTTTTAGGAGATTTTCAAGATAGTTGATATAAAGTCCTTAATATAACACCCAATATGAAATATTAAGGCTAGGATCCAACACAATATTTTATAACTTGGAAGAGGGAATCAGTAATCCAAGCTATAGAATATTTGAAGGTAGGCGAATGACGATTCACCAATTTCCACCATGAAAAATGAAATAATTTATTAGGTTTTAATTGGATTTGAAACTCCTAGATCTTTTGAGATTCATTGAACTTTTCAATGGCATGTTTCAATCTCGATTGTGTCCTGTCAAGTTTTGTGAATGGGATGCCGAGGATCACAAAACAAGGTGTGAATAACCATGCAAATATACTTGGTACCCTTAATATTTACCCCTCAATCGATGTGCCGGTTAAACACATGCGCTCCACCGATACTATGATAAACATTAAGTTACCATTTGCCTACTTTGTTAAATCAAGCTAGAGTGCCACTTAACCACATGCGCTCCACTAACCGACTTAAGCAAAGTGCAAAGTATAATTTCAAGGGTTAGCACCAAATTCATATTTTCCTCAAGTAACTAAGATTGAGAATTTATAAAAGATTAGTTACTTAGTATTTATCATTAATACTTTTAATGAAGGGAGAATTCTAGTCCTTGTCCTATCCGTTCGGCTAACAACCCTCCACCAGTCAAGGAAGCGGTGGGTGAGAGTGGACACCATTAAACTGTCATTTTATAGGCTGTAACCTTATACCCCCCTTATAGACCGGCTTCGTGAATGAGGCCTAATAACGGTAAGACTGACTTGCTCTTTTATATATATATATATATATATATATATATATATATATATATATATATATATATATATATATATATATATATATATTAGTCGTTTACCCGCGCCAAGCGCCGGGTGTGAATATTTAAGTCAGAAATTAGTTTACTAGTGACTATTAGTTCTTTTGTACAAATAGTTTGGTGTTTTATATTGTTGACAGTATAAAGATCTTCAGAATATGTAAAGCCACTAATGTGCAATAAAAGTAAGTGAATGTATTATTACTCCTCTTTTAACGGGATTAGAAGAAACCAAACGACCTCACATTAATTAGTTTCTATTAAAAATAAATGTACATTGTTTGTTTTTTTAATATAAATGTACTATTTTATTTAAACATGATTACATCTTCATTTTTACAGTATAATTATGATTTGTGTTATTTTGTCACAACAGAAGGGTAATTAATAAATCGGCGCAAATGAGTCCCATAATCGGTCTAAGCGGTTGAGTGAGGTTAAGCAACACTCTATATCCTAATAAAATTAATAAATATGATAGTTTTTTTTATTTACTTATTTTGTTAGAATGTAAGTAATGAGGTGGTAAACAGGGTGTGTTCAAGTATTCCACAATGTATAAGTAGTTTATATCGTTTATGTCTTCATCAAAACTATAGTAAATTCTCTCTTCTTCATGGAATCAACCGATCAAATAATTACTAATCTCGTCGACACTATCATTTCTTGTGGATAATATTGCACGTTAAATAATATAATCTAATTCAGGTCTATTAATTTCCAATGATGGAAATATCGTATCAATCAAAGCATTCAATGACTTTCCTATTTTAGGAAAGGGAATTACCATATCATAGAGATGTCAATAAAGTTTTCGTGCATCGTTTACTCAACTCCATTGCTGACACGTAATAGATAGTCTAAGAATCATGGATCGGTTAGTGCGCTCATATTTATGGTTCACTGCAACTTGATAATCGAAGACCAAAGAGGCAACATTTCTATGCTAGAATCCATGGTCTGTGCTCGTGTTCCATGTCTCACGACCGACAACAAAAATATAATGTTTAACGAATATACAATAGATTTGAAATTTCATACTTCAACCAAAATACAATAGATATTTTGTTAACTAAAAATGAAGATTAAATTTGTAGAAATAAATTGATTTTGTCTAGAAGTCATTATGGGTTCATTTTGCAAGGTTGTTAATTATATTTAACTGCTTTCTTTTTTATTTTTAAATTCGTATATTTTTTAAGCTTGGACTAATATGATAAACAATAATAACTTTAGCACCAAATTTATAAGTTACTTGTTACTAAAAACAAAAATTATTAATTAGATTATTTTTTATCATGATGGTCAATATTACATAGTTAAAAAAAGAACTTACTTCAAATTGCATTTAGATAAAATTGATTGTTGTATTCGCCTTCATTTTCAAGAAACCATCGTTTTTTCTTTCTTGAAAGTGATGATGTTATGTTTTGACTATTTTGTTGAAGTAATAGGTATCTTTATATTTGATGTTTAATAAATTTAGTAAAAAAAATAGAAATATGACTAATGTTAAATATGAATAGCCCAAATCCCATTTTCGACAAAGCTAAATTCACGCCTTTGACCACTTTAAGGATCATTTAATTAGGTCCAATACCATCGAGTCCGAGGAGTAAATGTAAATGTTACAATTCTATTTGCATCTATCTTTAAAAAATGATTAAATTGGATTATAAACACTCATTATTTAAAATTAAAATTCGCTTATAATGTTTTTCTAATAGTAATGGTTCCATGTTTTTTCAAATTGCTTCATTGCTTAATTTTCATTAATCTGTATATGCAAAAAGAGAGTTATATATATATTAAGAATTTAGATTGTACATGCATTATCATTGATATGAATTCTTACAATTTCAAGGCTTCAAAATTTTAGAAAAAAAAAGTATAAAAACAGGACTGGATAGTGTTAGAAAACAATGAAAGTCAGTCGTAACGATATGGTTAAAATGACAAATTTAACCTTGAGAACCCAAACTTTCACCTCAATCCTAGAGATTGGTTTATCAAGTTTGTATACAATTTGATGATATTTACTTTCGTTTCTTATTTATTACACTATCGTACTTCCAATTCTCTTTCTTATTAGGGCTTTGTATTAAAGTGTCATACTTCCAATTAAGCAACACACTTTCATTCTTTACTATATTATAGCATCCTACTTCTTTTCTTTCTATTACAACACTGTGTTTATTAAGTATAAAATTTTAACATGAAAAAAAATAAAAGTAGGATGATATAACAAAAAAATAATTAAAGTAAGTTGTTTTTCATTGAATTAACCTAAAGAAATATTAACCGGGTATTTTGGTCAAACACATACTCACACACAGCACACAAAACACACACATGAAAGTTGTAATTGTAATTTCACCGATTAACTATAAACACCGATTTATATCACAAAAAAGAATGCACAAAAGTTGTAATTATACTTTTAGCCAAGTTTATGCGCATACTTTCTAGTTTCCAACAATGGCTATAACATCATATAGGTCTAATCCAGTAGCAAAAAATACCATAATGACATCACGTTGTGGTTCTTTTGGACAACTCGACATATGCTCCTGGTAAAAAAATGAAATAAACAAAATACATATCAAAAGGATAGAAATATAAGAGCTTGAAACACCTTATTTCCACTCTAGCTTAGGATCATTGTAAGCCACTGAAGTTCAAATGACACAGCGAACTGCCACATTCATAAAAACATTAAAATATGAACAAAAATAAGAGCTTGAATGCTTCTTGATTAATATACAGTGACAGAGGCCTCACCTATCAAAATGTCCATATAAAATCCCTTCTACACTTGTAAGGTTGTTTTAGGAATTCATGACTTTTTTCTTCTTTCTCATAGATTCTACTCTAACTACAACCAAAATCCATAATGCCTTTTTCTTACATATTATCAAAATAGACCATCATGCCCTTTTCATATCCCCACACTCCATCTCTTCTTAATATATTACAATCCAATGGTAAAATCCCAATATTGTACCTAAAAATAATAAGATGAAATTACCCTTTCTCCTTATTGAACTTTTGACAACATATCCTTCCTGTTAAAGCCCCAAAAACACTTTACAACTGTTCAACCTCCCATAAAGGAACTGAAAGTAGGGTAAATAGACAAAAATGAAAAAAAGTTATAATTTAATAAAATGACCAAGGCATGATGTTGTGATAGAGAAAACTGAAAAACGTTTCATTTTGGTCATATATACATATATATATTTAAGGATGATATTAGCAAGAAATAGTCTTTTATAAACAATTTAATCCACTAACTATTACTTATT
Organism: Lactuca serriola; assembly: GCF_051521515.1. Classification (NCBI taxonomy): domain Eukaryota; kingdom Viridiplantae; phylum Streptophyta; class Magnoliopsida; order Asterales; family Asteraceae; genus Lactuca; species Lactuca serriola. The sequence continues at coordinate 132,978,624 of NC_136410.1, forward strand.
ACCTTTCCATGATCAACATGACCCATGATGGTTTGAACATGGGTACTTCAATGGTTCTCATTTCAATACCTGTAAACATATACACACATATAGTTAAGTTAGGGTCACTGGTTGTGGTTTTTTCTTTTGAAAACTATAAAAGAGTATCTAAATATGAAAAATACAGGTAGATTTTTTCTTTTGTGAAAATATGAGAAGTGTGAAAAATATAAAGCAAAACACCAAGAGCATGTTATGATGTTCAATACAGGTAGATTTTTCTTTTGTGCAAATAACTTAAAATATTAGCATAAGTTGGTGATATGGCTCATGGATCCCGAAAGCAAAGTGTGGTTTCTTTTGGTATGCAGAGTCAAACAAGTCAAAGAACCAAAGAATTATAACGAAGAGTTATGCAATTGTTTGGTAGTAATAAAGGATGGGAAATTTCCATTAGGAGTGACTTCTTCCTTTTTGGTTTTCTCCTCTTTATTAGCTCCCCTTTGCATGAACTATCATACAGATAAATAAGAACAACACCTCAAATTTCACAGAGAAAATCTAAAAAAGAAAGTATTTTTAAAATTTTGAAAAACAAACAACATAATTGAGCCTTAACTCAAAATTCGTGGATTAAGAACAAGGTTATGCATAGTAAAGACTGAAAAGTATCTGAAAAAAATCAAGAATCGACTTATAATTACATTTAAGTTCTTCAATGTGCTTGACATCTCGTGCTTAGCCATCGCTGATAATTTGAAATTAGGGTTTCGGCAGAGCCCTCTCAATCCGGCTCCCCGAAATGGATGGGATCAACAGAAAGGCATGAGTAGAAACACTTGTCAAGTTGATTAGGAAGGAGACGGAAAGAAGAGGGTTTCCATTTCCTTTTGATGGCGATCGAGAGAGAGAAAGAGAGGCGAGAGAGAGAGAGAGAGAGAGAGAGAGAGAGAGAGAGAGAGAGAGAGATGAAGAAGTAAACCCATAGGCGCTGAGACATTCAAACGTACCATAAGCAGCAACGGATTTATGGATGAAGGGAAAAGCCCAAGGCACGATATCATCTTTGAAATCGATGGGTTTAGATTTGGCTTGTTGTGTCATCTGTGTCATCTCTTTCAGGTCTCCGAAGAGGAATCTATAGGAGTTTCCTTTCAGGCCCTGAGCTCTTAAGGATTTTTCGATCTTCTTTGGTTTGAACCACAGCGAATCCAGGACATTCCCACAACAAAAAGCTCTTTACTTAACTTCATTTTTGGATGATGGGACGTCTTCGGTGGGAGACGTTGGATACCGAGATATTGATTTCGCCATTGTTGTAGCAAAATCTTGAAAACAGTTCAAACCCATCTGACCCACCGGGGAAATTATTGATCTCGATTCCAGTTTTTCTGATCTGGGATTTTCTCTGACGGATGAGAATTGGTTTGATGGCTGTTGTGCGTGTTTTGGAGATTAGGGTATGCGTATATGATTGGTTATATGCTTAATATTATTGTACACCAGGTAATACATATTGTACCTCTTAATTTTTAAGAAAGAGGCAATATGTTTAATAATATAGTATATATATATATATATAGGAATGAGTTCTATGGAAAACAAATAACTAGGGCAACATCTACCGGAACCAATAATTAAATGACACGTGTCCATTTCTTTCTTCACAAGTAATGTATTGTGGAAGTTATTGTGGAAATGATGTGTTGTCATGTTTTCATTGGTTCAAATATGTGTTGCCCTAATCATTCATTTTCCATATAACTCTTCCCTATATATATATATATATATATATATATATATATATATATATATATATATATATATATATATATATATATATATATATATATATATATATATTAACTTATAATATTATAAAGTATAAAGGTTGAATTTTAACTTTTAAAATTCTAAGGGTTTAACTTGGAATTAAAGTCTTCATGAGGGGAAACTTTACAAATTCCAAAACTTGATGGCAAGTTTTGAACTATTCAAAAACTTTTCAATTCCATAACTTATGTGTTTAAAGTAGTTTTAATAAAAAACTCTTCAAGTTCCATAACTTGAGGACAAGTTATGGAAGACTTTAAAACATTTAAAAATGAGACTCTCCATGTTTCATAACTTATGGAAATCTTATGAGTTTTAATAATCATAAATATGACTTTTCATATAAATTGAAGACAAGTTACAAAAACACATATTATGAACAACTTTTAGATTAATTTGGATTAAAAACATATTATCACATAACTTTTCTATTAATCTAAATCAACTCATAACAACAAGATAATTCAAGTTAAACAATTTTAATGTAATTAGCCTAACCATTAAACTAATACAAAACAAGAATCTATTGACAATTATCTATGAAATTAGATTAGCATGAACATTACCACAACAAAAATTGGTTTACAAGTTGAAAAACAGCTTAGGGTAATGTTCCTAGTCCAATTACAGCCAAAAACCTCAAAAATATGCTGTCTGGGGGTCCAACTCGTCGAGTGCATGAACCAACTCGACGAGTTGGATGATTTTATGCACGGACTTGGCGAGTCCACTGTCTAGAACAACAGAAATTCGAATTTTTCAGCATTTTTCAGCAATTTGCATCAAGTATAAACGAAAACATGCCTAGGCTTTGATACCACTGAAGGATTTTGAGCATTCTAACACTCCTAAGGTGTATATGCAACCCTAAATACCTTGGATCTATGTTTTCTCTATTATACATGCAAATATCAATTTTCCAAGGTATTGTTGTAGCTAGCATAATATGAAGTACATATAATATAATTTCTAGTAGAATTACATACCTCTTTATTGTAGTTTAATTCCATGGAGCTTAAGAGCCTTGTGCCTCAAGTGTGACACCTCAAATGGTTCACACAACATCACCAACATCTTGGAATAACTTGAGAGAAAAGTTCATATGCTCAAATCGGCTAGCCCTCATGTGTACACACACTAGTGCCAATTTCTTGAGCCATGGGGTCCTTATATATGGTGGCTAATAGGATTACACCATGTAACTCATGTCTTTCCATATTCTTCATGCTCCATGGGTTAAAACCTCCATGGAGTATCCATGGGTTTAGCCCAACATGAAGAACTATGGATCATAAGCCCACATATATAAGAATGAATGATTTACACAATCAACCCCCATATATTTAATCCGTCTCCTTTTGATCACAAAATTAATTCCAAATTAATTATTGATCAATACTAATTAAATAATATGATTTCATAGTAATATATTAGAACTTATAATATATTAACAATTCATAAATATCCTTTTCTCATGAAAGTCTATCCAGATTGTTCTGATGCCATGCAACCCAAATGGACCATGCCAATCGGGTCAAGTACATACCAATTATAGTTATGGACTTAGACACTAATCCAACAGTTCTCCCCTACTTAGGGATCGAACCATCGTCCATCAACATACCACACTCCAGACTGGCTCACCAGATCTACCATTCCCGACTCGTGGAACATACATGCAGCACTCGACGTCCTTCCAGATAATGGCCAAATAACTGCAAGTATTCGATATCTCAGATGAAAACCTCGAAATCTTCCCAATGTGATTGCCTCTAAGTCACCCAGAATCTCATACTGACACACCACCGGACATTTCGACTATCCCGAATTAGTTACGACTCTCAACCTTAAAATAATGAACTATCATACACACCTCATCTCTGATTCCTCTATCAACCTTCCATCACGTGATTTATCAATGAAGCAATAGACCTCACTCTCACAGTCGTTATACAACGTAGACAATGAGGGCCGTCGCCCTGATATACTCCTCTTGATTACCTGGAACTGCTGCTAAGCCTTACTATACTCAACTAAGGCATATCCTTGTCCTCATCCAGTTCAGTCCCTTCTGATGGCTCTCTCTCATGGTATAAGAAATACCTTGCAACAGACATAACACCAATACTCTGGTGAAAATATCACAACTATATGCTACCATATGGGTTTTACCTCCAAACTCTGAACACATAAGCTCGTTATCTCCTTCGCTCCACATGGTAAGAGGAAATACTGTAATTCTCGTCACAGAAAGTGTCATCTCAACCATCGGTCGATCACTCAAGCCAGACCGCAATCCTCCACAAAACATCATCTCCACTTTTCCTTGAGTCTGGCGAATGCAACTGGCACCTCATCAGTAAAACCCCTTGGGATCAAAACTCGATTTTTTTCTTGCAAGGTACACTCCGGTGAAGATCAACTGACATGGCCCTCTGGCCCCACAATCCTCCATATCCACTCTCAATCCGAACCACCACAGCGGGATAACTAATAAAGATGGAAACACACTTTGCTACGAATCATGGTACTCGAACCATGTTATCTCCCCCTCAATCTGCTACTTAGAACCTCTCGAATTATCCTTGTTTCGAGTATGGGTCCTCCGCCTTTAGTAGTGCGGGCCCATACTACCTTCCACATCTGCCCATACTTTCCATATGGATCATCCCAGATCTCCTAGGTAGTTGCTCAACCTTATCGATCAACCAATCCCATTACACATGCTCGCTCCCCAGCGAATGCTCACCTCTAAACAGCTCACTTATCGGGCTAAAATTACTCCCTAGGCTCTCCTAGGTTCTCACACTTCTCTACCACTAGCTGCTAAAGAACTCCTCACGATGCCAGCCATCTACCTCCTGAATATCGTCATATTCACTTAGTAGTTGACTCCCATCATTCAAGAGTTCCACAAAGCACAAAGAAAGCATCATTCGGGCATCGAATAACCTCCACTAGCTCATAAAACCACTCTAGCATACAACTCCACTTGCTCTATCCACAACTCAAAAGGCATCGCCAGAATCCGGCAATCCCACCTCTCGTGGGTATCTAACTACTCTCTCAGTAGATTCCTCAAATGCACATCTAGGTATCTCTCCTAGATTACACCTCAAATCAAAAGCTCTCTCTAAAAGATTCCTGCTAGGTACTCCTACTCAGCACATACACAGAGCAAATAGTAGATAATATCAATCAATATAATCCTCTAGGATAAGGCATCATGAATCAGGCAACTCTAGCTCTAAATTCCTGAAATACCTAGCCTATCCTCTAGCATTCAGCTCTAATATCTCATAAGTATATCATAATATAAACACGTAATGGTATTTTGGGAAATCACTGTTGGGCTCTGGCTGATTGTACACACTGCTTCATCTCGTTTTCTCTTAAAAGCTCTTACTCGTTTTAGAAAAAATAATTTCTTTTTAGAAAATTTTCTCAAATCCTTAGTTTGAGTCAAGACATACCCAAGGGTACATCCAAATCCCTCAAACCAAGGCTCTGATACCAACTTGTAACACTGTAAATTTTCAAATAAAATTTTCATTTTTAAAATCACATAAACTCAATATCAAATTTTCCAAAACCACAAAATGTATAAGTCGTCAAAACATAAGTAAAAAATGTTTGATAAAATCCTTGAATCCTCAAAAACATAATCTCAAACTGGTGTGTATAATCAAGCCGGCGCCTTCCCGCGATCCTGAGAGGTACCTGAAACACATATCACACAACATGGTAAGAACAAAGCTTAGTGAGTTCCCTAAAATATCACATACACAAGTAATAAGCCTCTCATGGCAATAGCTCGGCATGGACCCTCCAGTTATGCGTCTCGGTGAGGACCCTCCGGTCTCACGGCTCAGTGTGGACCCTCTGATCATGTGTCTCAGTGAAGACCCTCCAGTCTCACAGCTCGGGTTGGACCCTCTAGTGCTGTATCTCAGTGAATACCCTCCGGTCTCACAACTCGGTGTGGACCCTCCGGTCCTAACTCAGTAAGGTACAAAATAATATAGCATAAATCATAAAGACAAAATGCATAATATCACATAATTCAGTATAAGCACATAGGACCCTCTGGTCGATAACTCAAATAAGACCCTCTGGTCGATAACTCAAATAAGACCCTCCGGTCACACAGTATTACCACTCAGGTAAGTATAGTGAGAAGACTCACCTCGCCTAGTAAAGCAACATATCCCACACTCGAACTGCTGGTCTAGACTCCACCCCTCCATAGCCTTCAAAATCCATGGCTTGACCAAAACCCTAAAGTCAATAGAAGTCAACAGTCAAAGCTGACCCTACTCGTCGAGTGCTACTCATGAACTCGTCGAGTTCCTCAATACTCAGTAAATCACAAAATCCCGAGTCAACTTGTCGACTTGCTAGCAAATTCGTCGAGTCAATGCAGAGTCCGAAATATCAAGGAAAAACTATAACCACTCGTCGAGTTGCTCCACCAACTCATCGAGTTTACTCTGAGTCCAAAACGGGAAATCCAACTCAACTTGTCGAGTCCATGCCTAACTCGTCGAGTTCTTCATCCATTACACAATCCATGCCTAAATCATCGAGTTCTTCATCCATTACACAATAAACTTATTCTAATTGATTCCAATGCTCCAAACTCCAGATCCAACCTCCTATGACGAACTTACCACGTAAAGTTGCTAACTTTATGATCATGCAAGGCCTCACAAGGCTAAAACACCCAAAACTAAGCTCAAGAAGGGTTTAGGACGTGAAGACGGGTCATAGCTTCATAAAGCTTGAGGCTTTAGGCCTAAAGGGCCTAGTAGTGTCCATATCTGAGGTCTCAACTCCATAGCATGCTCACAACCATTTATGACTCAATGAGAAGCTACAAAGGGCCATAAACTCTCTAATGGAGAGATCTAACAAACAAGTGATCAAGGTAATGACTTTTTACCTCCAAATGACTGCTACCACTGAGATGATGTCGGATCCAAAGACTCCTTCTTGTTCTAAGTCTTCTACTCTTTAAGGAATGCACCAAAACACACCCTCTATTAGCTCTAAACACTCTCAAATGGATGATACTTGATTAGGGTTTGTCTCAGGGTGGTAAAGTGATGATGGAGGCAGAAATGAAGGCTTAAGGCACTTTAAATAGGGTGTAATCCCGAATAATTAGGGTTTCATCAAACGGACTCAGCTCGTCGAGTCCAGTCCTCCAACTCGACGAGTAGACTTCATACTCCGCTTGTCCTGATCAACTCCTACACGACGAGTTAGGACCAACCAATTCATCGAGTAGGTCCTCTAATGTGAATGAAATTCTCAACTTCCATATCCAGGAAAGTGGGGTGTTACATAAAACCTTGCCCATATGACTTTAATAACATTACCCGTAAACCCTAACTTATGTGACTTGCCCTTAAACCCTAACCCATGACTTAATGCCATTACCCTTAAACCTTATCCATACGACTTAATGTCATAACCCTAAACCCTAACCCATGTGACTTACCCTTAAACCCTTAACCATGCGACTTAATTCCTTAACCCTTAAACCCTAGCCCATATAACTTAATGTCATAACCCACGTGACTTACCCTAAAACCCTAACCCATGTGACTTAATGCCATAACCCTTAAACCCTTTCCCATATGACTTAATGTCATTACCCCTAAACCCTAACTTATGTGAATTATGCTAAAAGCCTAACTCATATGACTTAATATCATAACCCCTAAACCATAACCCATGTGACTTAATTCCATAACCCTTAAACCCTTGACCATATGATTTAATGTCATTACCCCTAAACCCTAACTTATGTGACTTACCATTAAACCCTAACCCATGTGATTTAATGCCATTACCCTTAAACCCTAGTCCATATGACTTAATGTCATAACCCTTAAACCCTAACCCTTGTGACTTACCCTTAAACCCTAACCCATGTGACTTAATGCCTCAGCCCTTAAACCCTAGCCCATATGTCTAAATGTAATAACCCTTAAACCATAACCTATGTGACTTAATGCCATAACCCTTAAACCCTTGCCCATATGACTTAATTCCATTACCCTAAACCCTAACTTATATGACTTACCCTTAAACCTTAACCCATGTGACCTAATTCCATTACCCTTAAACCCTGGCCCGTATGACTTAATGTCATTACCCTTAAACCCTAACCTATGTGACTTAATTCCATAACCTTAAACCCTAGCCCATATGACTTAATTCCATTACCCTTAAACACAAACCCATGTGACTTACCCTAAAACCCTGACCCATGTGACATAATTCCATAACCCTTAAACCCTAGTTCACATGACTTAATGTCATTAACCCTTAAACCCTAACTCACATGACTTACCCTTAAGCCCTAACCCACATAGCTTAATGCTTACGGCTTAAGGGTCATTCCTACAAGGCCTACTCTACCTCCGCAACACATACACTTTAGCCCCACACCACCACTACCACCCTCCCTATACATATACCCACAATAACACCTACATCCTAATAATACCAGTTGAGTCTATTTATGTTGCGTCATGGGCCTTATGTTTTGTATCCAGATTGGGCCTGTCCATCCGTGATTATCTAGTAGGGTTATAGTATAAATATGAATGCATGTATGCATAATACGAAGTTAATGATTAAGTTCATTATTTTTGTAACCCTAAACACCTCTAAAGTCGAAGTTCTTAATCGAGCTCTTTTGAGGTGTTGAAGTATTAATCATTCGACACATTCAAAGCCATACTCGTGTTCTTATTTACTTTCACAATTGTTTGTTTGCATAGAATCTAATGATCTTTAAAGAAATTTTATTCTAACAATTGGTATCAGAGCAGGAGACTCTGTGATCAATACACATTCTTTCTGTATTCAGAATTCCTTAGGGTTTTCGCTTTTATCGTATAAATAGAAGTTGTCATCGTTGTTTCAACGACAACTCTATTTTTAGATAAAACCCTAATCTCAAGTTCACAGGTTTGATTCTAGAAGCTCACCATGTCTCACGAAGATTCGCAAACAAATCCCATCAACATCTCAAACAACATTGGATCTACTACCAGGATACCCATACTCTACACTCAAGACTATGAAGTATGGGCTTATCACTTTGAAGACTATGTGGTTGGATCTAAAGATAATGGCTATCTCATCTGGGAAGCCATCATACTTGGACCGTTTGTTCATTCGGGAACGAACACGACAGTTAAGACCCAAAAGGAATATAACAAGCCGGTGGTGGATGAACAGAAGATGCCACAGGATGAGAAAGACAAGCTATTGTGTAACATGAAGGCCATGAGAATGATAAGATTCACCTTGCAATCTGATACGTTTCGTTTAGTTAGTTCATGCACGACGGCCAAAGAAATCTGGGATAGGTTGAAAGAACTCTATTCAACTGATGAAGACTTGGAACACTCCATTCAAACCTTGCTGCTGTCAGAATTTGGAGTTTTCGAACAGAAACTAGAGGATAAACTCATACAAACTTTCGATCAGTTCAATCATCTCCTAAGTAAGATGATCAAACACGGAATAGAAATAAAGTTGATTGAGCAGGAGGTGACTTTCATGAACGGGTTGAGACCGGAATGGATGGCTGTGGTTTCTACTGTGAAAGCGCATGAGCAGTTTAAATCTTACTCGCTAGCGAAACTTGTGGGAATACTTAAGTCCCATGAAAGTGTAGTAACAAAATTAGCGAAAGTGGTTTCTGGTGTGGGATCGCTGGCTCTTGTCTCAAAAGGAAAAAGTGTTGCAGAAGAAGAGGAAGAGTCTGATATGTCTGAGTGTGACCTTACAAGTGAGGAGTATGTTATGATGGTCACCAATCCAAAGAAGTTTGCAAGGAGAAAATTTCCCGTCAACAAGAACCGAAACTGGCAGGGAAGTTATAGCTCTGAGAAGGTGAAGGATGAAACGAAAATCTCCTCTAAAAAGGATGAAGATAAGAAAGAGAGCAAATTTGCAGGAGACTCAGGATACGACTGCAATTACTGTCACAACAAGAACCACTTTGCCGAGGATTGCATGCTAAGGAAAATAACTAAGAAAAGAGATGATGAAGATGACGAGGCGTAATATATGCGCAAGTTGGAAGAGATCAAGAAAAAAAGGCGACTAACAGTTCTATGAATGCCTTGATTGTACAGGAGAATGCTGATGAAGACGAGTTCGGTGGCGTCGAAGTTTGGTCAACCGATTCTGAAGATGAAGAGGTGAGAAAGCCCACTCATGGAAAGGATTATGTGGCAAAGGAAGTAGGTTCGTCTGGAAAGTGCTTGATTGTCACAGCTAGTTCATCAACCGAAAGTGCGATTGAGGAACCGAACCTTACTGAAAAAATGTTTTGCAGCAAAGCCAGTTAGTGAGCAGATCAACGACTGCGATCGTTTGATAAAAAAGGTACAATCTATCCTAGAATCTCTTAAAGTTCCAATAATAGAATATGAAGAAGAATTAAATGAATTAAAACTTAAATTTTCTAATCTAAGCGGTAGTCTCACGCAAACTCGGTTAACAAATTCTAACCTAACTGACCAAATCAGTAGGGTGACAACGAAGAGTGAGGAGAGACGAATGTGGATATAGCTGAAGGAGCAGGAGTTAGTTAGGGCTAGGGATGAAAGTATTTATTTTCAAAGAGACAATCTAAAGTTTTTAAAACAAAGGAATGTTTTTTATTTAATTGCTAAGCGTTTATATACTAATATTGCTCAATTGCATTTAAATTGTGAGATAAGAAAGAAAATTCATAAGATGATTTTGCCCTTTCTTGAATTTAAGGAAGACGAGGTCATAGCTGAATGTGAATCGGTAGTGTCATCAGACGAGACATCCATGTCTTACAAAATAGGACTGGACAAGATAGAAGCCTTCATTGATTCTAAGGAACACAAATGTATGCTAAAAGACATTTTAGATGAAAATGATAGGATGAAAATTAAGTCAGACACTATTCAATCATTTAACCAATCCAATGCCAAATTAACTTCTAATAATAAAATGGACTTAGAAAATACGTCTGAATTTGATGAGGAAAGTGAGATGAGTGAAATCTCAGTAGAAGACGTGGTTGATTGCTCTGAGTTTATGAAGAGCGAAACCGAGAATGAGAAACCCCTAATTTCTGAAAATTCGGTTGAATTCGCTCGCCTGTCAAAAGACAAGATACATAAACTCAAAGAAAAGGAGATGGTTTATCAAAAGGTTCAAACTGTGCCAAATCAGGTTTATGCAGTTACAGGGGTCACTCCAAAGCAGACGTCAGAATTAAGAATCCTAGTCGACAAAGATAATGCTGAAGGGTGCGACAACTACTTCTGGTCAGCACCTATTGACAACGCAGATGAAACCCTCAAATTTTGAAAAACCAAGCACAAGTGGAACCAAAGAAATCCCTGAAGAACCAAAGGAAGAACCAAAAATTCTAGCCAAAACAACCGAAACTCAAAAGGAGAAGCCAAAGGCCAACTTCAGCATCCAAAAATCACAGAAGGAGCTAGCTGAACAGAAACGCTTAAGAAATCAAAGATATGCAAAGAATCTGAATGAGCAAAAAAGTTACTGGCAATCTCAAAATCTCAACTATGTCCCTCCTAAGAGAGGATCATCAGACAAAGGAAAGGAAAAACTAAAGGAAAATTTCAGTCCAAGTTCCTAATATTCCAAGTCTCAGAACCGAAAGTCTATTTTCGGTCCGAATGTCACTCAGAACCGAAAGTCAACTTTCGGTCCACAGTCTAGTTTCGGTCCAAAACCCAGTTTCGGTCCTAAACCCAGTTTCGGTCCCTCCAAGTCCCAATGCAAAGCAAATTCTATGAAGGACATCAAAGGAAAGGGAAAGCTAATATCAGATTCTAAGTTCCATAATAAGAAATCATCAGCTAACCCTAGGAGTCAAAAGAAAAATCAAATACCATCTAACAAACCAACCAATGCACTAAAATTTAAACAAGATAAAACTAAAATCAAAGTGTATACAATTAAAAGAAAAGATCAAACCACTTTAGTAAAAAGAACATATTTGGTTGATATTTCTACTGCAATTCCGTTTTCAGTGAAAGACTCACCAGGACCCAAGTGACTTTGGGTTCCTAAATCTGCTTGAATTTTCAGGTAATCAGTGACGAGCAGTTCGATGATGAATGGTATATAGACAGTGGCAGCTCGCGTCACATGACAGGAAAGAACAAAGAGCTGAGGGAGTTTCGGTCCCCGAAATATGGTGGGTGTGTAAAATATGGAAATAACTCCTATGGAACAATCAAGGGATACAGTATGATAACAAATGGAGATTTCTCGATTCGAAAAGTGGCTTATGTGGAAGGATTGCAGCATAACCTCATCAGCGTGTCACAATTAGTTGTAGGAATAGGTCTGAAATTATCATTTGCTGATGAGGGCTCTGAGATAATTGAGAAACAATCCAAGAAGTTTCTGTTGAAATCTGAACGCAAAGGAGAGATGTTCCCTTTAAATCTCAACCCAATACGAGGAAAACCAACAATATGTTTGTTGTCAAAGGCAAATACAGATGAAAGTTGGTTGTGGCATCGACGATTATCGCACCTGAACTTCAAAGACATTAATAAGTTGGTGCTTGGTGATCACGTACGAGGACTTCATCTTCTCAAGTTCAACAAGGAACATCTGTGTGCAGCATGTGAAATGGGCAAACAAAGCAGAAAGAGCCACCCTACACGAATCAATACAAAGATTATTAAAGCACTTGAACTCTTGCACATCGACTTATGTGGACCTTCGGCAATAGAAAGCTTCGGTGGTAGTAAGTACATTCTTGTTATTGTCGATGATTTTTCACGCTTCACTTGGGTTTTCTTTCTTAAGCAGAAATCAGATGCAACTTCCAAATTGAAGAAGTTCATCAAACAAGTGGAAGTGCAGCTAAGGAAGACGGTAAGGAATATCAGAAGTGACAACGGTCTGGAATTCAAGAATACTGATTTTGAGAACTTTCTGGCTGACAAGGGGATAACTCACAATTTTTCGGCCCCTTATACACCACAACAGAATGGGATTGTTGAAAGACGAAACCGCTCTTTATGTGAGGCAGCCAGAACCATGCTCAGTTTCGCTTCTCTTACGTTATATTTCTGGGCTGATGCTGTTGCGACCGCATGCTACACTCAGAATTGGTCCTTGCTAAATAAGAGATTTTCCAATTACTCCCTATGAGATCTTAAACAACCGAAAGCCAAATGTCAAATTTTTCCACATATTCGGTTCAGGGTGCTTTATTTTCAATTCAAAAGAGAACCGAAATAAGTTTGACGTTAAAGCCGATGAGGGAATCTTTCTGGGTTATTCACTAACATCAAAAGCATACAGAGTGTTGAATAAACGCTCCAAATGAATTGAAGAAACCTACTATATCACCTTTGACGATAAATTACATGAAGAATGTTCAAAGAAGTGAAAGTGACTTAGGTGAAATATTTCCAGAGTCTGGATAAGTCTCGGTTCCAATATCCAACTTGTTTGAAGAATACATGCGGCTGTTTGATGAACCAGAGAAAGCCACAAACTCAGAGGAGAATGCAGCAGATAACAAGATTGATAATCTCAAAAAGGTGATAGATGAAGCTGCCAAAGAAATAGAAAGTAAACCTTCCAAATTAACAGGTGGTCCATCCTCAAATAACTCTCCAAGCAATAGCTCAAAGTTCAAGGGGGAGAGTTCAACTACACCAAAGGCAACCAAAGTATCTTTCGAGGGGGAGCATCCAATTCCGTCCCCAACTAATAAAGATCTAGGCGAAGGGGAAAGTACTGCTCCAATACCACCCAATAGTAGTCCTATTAAGGGGGAGAATCCGACTCCCACAGAGGACGCAAACTCTGATGCTGCCACAGGATACACTTCACCAGTTGAGGGGGAGAAAGGAAATACAACTGACGAAGGTGATGATGATCAATCAGAATTTGAAGTTGAAGTGAACGCTGAGTTAGATCCAGCATATGATCCAAACTATCCTCCGTTAGTAAAATGGACCAAGGACCATCCCAAAGAACAGATTATTGGTGAAACTTCAGAAAAAGTTCTTACTCGTTCTCAATTGAAAGCGAAACAAACTGCATTATTCTCTAAAGTTGAATTTTGTATGTTTAATTCGTTTGTTTCCAAGATTGAACCGAAAACTGTAAATGTTGCACTTGATCATTCAGATTGGGTCCAAGCAATGCAAGATAAACTTCATGAGTTTGAACGCAACCGAGTTTGGAGGCTGATTCCCACACCAAAGGATGCTTTTGTGGTTGGCTTGAAATGGGTCTTCAGAAATAAGTTGGACAAGGAAGGGAATTTCATTCGCAACAAGGCTCGGTTGGTGGTCAAAGGTTATTTCCAAGAGGAAGGAATAGACTATGAGGAAACCTTCGCTCCTTTAGCTAGGTTGGAATCAGTTAAAATCTTTGTAGCGTATGCTGCTCATAAAAACTTCGAAGTTTTCCAAATGGATGTCAAATGTTCCTTTTTGAATGGAGAATTGGAAGAAACTATTTATGTTAAGCAACCACCCGGGATTGTGAACGAGAAATTCCCTGAACACTGCTATGTGCTGGATAAAGCAGTCTATGGATTAAAGCAAGCATCGAGAGCCTGGTATGAAACTTTAACTAGCTTCTTAAAAATGTCAAAATCTAAACAAGGTTCGGTTGACCCAATCTTCTTCTGAAAGAAAGAAGGCGAACATCTTATGATAATTCAGATTTATGTTGATGATATCATCTTCGGCTCTACGAATCCTAGCTTAACAGTTGAATTCAGGAAGTTGATGGAGACTAAATTTCAAATGAGCGCAATGGGTCCAATTAATTTTTTCCTTGGTTTAAATATTAGACAGGGACCAGAAGGTATATTTATCAACCAGGAGGCCTACACAAAGAACTTACTGACGAAATTCGGTATGATGGGTGACTCAAAAGTGAAGGTTCCTGTGGCATTTAGCACTAAGTTAACACCATCTCTGGAAAAACCTGCTGTGACATAACACTATATCGTCAAATGATAGGGTCCCTTATGTATCTAACAGCTAGTAGACCAGATATTAAGTTTTCTGTTTGTTATTGTGCTATGTTTCAAGCTAATCCAAGAGAACCTCACATGGTGGCAGTGAAGAATATATTCCGGTACTTGAAGCGAACCTCATATCTTGGTCTCTGGTATCCTGCATGGTCCAGATTCTTCATTCAAGCTTTTTTTGATGTTGATCTTGGAGGATGTGGTCTAGATTGAAAGAGCACTACAGGTGGATGCCAATTTCTTGATGGAAAACTTGTTAGCCGGCAGTCCAAAAAGCAAACCTGTGTGTCACTTTCAACAGCCGAAGCTGAGTATATAGCTGCAACATCCTGCACTTCTCAAGTTATATGGATTCAAAGTCAACTGAGAGATTACGGACTGAGTATGAAGAAGATTTCTCTCTATTGTGACTTAGAGAGTGCAATAAGGATTTGTCACAATCCAGTGCAATACTCAAAAACTAAGAACATTGCACTTAGATATCATTTCATCAAGGATTACGTAGAAGATGGGGATGTGGAAGTACATTTTGTTCGATCCTCTGATCAATTGGCTGACATATTCACTAAGGCCTTACCTGAAGCAAGTTTCAATAAAATTTTACAAGGTCTGGGAATGATGGAAGCAGGGTCAGTACCGAATCCTCAAATCTTGCACTAAAAATTTAAACAGACGAAATGGAGCAAACGCTCAGTCTATTTCGGCTCATTAATTTTCGGGAACCGAAATGAACCGACCGCTCGGTCTATTTCGGCTCTGGAGTTTTATGGAACCGAAATGAATCGAACGCTCAGTCTATTTCGCTTCACTCAATTAAGAAAAGGTTTCGGTTGTATATTCTGTATAGTCTTTTCTTTTAACTACTTTCTGTTTTTATTATTTTTCAGAAAACTTCAAAAATTCCAAAAATATTTTCTCTTTTTGTTTTTTTTATTTTTCAGAAAACTTTAAAAATTCCAAAAATATTTTCTCTTTATGTTTTTCTTATTTTTCAGAAAAGTTCAAAAATCCAAAAATATTTGTTTTGTTTGTGTGGTGTGTTTGATTGCTCGTTCTTTTAATTAGGTCACGGGTGTACCAGTACAACAAAATTTGGAGCTAAGGCAGGCACAATCTTTACATCATAACTAGTTAAGGGTCCCTAGAAGCATGTTCCTGTATGTTGACCAATGCCTCTATGACTTCAAGCAAGGCCTTAATGATTCGATCAATACCTATCGTATCTTCCCAATCAGGCCGTTGAAATCAACTTAGTCTAGAGCTACTTTACTCTTCTCATATGAGTTAAGAGTTTTTTCTAATTAGTCCTAAGTTTCTAGCAGAAGGTACTTTCGGTTCTTTAGCCAACCTCCTTACATTCTCCATTAACTTTCGGTTCACCACTGTAACCCTTGAGACTCTCGGTCTTTACCACTGAGGTTTATGGTTGCATAAATTATGTGTTTGTGATCTTAGATACGTACACCACGTGCTAAGTGAAACCCAAAATCCAACACCTATAATGAATTGACGGTGAATCATCGCATTCAAGTTCTTACTGGTTACTCATTGAAATCTTATTTTTATTTTTGCTTGATCTTCTATGAATTTGTCTAACACCAAGGCTTTTCTTCCCATAAAGATCCAGTTTATTTTTTTTGAGATTTCTATAAATTCTTTAGTCATTATAAAATATATCCTACCTACTTTTTCAACAGACCATATCGGTCTCACAAGTACTTTTTCCAATGTTCGGTCTTACATTAAGAATCGACGTTCGGTTGAAGTTAAGCCACCTTAAGCCTATGACTTAAAAAGAGGCTTTTCAATGTTTCTTTACAAACACTTGATCGTATTTTTCGGGAAACCACACAGGCACTTCAAGTCTATCTTGACTTTGAAGGAAGCGATTCTTGCCCGGAATCACCTGCTTTCTGTCTTATAATGAGACATCACTCACATCCCATACACATTTGCATTATGTCTTTATCTTTTGTCACTTTATTGCACGAAAATTCTATTTTCCAAAATTCTAGTTGCTGATTGGTTTGAGTTTTGTTTATCTTATGGATTAACAATGAATTTCAAACGACGATTGAGGATAAGATTTTGGGCGCGTGAATTTGAATGGTCTCTATACTCATGCGTGATGACGTCTACCTGAGAGTATCCAACCTGTCACATCGTGCTTTTTTAGGCGACGTTTTTGTGATCACGTCATTATCGTCATGTTCATTCTCTCTCCTGGAAACGGTATATAAAGGGGTTTTCCTTTATTTGTCTTTTACCAGCAACAAATTCTCTCAAGATTACAAAGCAAGTTCCAACTGTTCATCTTCCTTCTTCGTTCAACAATGGTGACTTCTTCTTCCGCTCACGATCAGACTGCTTCGTCTACATTCCTTTCAATCAAGCCAAATCAAAATATGATCATCAAACTTAACTCGTTTTTGTATGATTCATATATGCTTCATGTTGTTGAATGTTTGAAGTATTCTCCACTGGTTGTAGCCCTAACTCAAGTTGAAGCCGTTCCGATGTCATTATTATCGCAGGTCTACTCTACGGCCTCATATGAAAAGAACAAAGAACGTATTTTCTTTCAAATACATAATAAGAAGGCTTCGATTTCAAAGGGGAGGTTTTGTTCGTTGCTGAATCTTGCTGATGATTCCTCAGTCATCTCGCCAGACTTTATCTCAACTACACAGCTGTTCTCAATGCTTTACGAGATGGGATATACGGATGTGCTCACCACAGTCACAAAAGTTAAAAAGTCTTGTGTACCATCTCAATGGAATGGTTTGCTAACTCTTCTCATCAAGAGTTTGGCAGAAAGGAGTGGTGGATCGGATGGCACTAGCAAGGGTTTTCTAACCCTTTTATACGGTCTCTACAATGGCATCAACCTTGATTATGGGACGATTATCTAGCCTCAAGTGGTGCAGAGTCTCAATACTTCTACGAGGCATTCAAAGATTTCATGTGGAAACTTCTGGAATCTTATTACAAGAAGGGAGATTAACACTTTGGACATTCCTGTGATGAACAATGCCCTAATTGCATCCATTGCTACGTTTCACACGAAGAAGATCATCATCTCTGATCCAATCAATTTCCCTCACAATGGCTCCATTCCTGAATCCATGTATCACTGTGTCGTAACCGAAAGTCATGTTATGGCGGAATATAGAAAACTTACTCCTATGGGACCGAGAGTCCTTACTCCAGAACAGAAGGCTGCCCGTGAATCTGTAGACAAGCCTGGCAACTGAGGGAAACGCACTACCACAAAGAAGGAGCCAACAGAAGAGGATAAGTCTAAAGCTTCTAAGTCACGAAAGTGAAAGTCTGATAAAGGAGATTATTCCAAGCCCAAGAATCTTAAGAAAATGGCAAGAAGATCCAAGAGTCCCACTCCTCCTAGCTCAGAAAATGAAAAGGAAGATGCCATCATGAATCACCGAGAGGTAAAACACCTACCAGATCCCCAACTCCAACCGAACCCATTAATGACAAAATTCCTACCCCACTTCCATCACTAAAACAGACTATTCCAGTTTCGGTTGCTACCATTCCTCCACCAACAACTTCTTTACCACCACCTCCACCAGTTACTTATACTCCTATTTCTACAACTCAATTACCACCTCCTTTAATTTCTCAAACCACCACCACTACGATTTCTGAACCGACAGTAGGAGTCAACGTATCTGATACGGGGGCAACTACTGAAACTGAACCTCCAGTTATCACTAAACCTTTATCACCCACAAACTCAACCAATTCTGGTGCTACCCTTGGTGGTCAAAATGATGAGTATGACTCCACATACTTCAGTCCATACAAACTTCCTATTGATGAAGATGATGATGTTCCTATTACACGCCAACACCTACAAAGCATTCATGAGAAGTTGGATACTTTGATTACTGACAGCAAGGCCTATTGTGGTGTTGTGCTCAAGGCGTTTATTGATACCGCTTTAGAACACACGGACTCCATTGACAGATCTACAAAAGCCACTGATCCCTCTACCTCCTCTTGCAAGAAGGCTGTCGATGATGTTACTGCCATTGTTGGTACTACTCAGATTTTTCTTGAGTCATTGAAGGGGCATGCCGACACCAATGCAACCAAGATAAAAGACTCTATAGATTCTTTCTCTAAGTCTCTTCAAGAAGAGCAATCAAAGTTTGAGGCTGTGCGTTCCTCTATCCAAGCTAAGAATTCTTTGCTTATCAGCTCAGTCAGTTCTAAGCTTGCATCTCTTCACGCTAATCTGGCAACCGAAAGTGCTCTGAAGGAAGAACTGGCACGACAATCCTCTATGATTGAAGTACAAAAAGTGCAACTGGCTCAAGTAGACAAAGAAATTTCTTTATTGAAGACCGAAAGGGCTGTTTTCCGTAGCTGTGCTGGTGATGTGAAGGACATGTTGATGAATCTTCTTGGTGCTCATGATCCTATTCTTACTTTGACGATCAGAAATCATCTCACCACAAAACTTCTTCCTGCAATTGCCATGTTACATGAGATGAAGTGTGTTTCAGAGGGACTCCGACCTCCAAAACAAGGGGGAGAAAGTGCTTAACCGAAAGTGACTGTGAAAACAGAAACTACACAACCGGAAGTCAAAGTCACTACCGAACTGAAGGATAATGTAGCTTCAGGTTCTGGTACACAACAAAAGCAAAAGGAGACCATTGATGATAGTGATAGTGATGTTGGTGAAACTATTGTTGAGGCTCTCAAGAGAAAGAAGAGGGACCGATAGTTGGATGAAACTCTCAAAGTTGCAATGGAAGCAGAGGAGAGGGAAAGGAGAAACAAGGAAGAAGAAAAAGAAGCCTTGAACTATAATAAGACCTTGTTTCCCTTATGGACCAGAGAGGTACTTATCAATCAAGCTATAGAGTTTCCAAGTACTTATTGGTTGGAACTTGTTGCTTCGTTTGACTGTGATAACTCGAATGACTCGCAGTTCGATATGCTGATAACAAGAAAAGCATTCATGTTTCATTTCTTTGACTCGACTGCTGAGGTTCCTTTTCCTCATCTGACGGTTGACCGAGAGCTGATTGACTTCTATCTGAAGTATGGCCAACCTCAGTATCTAACATGGAGTGCCCAGAAGATTGTGACTGTTAAGGTGCTCAAACCCTCACCTGCTAGGAGATTTGTCAATGTCAATTTTAAAATCACCCGAGGTTCTACAAACTCGGTGTCAACTATCTCTCTAGCAGACCTTACTAGTTTGAATCCCCATGACTGGATTCTGCTATACAACATTCTACTCACTAATCTGATGGAATATGAGCCGATTCTGGAACACTTAAAGAGAATGTTGGCCTCCTACATCCATGAAGTTGCAACTATGAATCAGGAGATTGCGATGGTTATGAATAAGAAGCCTACTGTGAAGCCTACACCGAAACCTGGAGATGTAAACAATATGAAGATGGGTCAGATTGATTCGACACATTTGACTGTGATGTTTACCAAAGGCGAAGCTCACAGGTTTTTATTCGCTCTTGTGGATAAACACTTGTTTTCTACCGACTGCTTGGAGCACATAATCAACATAATTCATCGGTGCAAGCAGAACTCTGAAGCTGACAAGAAGAACTTTACGAATATGCTTCGGTGGTACATTACATTTCGCTATCATCTTTTGGCCATCATACCAAGGGTTTTGAAGACAGTGAAGAAGTCTTCTGTTGCTAAACAAAATTAAGGTTTCGGCTCCAAATACGCAAAAGGGGAGATTGTTGAGTCTATTTGTGTTGCATCATCGGCCTTATGTTTTGTATCCGGATTGGGCCTGTCCATCCGTGATTATCTAGTAGGGTTATAGTATAAATATGCATGCATGTATGCATAATACGAAGTTAATGATTACGTTCATTATTTTTGTAATCCTAAACACATCTACATTCGAAGTTCTTAATCGAGCTCTTTTGAGGTGTTGAAGTATGAATCATTCGACACATTCAAAGCCATACTCGTGTTCTTATTTACTTTCATAATTTTTTGCTTGCGTAGAATCTAACTATCCTTAAAGAAATTTTATTCTAACAAAACCCTTACACCCACTTAACCATATCCATAAAACCACCTTTACACTCACACCCACAACCACATGCATTAATTGTTGGATAAGGTGTCTAAGTCCATAACTTATTTGTTATATACTTGACCCGACCCGACGTGGTCCATTTGGGTTGCACTTCACCCGAATATGATTATGATTTATTAGTATATTATAAGTTATAATAAATTAATATGAAACCATATTGTTTAATTAGTATTGTCCTTAAATTAATTATGAATTAATTTAGTGATCAAAGAGATGACTAATTAAACATGGGCTATTGCATTTTATATAATGTGGGCTTACACTCATTAGGAATGGGCTAAGCATGCATGGGGGTCCATGGATGATCCATGGAGCTTTTAACCCATGGATCCTTGGAAAGGAAAAGACATGGGTTATTAGGGTTTACCCTTATCCTCCACACTATATAAATATGCTCATATCGCATGAAATGGCAACACTATATAAGGGTGGCCGATTTCAAGAAGCAATATACTATTCTCTCAAGTTTCCAAAGTTTGTGGTGATTTGTGATTCCACTTGAGGCATTCACACTATTGGTGCTAGGCTCTCCAACTCCAAGCAATCAATCACAATCAAAAGGTATGTCTTTCTACTAGTAGTTTTATGATTCAAGATCCTTATGCTATGCTAGTTAGGAAGTAACCTTGGAAATCATTATTTGCATGTATTTAGAGAAAACATAGATCCAAGGTTATTAGGGTTTCATGTACACCTTAGGAGTGTCAGAATGCTCAAAACCCAACAGTGGTATCAGAGACTAGGCTTGTTTCTTTAAATACTTGATGCAAATTGCTAAAAATTGAAGTTTATATGCTGTCTGCACAGCAGACTCGCCGAGTCCAAGGCAAAATGCATCCAACTCGTCGAGTTTGTTCATGCACTCGACGAGTTGGACCCCCTGACAGCATATATTCGACTGTTTTGGCTGAAATTGGTCTAGAATCACTACCATAAACTGTTTTGGACTTGTAAAACCTGTTTTTGATGTGGTAATGATTGTGGTGAACCAATTTCAAATTTATAGTCAAAGTTTCAAGTTTATATATGTTTGTATGATTCTTGAAAGTTGTTGATTATGAATGTTCATGAACTTATGGGTTTGTTAGATCATAGGAATTATTTGCAAATTGTTTGTTAGTAAATTCTTGATCTTAATGTGTTTTAATGGAATTCATAATTTGTCCTCAAGTTATGGAATTCCAAAAGTTTTTCTTTTAAAGTTCTTTTAAGAAGTCATAAGTTACATTTTTTGAAGAGTTTTTCTCATAAATGTTTTTATGGACTCCATAACTTGTCCTCAAGTTATGGATTTCCAAGATTCTCTTCATTAAAAGTTTTAAACACTTAAATAAAACTCATAAGTTATGAATATCCAAAAGTTTTTGAATTGTTCAAAACTTGCCCTTAAGTTTTGGAATTTGTAAAGTCTCACACAAACTTTAGTTCCATACCCTAGAAGTTTTAAAAGTTAAAATTCAACCTTATACTATTATAAGATTAATGGTTAATAATTATATATATGTATAAGAACAAGTCGTTTTACCGTTAGTAGGCCTCATTCACGAAGTCGGTCTATAAGGGGGGTATAAGGTTGTTGCCTATAAAATGGCAGCTTAATGGGTGTCCACTCTCACCCACCGCTTCCTTGATCGATGGAGGGTCGTTAGCCGAACGGGTAGGACAATGACTTTAAATTCTCATTAAAAGTATAATGATTATTATAAAGTAACTAAATATTTTTTAATTCCCAATCTTAGTTACTTTAGGAAAAATGTGAACATGGTGCTAACCCATGAAATTCACACTTTGTACCTTACCAAGTCATTGGTGGAGCGTGTGTGGTTAACCGACACACTAACTTGGACTAGTAAGGATCACAAAGGGTGACTTAATGTTTATCATAGATCGGTGGAGCGCCTGTAGTTAACCGGCACATTGATTAGGTGATAATATTAAGGGTACCAAGTGAATTTGCATGGTTATTCACACCTTGTTTTGTGATCCTCGGCATCCCAGTCACAAAACTTGAGAAGGCACAATCGAGATTGAAACATGAGATTGAAAAGTTCAATGAATCTCAAAAGATCTAGGAGTTTCAAATCCAATTAAACCCTAATAAATTATTTCGTTTTTCATGGTGGAAATTGGTGAATCGTCATTCGCCCACCTTCAAATATTTTATAGCTTGGATTACGACATCCCTCTTCCAAGTTATAAAATATTATGTTGGGTCCTAGCCTTAATATTTCATATTGGGTGTTATATTAAGGACTTGAATCAACTAACTTGATTTTCTCCCATTGTAGATGTCTGGTTCAGACAACTATGATCTTCCCAAATCGCTTGGAACCAGCTTTTCCTCTTGAAGATGATGTCCCTGAACATCATGCTTCACTTCCTCCACCTCCTCCATTTATTCTCCCTGACCTACAAGCTCAAAGACTTGAAAAGTTCAAGATCACTCAAGCCCTACTGACAATGAAACATAAAGATGGAAACGCTGTGTGTACTCATGTCTTAGAAATGAAGTCACACATTGACAGGTTGAGAATGTTAGGTGTCGATATCACAAGGAAGTTGGCTGCTGATGGGTTCTTCAAACACTTTCGGAGTCATATAGTGAGTTCATTAAGGAATACTATGTGACAGATCACGACATGACTATTATATATCTTTCTTATTTGCTCATTGTTGCTGAATCAGAAATGTTTTGGTGCACTGGAAAAGTAAATATTGGTGAAAGATCAAATTCTCAAACTTCCATGGACATGGATAATGGTAACATTGGAAGTACAGAAAAGCTTTCTCTTCCTAATGGAAAGGGGTCGACCTTGGTCAACCCACTTGACCGAAAGGTAAAAGGAAAGGCTAAGTCTGTGATTGTCTCGTGTACCATTCCCAAAGAGTCTATATGTTTTTATTGTCATGAGAAGGGACGTTGGAAGCGAAACTGCGCTGAATACCTGAAAGATTTGAAAGCAAGTAGAGACAAAATGGTTGACTCTGCTTCAGGTAAGTCCACTATCTAACTTTATTAAAGTTCCTAATTGTTGATTCCTGTTACATGATGTGACTAGATTGCATCTTGATATTTAGCAGGATCGAGCAAAAGGAAGGTTAAAAGAAGAGTGTGCTGAATCTGATCGCGAAGATGGATTTCTATCGCATGGTTCGAGGATCGGATTTTTGAGCTACTGCTTAGAAGTTATGATAGATTGCTAGGGAATATGTAATAGCATAGTTTCCATTTAAACTTTCATTGTAAGGAATATTTTTTCGCATTTTAATAAAGAAATAAAAGTTTTGTTTATTTTATTTTATACTATATCCCCTTACAATGGCATTTATGGAAAATTGATGTTTGTATGTTTATATCAATATTGGAAATATGAGTTTGAATCTCTCATTTGTGGTAGTATCTGAATTTACCAAATAAGGAAAGGTTCTCATCACCCGAGTTTCAATTGAACATAAACTTGGAATCATACAGGCTATAATGTATGATGAATGAGAATTTTCATCTTTGGAAAATTAAGACTAATTCATTGATCACATGCATATGTGAGTCAATTAAAGAACTAAGGGATCGGGTACACCGGGTGTGTGCTGGTCAAGGTCCACCACAAAGATCGATTCTTCATGATTTACTAAAGTTTAGTAAATATGGTTATACTTGAAAGTTTAAGTATAATTCTGTAATATTGAAAAGGTTTTAATGTATGGCAGAACGGATGAGAAGAATCAAATTTGGCAGAGAGATAAAAGTTTCTCAAATCTGAAAAGATGGGAGAGTACTTTAGTATCATGTTTTATGATCATCTTAATGATTTTGAAACCATATCACAATTTGATCCTCTAAGGACATCTTAGTGTATTCTTATGGGTGAGAAGAGGAGTCATGAATTGTTGGAATGGTTAAAATCAAGAAGATGAATCATACTTCATTCCAAAACAATTCTTAGAGTAATACTCCAAGATTATAACCTTGAGTGACATAAAGTAAGGTTTAAAACACTTGTCAAATGTAGTGTAAAATGTTTTCTACTCTTGTACATTTAAAATTGGTAAGTTGTGATGTCTTGGATAAGACAAAGACCAACTAAGACCAATTATGTGAAGTGTTTATCTTGATAAGAATCCGCACCAACTCTCGAATATTTGTTATGTCAAGGAATGGTCCTTGACTAGGGAAACTTATATGTCAAGAGGACAGTGGGAGCCTTAAAGATCCTAAAAGAGTTTCAAGATTTAATCAAGAGTAAAACCCGTGTTTTATCACTAGCACATGGCTTGAGGTTTGTAACCTATCATGTTGACAAAATTCTTGTGCCAATTAAGTTGATTATGCATATGAGTTATGTTAGTTCTAAATTGTGTGCATAACAGCTTGGAAGCATTGGTGGGCCTTGTGCTACCAGGTGACAAGAAATTAAGATTTAACAAGTTCAATCCATGTGAGGTTGAATTCGTCACTAACCTTGTCTTGTCATTATGGTTTTGACAAATTCACATGGATAGGAACTCATACACCATAAAATCTAAGTGTCATAAGGTTTATCTCCGATTCATGAGAATGATGGTGAGGAAACGCTTTCACTAAGTAGATTTTAAGTAGATAGCAATTGTGTTATTTTCATTTTCAAAAGTCGTTAGTGGAGCGTGTGTGGTTAACCGGCACACTAACATGGACTTGTGAGAAATGGCAAAGGTCTAAACAATTGAGACTATTATTATGACATCCCTTTTCATAGTTCTTGAAATTGCCTAGACACACATGTGAGCTATCTACGAAAAGGTGTATGAATCTAAATTTTAGAAGTCCAACCGATTTATGAATACATGTCAAAGCTAGTGGGAGCATAAGTGTTATGCTAATAATTATCATGATAGTGGGAGCATGATAACTATGATTATTATTATTGCAAGCTAGCAATGTTAATTATAGAAAAACAAAAGTTTCAATTCGTGAAGTTGCAGGGGTTGAAAAGTTGTTTTGCTATAATTAAGGGAGAGGAAATTATACTTCAATTCAATTCTAAATTCTTAGATTGAGATTTTAATCATATTTAGTCAAGGATATATATATATATATATATATATATATATATATATATATATATATATGTAATTTATGTTGGAATGTTTCAACTTAAATAAATTCTATATATATTGCGTTATCAAAATTCAGTTATGATTACGACATCCCTCTTCATAGTTAAATTTTGAAAACATGGCAAATAAAAAATATTATAGCAAAATACTGGTCTAGTATCATGTCTTTATGTGAGACATCATGAATCGTGTCCCATATGTTTCGAATATAGGATCGATTTCATGTGCTATAATATTCATCCTTTCTAAATTTTTTCAAATGCTCAGGGCATTGCGAGAGGAAAAGTCTAGAACTGGATGTGACTAAAGTGATTAAGCAATTGTCGAGGACAATCTAAGGCTTGCCAAAGATTGGTAGCTCTGGGACATTTGGAAGTATAGTGTTAAATTTGGCAGGAGCATATTGACATTTTCTGAAAAGAGGCAACTCTTGTTCAGAAGTGATAGTCAAAATGGGACTATAGAAATGTCTCCATAGGTGGAAGTTATTCAATCTAAGTGAAATTAGAAAACCTTAATGCAAGAAGGATGTTCAAAGCAATGTACTTTGAATATGAGACTTCGTTTCCATAGATTTGATCTTCTTTGGAATACTCTGTAATGACTAGTGGCAAGGTTTTGGTGACTTTATGGATAATCATTACAAGAGGAACATTGCATATAAGTTTAAAATCTAACTGATTTCGGTAAATGGTGAGAATTAGGAATTCTTATATTTACAATAAGGATTTGGGATTGTGAAATGAGCATCATTGGAATCGGGATTCAATTGATCTATTTCACAAAGTTAGGATCATAGACAAACATAGTTTGCATACATGGAGTATGGCATGACTATTGTTTAGAAAACAAAGTGTACATGCTAGGAGCATGGGACAACTGTTGTTTTATTCAAGTATTAAGTTGATTATTTGAAACATTATACAATGAATAATGTGTAATCAATATGGTGATAAATAAAAGGTGGTTCTATTTATATTCAAAAGGGTTCTGAGACCATATTGGATTCGATTATTATTGTGTTTCAGTTTGCATGTTTTGACTTCCAGAATAGCTAGGTTATTCTTTCCGAATAACTAAGTTATTTAAACACTCCACAATTGTTCATATGTTGGAAGTAGGTATGAATTAAGACTGTCGTGAATCGAGTTTGTAGATGGCTAAATGTGTTTAGACATAGCAATGGTTGATGCAACATTCATGAGTGCTCATAAGTTATGAGTATTGGAATTAACCCACGCTCACTGGTATCACTTCATGGAATTTATCTCGAGTGATCATGACACGGTAATAACATATAAGTCTTCAAACCTAGAGATATGAGTTGTTGCCTATGAGTTGGTTGTGCATTGATTGCACGAAAACACATCAGTAACTTGATGTTATAAAACGTGCCTTTATGTACAATTCAATAAGTAGTAGAACAAGCATATGAGTTGAAGTTTATCTGTTCCTTCTAGAAATAGAAGCGATATCTGGGCCCCTCGATGATTTTGTTTTGACCTATGTACCGGGCCCGGTCAGAACTTAGTTGATGTGTTCAATTAAGTTCTTTGTCAAACAAATCGGAAATCGGGAAACAAACTGCTGGACAATAAGTATGACGTTGTTCCATGTATTTGTCCGGCTGATATCATGAGAACAGTGGATTATATGATCACTAATCTAAAATGGCACTTCATAGTTCAACAGAGTTTTCGAGAGCTACGATTACTGGTTGGTTCCTGAAGTAATATAGGCAAATACAATTATTAGACTTATCCAAGTGGGAGACTGTTGGATAAGGTGTCTAAGTCCATAACTTATTTGGTATATACTTGTCCCGACCCGGCATGGTCCATTTGGGTTACACTTAACCCGAACAATTTATATGGATAATCTTATGAGAATAGTATGTTTATGATTTATTAATATATTATAATTTATAATATATTAATATGAAACCATATTGTTTATTTAGTATTGTTCTTAAATTAATTATGAATTAATTTAGTGATCAAAAAGATGACTAATTAAAAATGGGCTATTGCATTTTATATAATGTGGGCTTACACTCATTAGGAATGGGCTAAGCATGCATGGGGGTCCATGGATGATCCATGGAGATTTTAACCCATGGATCCTTGGAAAGGAAAAGACTTGGGTTATTAGGGTTTACCCTTATCCTCCACACTATATAAATATACTCATATTGCATGAAATGGCAACTAGTTGTGTGAGAACTAAGGGTGGCCGATTTCAAGAAGCAATATACTATTCTCTCAAGTTTCCAAAGTTTGTGGTGATTTGTGATTCCACTTGAGGCATTCACACTATTGGTGCTAGGCTCTCCAACTCCAAGCAATCAATCACAATCAAAAGGTATGTCTTTCTACTAGTAGTTTTATGATTCAAGATCCTTATGCTATGCTAGTTAGGAAGTAACATTGGAAATCATTATTTGCATGTATTTAGAGAAAACATAGATCCAAGGTTATTAGGGTTGCATGTACACCTTAGGAGTGTCAGAATGTCAAAAACCAACATTAATCTCATGGCAGTTGGTTTAGGAAATATGGTTTATGCCTTAATTCTTATGACTCAGGCCTTAAGGCTTAGGGTTTAGGGATTATGACCCAAGCACTAAGCCCATACTAATATGTACCCCACCCTACATCCACCTTACCTACAATATTAATCATATATATAATAATATAATTAATTATACAAAATATAACTTAAAAAAAAAGTTTTTATATAAACTTATAAACTTATTTTACTCTATTAGCTTTCCATCCATTTTTATTCCCCTAAAATTTTAATTTCTATATGAATTCATTTTCCCACCATGTTTACTTTCCCAAAACATTTGATTTCTATATGAATTTCATGTCCCACTTTTAACATTTATCATTTAACAGTTAGCCCTAATAAGCGATTAGAAATACATTGTCCTTATTTTTCTCTCTTATATCCAGGAACCGCCTCTTATCGCCGCTCCTTGCTATGTGCCCTGCTCATAGTCTTCGTCATGCTCATGCTCATCACCATCGCCGTCGACATTGTCGATGTCGGCCGACTACTACCGTCATCGCAGACTCTCATGAGTAATGCCTACTGCCGCCTCTTCATGTCTTCCTTCTGCCCACATGTTCTTGCTCACCGTCGCCATTCTCATATCCATATAACTAATAAGTGGTTGTTTTTTATAGAAGTTTTATTGATTCAAATTTTGATTTTTATATAACTAATAAGTGGTTGATTAACATATTATGATTTTTGTTAGGGTTCTTAGTCTCACCTTAAGTCGGCTCATAGCCCCACTATGAGTTTATTCTATTTGTTGACCGATGAGGGTATCTAAATTGATATTATGATTGAACTCCTTATTGTTTAAGGATTTATTAGTTTGGCAATTTTGTTGCTATTGTTAATTAGGAAACTTGTTTATGGTGTGTATTTTTAGTTTACAATAACGTGAGTTCATTTCCTTGTCCATGTGCAGGAAATATTATCAATCTTTACTCATTCCCTCCGTCGGTTCCTTCAATTAACTGTAAAATTAAGAAATAATGGAATGTAGTTGTAACATCCAGATTCCCAGGTATATTATTATTTTAATTATGTATTTTTGAGGTTCATTGATCTACTCGACGAGTTGGCGTTATAACTTGCCGAGTAGAAGCGGGTGTGGCCACATGAGTTTAATGATCTACTCGATGAGTCCGAGAGTAGACTCGCCGAGTAGGTGCTGTGAGTGAAACCCTAGATCCCCGGGTTTTGGGACTATTTAAAGGCACTTATAGCCTCATTTATGGCCACACCTCACTAAGTAGAAACCCTAATCACTCCTATTGAGCTTTTGAGAGAGTTTTGAGCCTTACTTGAGATTTCTGGGTGAATTTTGGTAGTGGAAAGGAGGATTCCAAGCAAGGATTGTGAAGAGGCTGTTAGATATGCTGCTTATACGTCCAAGAGCTTCTGTTAGAGGTATCAAGTTCGAACCTTTCTCTTTTGTTTGTGTAGATCTCTCATTTTGAAGATTAGAGCTTCTTTCCTTTATATTTTGGGACTTTGAGGAATTGGGGTTCTTGAGAAGGCTTGAACTCCATATCTGGACCTTAGGAGGTCCCTAGCATCTAAAGGTTCCTGCTTTATTCAGCCTTCATGGAATTTATGAGTGAAAAAACCATTTAGATTGTGTTCTTGCCATTTCATGCCCAAAATGACATGCATGGACGTAAAGTCTACGACTTTACGTGATAAATGAGCCCTATAGATCTACCTAACTAGCATAACAAATAGCATGCAGACAGTCAGACAAACTATAGGTCACTAAGCATAACCACATCTGATCTACCAGGATACCGATCTAACAGATCATACTAACATATAACCATCCTATCTACTAGGATACCGAGCTAACATATCACAATTGTAATAATCCCAATAACAAATCAAAGGGTCGAGCTTGGTGCCTTAGACCCTTAAGTACAGTAAGGATAACTCACCTTACACTGCTGAAGTCCCGCGATTAAAACCCCAACTGCTGGTTGACAGATTCTTGAGCTGTCAACATCAGACAACACCCAATTAATAATTGGGTTCCAAGCCAAGGTCCAACTCACACTCCAAAGGCCTAAAATTCAATTAGTGGGCCAAATCCCAACATATGGCCCAATTTTTCAAATTGGGCCCAGACCTTTACATGGTATTTCCTTAAGGCCCATTCAGTTATTCTAGTCCAAAATTTTGGTATTCCCATGGCCCAATATCACATAATCATAAAGGCCCAATTATGGCCCATCTATGGCCTAATTTTCCAAAATGGGCCCAAGACTATCACATGCGCCTTATCCTGAAACCCATGCAATTATTTAGTATTTACTTATTCGTGGAAAGCCCATTAATAGTCCAATCACCAAAGCCCAATAGAATGTCCCGACTCAAGGCCCAAATGAAATTAGGGTTTCCACATGAGATGACGACTAGGTTTAAGTGCACTTTCTTAACCCATTAAGGACTTAATCCATTAAGTCCAAACATATAATGAAATCGGGCTTGAGTCATTACTTCACTCCAATGGTCCAAAATGTGGGTCCCGATAAGTCCAAACCAAAAATCCCAAAATTAGGGTTTTCTAAACCCTAATTAGGGTTTCCAACCCAATCATAGCCCAATAGACCCAATAGCTAGTTCTTTTGATCAATTAGGGTTCATTAGGCCCATTAGGGTTTTAGTCCCTTTGTTCAAACATCCCAACGAGTCAAACACAACAAGCACACCACTACCCTACACGACGGTTGGTGGCGGCAGCCACTACCTCACGGTGACGGTTAGGGTTTCTTTTCATTATTCCAATTCCTAATTACATTTTACAATGAAATAACCAAAAATAAACACACACACTTATAATAATCACATACACACAACCACCCTTGTGGTGGCCAACGGTGGCACATGGTGGCATCTACCACCTCACGGTGGTGGTGGTGGTGGTGGCTGTTATTGAGAGTTCCAGTCAAACAAAACCAAGTACAACACACACGCCTTTGACTTGCGAAATAGACCCAACTATCCACCTAGTGGTGTTTGGTGACGGTAGCAGGCACACGAGCGGCGCAATGGCGGCGCGATGGCGGTAGGAATGATAGTAGGTCATGGTTGACGAAGGGATTGAAGAGGAGGCGAAATGTGGCGATGGAAACCTAAACACTAGCGGCAACAGCAACGTCTGCGGTGGTGTTGACGATGACAGCCACCATGGTCGGCCGCCATGGTGGTTGTTCACAAATCCTAGTCGACATATCCATCCCCCACCTCACGAGCCACGAACTATGTTGTCATTCATCGGTGAAGAAGTAGCAGAAGCGTACCGTCTCGCCGGCATCAACGGGTTGCGGTGGTCGTAGAAACAAGGGGGTAGGGTGGCGGCCGGTGAGGGATGCATAAGGGTGGGTGACGGCTGTTGAGGTTTTAGTTAGGGTTAGGGTTTCATTAGCTTATATACCCATCACCCTCCAAACTCATTCCCATAATAACAACTATGGTCCCTCCTTATATTATTCCTTTCAAAACAAGGCCACAATTTACCCTTTTAACCCTGCCTCCTGAAACCCTTTACAATTCAAGTCTAAAATGTTACCAATCAGCCCCTGCCTACTAACATCCTTACATAATACGTCCTAATAATACTAAACACCCCCTGAATGCTAAAATCCTTTGCGAAACAAGTCCCAAAATTACACTTTAACCCCCGAATAATTCAATTTATAACATTCGGCTCCCCAAAACCAACAAACCCCTAAATAATATAGATTTAGGGAGACTATTCATTCATAAATTTTTTTTATCTATTTATTTATTAAATAAACAAAATGTTACAACTCTCCCCCACTTAAATTAGATTTCATCCTCGAAATCATTCCTTACCATACCTTACACGCTCGACAACTTGGGCGACATGGTCACAACCCTGGGCACATCCTAGCCTTCATAGGGTGACCGCGACAAACCTTCACAAGATTCTAGAACCCGAAGATGAACAAATCTCCTGCAACATGATCACATCCACTCCATCCGACTTCCGAAGTCTCAAGAGGGTTTGTCTCCTTGATAAGGCCGCCCACACCGAATCTTTGTCGAATACATTACACTTATCTACCCAACTGGCTACGCAACTTCTGATAACCTGAGGTTCCCACTAGAAAACAGATTCATAGACTAAATTTCCCTGCAGTACACTTATATTTGACCGAAGCTAAGATAATCCCTCGAAACAACGGACATCTAACCGATTGCTGAGCCAAAACAGACTCAGCAGTCCTACACGACCTCAGAATGATACCTCGTCCGAAAATAACTGCCCTAACTATACCGCCACTCATGGCTCATCTAATCCTTCTTATCCATCTAATCGTGATGGGCTGGCAATCTGTCGCCACTGAATCCGACGCACAAAAAGGTGAATGCTACCAGAATAACTGTAGTCTTACATCATACCCGGTCTCCTTCGACCTACCGTTCTCTGATTCCAATTATGTTGTGACCTACTCACAACCTTACGAACTGGACCACACTGGCCTAAGTCATCCGAATTAATCCATGGATATTGGAGCTACCCTGCAGTCTTTCTACACTTCACGTACTATCTAACTACTGGTGAATTCTATGGCTCCCCCGTAGTCTTACAACACTTCCATACCAACTGACCATTAATGAGTGCTACGGCTTCCCCGTAGTCTTAGAGAACTTTCATCCTAACACAATCATAGCCCATTACCTTACCCATAATCTATCGATTCAAGACGCCTGTGGAGCCAATCACACACTCGACCGATCATCCAAACTGAACTCGATTCCTGACTGGATTCTCAACCTGCCTCCTCAAGTTTTGCTATCAAGCCCCCAAGAAAACGCGGTTCACATGCTGAGAAGTTTTACCAAACTCCAAACTTACACAACCCTTAAACCAAATAGCCACTTGGGCCACCAATTTCCCTCGATGAGGACGAGAAGCCCATCCCGGCCTCATACATATCCTTGTCCTGTATACCTGCACGATTCTCCCCCACTTAGATTCGACTAAGTCTTTGCAATACATGAGATTTAAAGGATTCTCGATCCTTCTTACTCTTTAATAACCAACTGCTGACAGCCTGTTTCTTATCCGTGTGAGTGCTCTATTACAACCCAAGTCCCCAAGGACCACACAACTCCTAAAGATCAGACAAACACTTCCCGAATCCCAGTGAGTCTAATAATCTCATACGCCTTGAAATAACGCCCCACCTATATCATGAAGTTCAAGTAACCAATGTCCAGGCCAAGTCTCAATAGTAACCCACTTCCCCTAGTGCTTCCAAAAGCCAACTCGAGCATAATGGTTGAGTCACCAATCCTGTTCTTATGCCTTCTGCATCATGTCCCTGAACTAATCTCGAACCTAGACCCAAATAACATTGAACGCTCCAACCCAACAAAGAGGGAAACAACTTTTCACTAACCACCCTGTAACTCACGGTATGCAATTGGCATATAACGAATGTTTGAATGTATGGTCCAAACACAAGTAGGGCAACTAACCCAGAGAGAACTTACTAAAACCCTCAAAATGAAAACTCCTTCATGCAGTTTCCTGCAAGTACCGCACTAAATCCGACCCTGCTGGCCTCTCAAAACTGACTCGTACTATTGGGTCCCTGCTTGGGACCCTCCAATGTATGTACCTGATCTGATCCGCTCTTCCCAGCGTGACCTAACTCAATCCCTACTCTTGAACTCTAGAAATCATATCACTCAGGGTGTCGTACCCTGTCACACTCACTAACTCAATCGTCCACTGGACTGCAGTAGCTGAAGCGATCTCTGCCCTAAACCGACTACAACTACTCCCATGACATAGTCTCCAATCCCAAAAGTGTTGGCTTTAAGTATACTATAACATCCTATGGTGCACATACAACCCTAAAAGCTTTGGATCTATGTTTTCTCTAATTATACATGCAATATTGTTTCCAAAGCTTTAAGCCTACAACTAGCATACAAATGACATAAATGATATGAAACACTAGTTAGGATGACATACCTCTTATGTAGCTTGAAACCTTGTTGTATTTGGCCTTTAAAAGCTTAGCCCCAATAGTGTGGAAGCCTCAAAAGGAATCACAACACTTCATGGACAAAGGTGGAACTTGAGAGAGAATTCAATGCACCCAAAAACACCCATGAACTCCAAGAACATGCATGTGTGCGTTTTTAGGTGAAGAACTTGTATTTATATGTTGGATTTCAAGGGTCATGGGTATAACCCAAAACCATACCCATGGGTTTATGATCCATGGTTCATGTGGCCCAACTTTTTATGTATCCATACATAAACTTGGTCCAACATGGATCATAAGCCCAACACATATGAATATAACCAATTACCATAATTAGTCCCCATGGATTTAATTAGTCTCTTTTGATCACTAAATTAATTTTTTATCAATACTAATTAAAACATATAATTTCATATTAATATATTATAACTTATAATATATTAATAAATCATATATATATATATATATATATATATATATATATATATATATATATATATATAACCTTCTCTCAGGAATCCATCCTAATAAATTGTCCTGATGATATGCAACCCAAATGGACCATGCTATTCTTGGGTCAAGTACATACCGATAATATTTATGGGATTAGACATCTAATCCAACAGTCTCCCACTTGGATAAGTCTAAAACTATTATTGCAAGTACGACTCCACAATCCTACTAACAATCGTAGCTCTTAAAAGCCCCTGTCGAACTCTAACCTAGTCAATGACATGTCCTTTAGATAAGGGATCATATATTTCTCCATTCTAGATACCATATGGACTGAGACATGGATTATAATCATACTCTCTGTTCATCTGTTGTTTCCCAATTTCCAATTTATGACGACCGACTAATTGAACAAATAAAATCAGTCCACGCCCTGCCAAGCACTTATGTTTGTCATCACTAAATCATCGAGGGGCCCATAGATATCTCTTCTATCCCTTCAAGGGTAAAAGGTATGGATAAACTTCGACTCATATGCTTGCTCTATTTACTCATCAAATCACACACAACAATGCGTTTTATCACACCAAGTTACTGGTGTGTTTTCACATTATCAATGTGTAGCCGACTTGTAGACTGCAACTCATATCTCTCAGTTTGAAGAATATAGGATATTATCGTCTCATGATTACTCATGATAAAATCCATGAAGTGATTCAAATGATCATAGGTTTAATCCAATACTCGAATCTTATTCGAGGAGCACTCATGAATACTGCAGCTATGTCTAGGCCACCTAGACACACTACAGACCCATTCATGACAGTCTTGCCTCAATACCTACTTCCAAAGTATGATCGACTGTGGACGGTTTGAGTAACCAAGTTATTCAGGAAGTCAAAACATGCAAAGTGAAACACAAGAATAATGCTAATCCTATATGGCCCCAAAACTTTTGAGAGTAAACAAAGCACCTTTTATTTAATCACCATATTGATTACTCATTATTCATTGAATAATGTTTCAAATAATCAACTTAATACTTGAACTAAAACAATAGTCATGCCATGCTCCAAGCACGTACACTATGTTTATCTATGGTCTTTTCTTTGTGAAATAGATCAATTGATAACATTTCAATGATGCTCATTTCACAACTCCAAATCCTTATGAAATGTAAGAAAACCAAATTCTTACCATTTACCGAAATCTGTTAGATTTTAAAATTATATGCATTGATCCTCTTGTAATGACTATGCACAAAAGTCACAAAGACTTGGCAACATACACTACAAAGTATTCTAATGGCGAGCAATTCCATGGAAACAAAGTCTCGTATTTGAAGTACATTCCTTTGAACATCCTTCTTGTATTAAGTTTTCTAATCTTACACAGATTTTAAAGAATGACTTCCACTTATGGAAACATTTCTGTATTCCCATTTTAACTATCACTTCTAAACAAGAGTTGCCTCTTTTCAGAATATGTCAATATGGTCCTCTCCAAGATTTACACCATACTTCCAAGTGTCTATGAGCAACCAATCTTTGGTAAACCTTAGATTGTCCTCGACAATTGCTTAATCATTTTAGTCATATCCGGTTCTAGTCCTTTTCCCTTTTAATGCCCTAGGCATTTGGAAAATTTAGAACGAGTGAATATTACAACACATATAATCGATCCTATATCCGAATCATATGTGACACGATTCATGATGTCTCACATAAAGACATGATACTAAACGAGTCTTTTGCTATAATATTTCTATTTCTGTTTGCCTTGTTCTCATAATTCGAATTATGAAAAGGGATGTCGTAATCATAATCAAATTTTAGAACGCAGATAATATTTCCATATATAGAATTTCCTTATGTTGATCCATTCCAACATAACTTTCATATATATATATATATATATATATATATATATATATACACTTGACTAAATTTGATTAAAATCTCTATCTAAGCTTGTAGAATTGAAATGAAGTATGAATTCCTCTCCCTTAATTATAGCAAAACAACTTTTCAACCCCTACAACTTTACGAATTGAAACTTTTGTTTTCTATAGTTAACATTGCTACCTTGCAACACTTAACATAATTGATTATGCTCCCACTAGCATAATAATTATTTTCATACTAGCATAACACTTATGCTCCCACTAGCTTTGACATGTACTCAGAAATCAATTGGACTTCTAGAAATCAATACTTTATTGAATTTCTTACCAAAGTTTAGATTTCTGATGCGAGACGTATCGATAAGACTTTATAAAAATCATACACCTTTTAGCTCACATGTGTTTCTAAACAATTATGAAGAGGGATGTCGTAATCATAATGTTTAGGCCTTTTTTCCATTTCTCACAATTCGAACTATGAAGAGGGATGCCGTAATCATAAACAAATTTGAAAAATGCAAATATCATAATTGCTAACTATTTAAAATCTACTCAGTGAAAGCGTTTCCTCACCATCATTTTTCATGAATCGGAGAAAAACCTTATGACACTTAGATTTTATGGTGTATGTGTTCCTATCCATGTGAATTTGTCATAACCATAATCACAAGACAAGGTTAGTGACAAATCCAAGCTCATATGGACTAAACTTGATCAATCTTAATTTCTTGCCACTTGGCAACTCAAGGGCCTACCATTGCTTCCAAGTAGTTATTCAAACAACTGAGAACTCACAGAACCCACATGCATGGTTAACTTTAACTGGAATGTGCACAGAAACAAGAATATGTCAACACGATAGGTTACAAACCTCAAGTCGTGTGCTATTGTTTAACAATAGGTTTACTCTTGATTAGTTCTTGAAGCTTTCAAGATCTTTAAGACTCCCACTGTCCTCTTGAAATATAAGTTTCTCTATGTCAAGAACCATTTCTTGACAAACAAATATTCACGAGTTAGTGCGGATTCTTATCAAGAAAACACTTCACACTATTGGTCTTAGTTGGTATTTGTTTTATCCAAAACATCACATCTTACCAATTTCAAATGTACAAGAGTAGAAATCATTTTACTCTACATTTGACAAGTGTTATAAACATTTCTTAAGATTATGTCTGTGACAACCGTCAAATTTTGGTTAAGTCAAAGTCAACTAAAGTCAACAAGTCAAACCGGTCAACTCAACTAACCCTTGTGTACGAGGGCTTACGTTATGTATTTACTAGACAACTTGATATTCTAACAAGAGATCATAAATCGAAAAGTGCGTAAATCTAGATCTCCTTAACCTAAAAGTGTGGTATGTGGCGAGCCAAACCGATAAAACAATGTTGCATACTCATCGGGAGTATGCAAGATCCTTAAACAAGGCTTAACGGGGTTTACGGACCTTGCATTGCGAAGCCGGACACTCACATTCGTCACACACGAAACCGCTCTCAATCGTTTTCACTCTATCTCTTCTTATCGAGAATCTCTCCCAAATCTCTCTAAGTATGTGAAATCTCTCACAAATATCTCTTTGTATGAGAAATCTCTCCAAGAATATCAAATCTCTCCCAAATCTCTCTAAGTATGTGAAATCTCTCCCAAATATCTCTTTGTATGAGAAATCTCTCGAAGAATGTCAAATCTCTCCCAAATCTCTCTAAGTATGTGAAATCTCTCCCAAATATCTCTTTGTATGAGAAATCTCTCCAAGAATGTCAAATCTCTCCCAAATCTCTCTAAGTATGTGAAATCTCTCCCAAATATCTCTTTGTATGAGAAATCTCTCCAAGAATGTCAAATCTCTCCCAAATCTCTCTAAGTATGTGGAATCTCTCTCAAAATCTCTCTCAACTTTCTATAGTCACTCGGGGCATCCCGACCCTCGAATTTGGCGGAAACAGCCCAAAAACGGAAGTCTACGCGAAAAACGAACTTAAGGATCCGAAACCCCTCTTAGGATCCGAAAGATCTCTTAGGACCCGAAAGTCCTCTTAGGACCCGAACCCTTCTGAGCCGAAGGCTGCTGAATCGAACCTCACTCAAAGAACCGAACCCGAAGGCTCCTGGAACCGAACCTCGCACATCACCCGAACCCGAACCTTCGGTACATTTCAGGTCTGATCACCTTCGCTTCTGAGACCGAGCCTTCGCTTCTGAGACTACCGAGCCTTCGCCTTCGCTTCGCGCCTAGCTTCATTATGGACCGAACCTCGGCCTAGGGACCGAACCTCGGCCTAGGACCGAGAGGTCTCGCTGGAAGTCCTTTTTCTCCCGGTTTTTGACTACGACTTCATTTTAGCTTCGTTTTTAATTGTTTTAATGTAGGATTTTCACCAAAAACTTTATTTTAACATATAAGGACCCATAATTATTAAATTATCACATTTTTAAGGATAAAACCTTATCCAAAAGAGTGGGTGAAGTACAAAGGTGGAGTGTTGACTTTCCTTTATTTTATGACACAAGCAACCTCCCATATCCACTCCATGTCACTATTCCCCATCAACCCTTACCTAGTCACTTCATTGTACTTTTCCCACCTTTTTCCAACCACACAATTGGTCAAAGGCTAGAAAAGTCTCCTCTCTCCTCACTTCTCTCATTTTCTCTCTTTTCACCAAAAAGATCAAACTCTTTTCTCTCTCACTTCCTCTCTCTAGAATTTGAGATTCAAGGGCTGATCTTGGGTTTTTCCTCCACATTTGGTAAGCAAAATCCATTCTCCTTACGATCATTTCACTTCTTTCTACTCAAATCATGGATATCTTACACAAACTCCATCACATTCTTGTTAGATCTTCGAACCGTCAAGTGATTCTTCAAGTGTTCTTGGGTTGAACACTTCTTCTCTCCATCATCCATCTTCTGAAATCATTCAAGGTGAGTTCATACCCCTGCATTTTCATGTTTTCTCAAGTTTTTAGGGGGGGGGGGGGGAATACAAGTTAAAACACCAAGAACATAACTAAACTTTTCTAACAGCCTTCATCAGAAAAGTTCAACTCCATTCACGGACTGTTTTGGACAACTTAAAGATTTTAGTTTTCAAAACTATTTTAGGTGCAAGTATTCCCACTTCTTATCTTTAAAATGACTACTTGCACATCTCCACACGATTTTTCTACAATTAATGGTGATTTTTACAAAACAGCCTGTCTTTTCAAACACAAATCCGGACCAGTCTGTGAATATGAGCATTTTAATACAAGTTAAAGGCTTCCAAAAATCATGATAAAAAAATTATGAGTAAACTAGACACAATTTAGGAACTCTCAGAATTTACGGATCTAGTTTTCGACTTCGTATGATTTTTCTAAAACAGTGCAGAAAGGTTAAGAGTTAGTTAACAGCTTCTAACTTTCAAAACACTTTGTAACATGTTGAGCAAAGTGTTAAATCTTTGTGACTTCATATATTACATGTATTACTTGTAGTGGTATAGTTATATAATAGGAATTACTTACTGAATTTATGAGAATCCTCCATCATAACCATTAGTGCAAAACAAAGCAAAATAAACATACTAAACTATAACTAGTATAGTTAGGTTGCATATACATTTCAAACATTTCGATAAACTATAATAGGTATAGTTTATGATCATTTACATTATAAAAGGTTTTCACACAAATGGGGTACATTCCAAAATACCGGGTTTTCATATAAGGGGGTGCATTCCAAAGTACCGGGTTTTCATATAAATGGGGTACATTCCAAAGTACCGGGTTTTCATATAAATGGGGTACATTCCAAAGTACCAGGTTCACATAAAATAGTTGTTATGGTATTAAAACTATATTTCATCTAGAATTATTAGACTTCAACTATAATCGCTGAGCGTATATGCTTGAGTCATATAAGAATTTAGTCTTGATTGGCTTAGAATTGGCGGTGCCCGCCTCATCTCCTGTTCCTCGTTGGGTTGTGGACCTAGGGCAGACCCACTATATTCAACGTTTTATCTAACTTAAATCTTATATAACTTATATACGCTGGACGATTACAGGGGAAATCTATGGGTCATTCTAGGGTTCATTAACGCATCATATAGGAATATTCTGTTCACACTTAACTAAGAAAATATTGGATTTTCTGGAAATCAAACTCTATCGATTTTACAAGGAAAACAGTTTCTACTTCAAACAAAACTCTTATGAACTCACCAACTTAATTGTTGACATTTTTTTCAAAACTACTTGTATTCTCAGGTAATCAGTGAAACTGGAAAAACTTCAGCGCCTTGAGGATGGGACATTAAACCGTCAACAATTTACTTTTGTCATCATAATGTAATTGATTTTGAAACATGTAAACATATACTTTGGTGTAACTTTTTCAATTATAATTATGATGGTTGTAATTACTTTGAGCACTATTATATACGTTGTTGTGATACTGTACATGAAGTCCTCCACCCCCGGACGTTTCCGCCATCCTTGGTTTGGGGGTGTGACAGATTGGTATCAGAGCATTGTTTATAGTGAACTCAGTATATCGAACCACATAAGATATACAAACTATAAATGCATTGGGACTAGAGTCTCTGATTTAAAGTTTTCAAAAAAGTTGTACTTTTAGAAATAAATAGTTTCTTATTAAAAGTATACATGCATGCATAGATACTAAGGTCAGCATCATTCTAGAACAAAACAAACGTAATGATTGTTGGATATCACACGTAAGCTCGGGGATGTATGGTCAGTCTTGGGAGTGGCATAGCCTGATCAACTATGCTGGTCCGAGGAGTGATTAGCACATGCCCAAGAATGGTTGTGATATGGCAACAAGTCTAAAAACTTACCAACACTACCACAAAGAAATACCATAGGGGTATTTGGTGTTATTATAATTATTTATCTGAGAACTAAATAGATTTTTATCAATAGGTCAATAATTGCTTAGTGGATACATTAAAATTATATGTATCCAGGACGTCATAGACTTAGAATCTACGGATCTTTGCTTTACTTCCTGTTCTCATTGGATTGGGGATTTAGAGTTAGGGTCGCTTATTCGAAGGTCTATCCTGTCCCAAATACATGTGACTAGTATGCACTAAACAATGTATTGAAGTACCTGATAAAGATCATCTTAAAATTATCTAATTAGTACGTCTACTTAGTTATTCCCATTTCTCGCGAAGATGTCCTGGCTGGATTTCATCCCCACGATGACCCGTACTACCATAACCACGACAATACTGAATGGCTCGAAGAGGAGCCAGAGAATGATTACCCAATCCCTGTGGATGGTCACTAAGCTGAAGGCTTTGCTGACGGTTCCAACTCCGAACCTGAAGTGGAGAACCTACCCCGATGGCTCTTGTTCCGAATCCTAGCTCTCGTCCGGCTTTTCAAGGCCCGACGCCTCCTTGGGTAGAGTGCTTGGAAACCTGGAGCGAAGAGCAAGACCAACCTATGCCGTTTAGTGGAGACCGAAGCTTCTACGACATAAGCGAAGGAAGCTTAGCAGATGGAATTCTTCCAATCCTGGTCCGTAGAGTTGCCCGAAACGAGATTCAGGGCAGAACAACTCTCCATCATATCGTAGAGGTCGATACAAATACAAGAATGCATAAAATCCGCATTAATCACCTTGAGCACACTCATGAGAAATCTGAGAGAGACCTTGAAACCCTGCTGCAAGCACTGGCTGGAACACGAACCGAAGTCATAAGAACTCTGAGTACGCCAGAGGGTGTACGAAAGGCACATGCTTGATAAGGAGCGACAACTAGCTGAACTGAGGATTCACCAGAAGGATGACCGCCACCAGTAGTAGATACCTTACTTTCTTTCCATGTTAAAAAGGAATCGTTTTTCCTATCAATGTCCTATGTGGCACCCTCTATGAAACTATCTTGTACTATAGGTACTTTTGGTTAGGCCTTTAGGCGGCCAAAAACTCGCCTGCTCCGGATGTGATGTGAGACCCTCTACAAGGTCAATTTTCCCAAGCCTGCTACGTCTTAAACATCAATGACTTTGTCAGTCGGCTAGATCCTGTGACACTCTTTGTTCAAATACTTCCATCATGCTACCATAGGAGTCTATCTGAAACTTACTCTAGTCAAGTTGTTGGGCTAGAGTAACTTAGCTCCGGGATCATTCCCAATTCTCTTTCAAAGGTTGGATCAAATTTCAAGGTTACACTTCGATACAAAACCTACTAAACTCATGAAATTCATTCATATGGACTTCCTTTATGAATTACATATAAGGCATTTTTAAATCGGAGCATAATGCAGAAAAATCTAATTCAATGACAACTGACTTGTCTTTGCTAATAGGAACTTACCATCTGATCATTCTCTTGCAAATTTTATGACAAAACCATGCCACCAAGGAAAAGACCAAGACCTTCCGGAAACTTAGCACCGCCCCCTCCGCCACCACCTCCGGAGTTTGATCCTGTGATGTTTCAGGCTGCAGTAACAGCAGCCGTGGCGGCAGCAATGTCGCAAATGGGTACAAATGGTTCCGGCGGTTTCGGATCCGGGAATACTAACTCGAATCAGGGGGACAACACGGGGCGTACTAAGGAGTGTTCTTACAAAGACATCACGAATGGCAAACCCGATCCTTTCAACGGAAGCGGGGGCGTCATCGCGCTGATGCAATGGTTCGAAAGGACCGAAGTAGTCTTCGAAATCTGTGCTTGTCCCGAAGCGAGCAAGGTCAAGTATGCAACATTCACCTTCACAAGAAAAGCTCTTACTTGGTGGAACGACAGAGTTAAGTCGCTTACTCCTGCAGTGGCTAACTCTATAAGCTGGGAGGATTTAAAAGCTTTAATGCTAAAAGAATATTGCCCAAGAGGCGAAGTGCAAAAACTGGAAGAGGAACTTTGGAACCTCAAAATGTCGGGGACGGATCTCGAAGCTTATACCACCCGATTCAATGACCTATCACTCCTCTGTCCTGCAATGGTCACCCCAGAGGAGAAAAAGGTAGAACGATACCTTTGGGGGCTATCATCCCAGATTCATGATAGTGTATTGGCCTCAAGACCAACTACCTTCGACAGCGCCAAGGAGTTGGCACAACAACTCATCGACCATCGTGCCAGCCATAACACTACGACAACCACGCCAATTTTGCTGTTCATGCTGCCACAACCCTCACCACGCCAACTCCCATGAAACAATACACTGGAACCTTTCCGAAATGCAACAAGTGTAACTTCCATCACACTGGGGCTTGCCGAAAGATGCATTGCAAAAACTGCGACAGAGAGGGGCACATTGTCCGTTTCTGTAAGGCACCAGCACGACTCATCAATCAGGTCCCTGGCTTTGGAGCAAGCCCAGCCTGTTACAAGTGTGGAGAAACGGGACACTTTAAAAGGGACTGCCCAAGAACAAGAGATGCCAGTGGTGGTGGAAGGGTGCTTGCGATCACTGAAGGAGAGACCACCCCGGAACCCGCAAATATCAGTACGTGTTTCTAACATCGACGTTTAAATTCTAAATTTCTTTATATGTTAAATCTAGCATCGATTAAAGCATGCATAGTAGTAATGCCAAGGATTAAAATGAGAGCATAAACAATAAGAAATTCCAAGGCCGACATGTGACATCAGGCATGTTATTGCTCACCATAATCGATTTCTTGTATTGCGAAAAGTTTCCCCCATCTTTCCTCTGAATTCTTGGATCCCCATTCGAAGTGCAAATTTCGGGACGAAATTCCCTCTAACGGGGGGATGATGTGACAACCGTCAAATTTTGGTCAAGTCAAAGTCAACTAAAGTCAACAAGTCAAACCAGTCAACTCAACTAACCCTTGTGTACGAGGGCTTACGTTATGTATTTACTAGACAACTCGATATTCTAACAAGAGATCATAAATCGAAAAGTGCATAAATCTAGATCTCCTTAAACT
The DNA here is from genome assembly GCF_051521515.1 of Lactuca serriola. Classification (NCBI taxonomy): domain Eukaryota; kingdom Viridiplantae; phylum Streptophyta; class Magnoliopsida; order Asterales; family Asteraceae; genus Lactuca; species Lactuca serriola. Next base: position 133,023,574 of record NC_136410.1, read on the forward strand.
AAAAATGTGGTACGTAGCGAGCCAAACCGATAAAACAATGTTGCATACTCATCGGGAGTATGCAAGATCCTTAAACAAGGCTTAACGGGGTTTACGGACCTTGCATTGCGAAGCCGGACACTCACATTCGTCACACACGAAACCGCTCTCAATCGTTTTCACTCTATCTCTTCTTATCGAGAATCTCTCCCAAATCTCTCTAAGTATGTGAAATCTCTCCCAAATATCTCTTTGTATGAGAAATCTCTCCAAGAATGTCAAATCTCTCCCAAATCTCTCTAAGTATGTGAAATCTCTCCCAAATATCTCTTTGTATGAGAAATCTCTCCAAGAATGTCAAATCTCTCCCAAATCTCTCTAACTATGTGAAATCTCTCCCAAAATCTCTCTCAACTTTCTATAGTCACTCGGGGCATCCCGACCCTCGAATTTGGCGGAAACAGCCCAAAAACGGAAGTCTACGCGAAAAACGAACTTAAGGAGCCGAAACCCCTCTTAGGATCCGAAAGATCTCTTAGGACCTGAACCCTTCTGAGCCGAAGGCTGCTGAACCGAACCTCACTCAAAGAACCGAACCCGAAGGCTCCTGGAACCGAACCTCGCACATCACCCGAACCCGAACCTTCGGTACATTTCAGGTCTGATCACCTTCGCTTCTGAGACCGAGCCTTCGCTTCTGAGACTACCGAGCCTTCGCCTTCGCTTCGCGCCTAGCTTCATTATGGATCGAACCTCGGCCTAGGGACCGAACCTCGGCCTAGGACCGAGAGGTCTCGCTGGAAGTCCTTTTTCTCCCGGTTTTTTACTACGACTTCATTTTAGCTTCGTTTTTAATTGTTTTAACGTGGGATTTTCACCAAAAACTTTATTTTAACATATAAGGACCCATAATTATTAAATTATCACATTTTTAAGGATAAAACCTTATCCAAAAGAGTGGGTGAAGTACAAAGGTGGAGTGTTGACTTTCCTTTATTTTATGACACAAGCAACCTCCCATATCCACTCCATGTCACTATTCCCCATCAACCCTTACCTAGTCACTTCATTGTACTTTTCCCACCTTTTTCCAACCACACAATTGGTCAAAGGCTAGAAAAGTCTCCTCTCTCCTCACTTCTCTCATTTTCTCTCTTTTCACCAAAAAGATCAAACTCTTTTCTCTCTCACTTCCTCTCTCTAGAATTTGAGATTCAAGGGCTGATCTTGGGTTTTTCCTCCACATTTGGTAAGCAAAATCCATTCTCCTTACGATCATTTCACTTCTTTCTACTCAAATCATGGATATCTTACACAAACTCCATCACATTCTTGTTAGATCTTCGAACCGTCAAGTGATTCTTCAAGTGTTCTTGGGTTGAACACTTCTTCTCTCCATCATCCATCTTCTGAAATCATTCAAGGTGAGTTCATACCCCTGCATTTTCATGTTTTCTCAAGTTTTTAGGGGGGGGGGGGGGGAATACAAGTTAAAACACCAAGAACATAACTAAACTTTTCTAACAGCCTTCATCAGAAAAGTTCAACTCCATTCATGGACTGTTTTGGACAACTTAAAGATTTTAGTTTTCAAAACTATTTTAGGTGCAAGTATTCCCACTTCTTAGCTTTAAAATGACTACTTGCACATCTCCACACGATTTTTCTACAATTAATGGTGATTTTTACAAAACAGCCTGTCTTTTCAAACACAAATCCGGACCAGTCTGTGAATATGAGCATTTTAATACAAGTTAAAGGCTTCCAAAAATCATGATAAAAAAATTATGAGTAAACTAGACACAATTTAGGAACTCTCAGAATTTACGGATCTAGTTTTCGACTTCGTATGATTTTTCTATGATTTTTCTAAAACAGTGCAGAAAGGTTAAGAGTTAGTTAACAGCTTCTAACTTTCAAAACACTTTGTAACATGTTGAGCAAAGTGTTAAATCTTTGATGACTTCATATATTACATGTATTACTTGTAGTGGTATAGCTATATACTAGGAATTACTTACTGAATTTATGAGAATCCTCCATCATAACCATTAGTACAAAACAAAGCAAAATAAACATACTAAACTATAATTAGTATAGTTAGGTTGCATATACATTTCAAACATTTCGATAAACTATAATAGGTATAGTTTATGATCATTTACATTATAAAAGGTTTTCACACGAATGGGGTACATTCCAAAGTACCGGGTTTTCATATAAGGGGGTACATTCCAAAGTACCGTGTTTTCATATAAGGGGGTACATTCCAAAGTACCGAGTTTTCATATAAATGGGGTACATTCCAAAGTACCGGGTTTTCATATAAGGGGGTACATTCCAAAGTACCGGGTTTTCATATAAATGGGGTACATTCCAAAGTACCGGGTTTTCATATAAATGGGGTACATTCCAAAGTACCAGGTTCACATAAAATAGTTGTTATGATATTAAAACTATATTTCATCTAGAATTATTAGACTTCAACTTTAATTGCTGAGCGTATATGCTTGAGTCATATAAAAATTTAGTCTTGATTGGCTTAGAATTGGTGGTGCCCGCCTCATCTCCTGTTCCTCGTTGGGTTGTGGACCTAGGGCAGACCCACTATATTCAATGTTTTATTTAACTTAAATCTTATATAACTTATATACGCTGGACGATTACAGGGGAAATCTACGGGTTATTCTAGGGTTCATTAACGCATCATATAGGAATATTCCGTTCACTCTTAACTAAGAAAATATTGGATTTCCTGGAAATCAAACTCTATCGATTTTACAATGAAAACAATTTCTACTTCAAACATAACTCTTATGAACTCACCAACTTAATTGTTGACATTTTTTTCAAAACTACTTGTATTCTCAGGAAATCAGTGAAACAGGAAAAACTTCAGCGCCTTGAGGATGGGATATTAAACCGTCAACAATTTACTTTTGTCATCATAATGTAATTGATTTTGAAACATGTAAACATATACTTTGGTGTAACTTTTTCAATTATAATTATGATGGTTGTAATTACTTTGAGCACTATTATATACGTTGTTGTGATACTGTACATGAAGTCCTCCACCCCCGGACGTTTCCGCCATCCTTGGTTTGGGGGTGTGACAATGTCACTCAAGGTTACAATCTTGGAGTATGACTCTAAGACTAGATTTATCTTTTGATTTAACCTTTTCGACAATTCATGATTCCTCTTCTTAGTCAAACAAATGCACTAAGATGTACTTATAGGATCATTGTGAAATGGTTTCTTAATCACTAAGATAATCATAAAACATGATACTGCAAGTACTCTCCTATTTTTTCAGATTGGAGAAACTTTTATCTTTCTGCCTAATTTGATTCTTCTCATTCGTCCTGCCATACATTGAAACTTTTCCAATGTTTCAAAATTATACTTAAACTTGTAAGCACAACCATATTTACTAAATTTAGTAAATCATGACAAATAGCCTTATCGTTCTTTGTGGTGGACCTAATCAGCGCATAACCAAGTGTATCCGATCTCTTAGTCCTTCACTTGACTCACATATACATATGAACAAGGAATTAGTGTTAATTTGTCAAAGTTGAAAATTCTCAATCAACATACAATACAAGTTGCATGATTCCAAGTTTCTATCTAACTGAAACTTGGGTGATGAGAATCTTTCCTTATTTGGTAAATTATGACACTACCACAAACGAAAGAATCAAATCCATTTTTCAATATTGCTATCAATGGAATCATATAAAGAACAATTTTCACAAATCCCATTGTAAGGATACTTAAAATAAATAAAATCAAAATTTTCCTTTTATTTTAAAATTACGGAAAAACTTATCCTTAGAATGCAAATACATATGAAAACTATGATGTTATCTATTCCTAAGCAATCTATCATAATTCTTAGCAGCAACTCAAAATTCTGATCTTCAGATCATACGATCGAAATCCATCTCCACGATCAGATTCAACATACTCTTCTTCTAAGCTTCCTCTCTTTTCTTCGATTCTTTAAAACATAAAAATGTAATTACATTACATCATGTATTAAGAATCTCCAAATAGGAACTTAATAGAGTTAGACAGTGGACTTTACCTTAAGCATGTTCAAATTTTGACTTTTACCATCCTAGTGGACTTTCAAGTAAATTGGGCAGCTTCGCAACCAATGCCCCTTCTTTTGGCAAAAGAAACATATGCACTCTTTGGAAATGGTGCACGAGACTATCTCAGACTTAGCCTTTCTCTTTACCATTGGGTCAAATGCTTTGACCATGGCCAATCCCTTTCCATTGGGAAGATAAAGCTCTTCTGAACTTCTAATGTTGCCATTGTCAATGTCCATGGAAGTTTGGGAAGTATATATTCCAATCAGATTTGCTTTACTAGTGCTCCAAATCATTGTTGATTCAGTAGCAACAAGAAAATAGGTAAGATCAATAAGGGTCATGTTGTGATCTGTCATCAAGGAGTGACTAAAGAACCCAGTCAACAGCCAACTTCCTTGAGACTTTGACACCCAACTCTCCCATCATGTCAATATGAGACTTCATCTCCAAGATGTGAGTACATATAGAAACTGCTTGCCAATAGGGATTGAGTAACCTTGAACTTTTCAAGAACTTGTGGGTTAGGGAGAATAATTGGAGGAGGTGGAGGAAGTGAAGTATGATTTCCAGTCCCATTAATGCACGATAAAGGGATTAATCTTTCACCTTGATCACCATGTAGGATATCATCTTCATTAAGAAAGGTTTATCCAAAAGGATAAGGAAGACCATAGTTGTCATAACTAGACATCTATGAGGGAGAAATTCAAGTTTAGTTGATTTAAGCCCTTAATATAACACCCAACATGAAATATTAAGGCTAGGACCCAACATAATATTTTATAACTTGGAAGAGGGATGCCGTAATCCAAGCTACAAAATATTTGAAGGAAGGTAAATGACGATTTACCAATTTCCACCATGAAAAATGAAATTTGACATTAGGTTTTAAATGAATTGAAACTCCTAGATCTTTTGAGATTCATTGAACTATGCAATGGCATGTTTAAATCTCGATTGTGCCCTTCAATTTTGTGACTGGGATGTCGAGGATCACAAACAAGGAGTAAATAACCATGCAAATTAACTTGATACACTTAATGTTACAACCACCTAATCAATGTGTCGGTTAACCACACACACTCCATTGATCTATGATTAACATCAAGCTACCCTTTTCCACACATTGTCAGTCCCAGAGTAGTGTGTCGGTTAACCATACACGCTCCACTAATGACTTAACAAGGTGCAAAGTACAATTTCATGGGTTAGCACCAAATTCACATTTTCCTAAAGTAACTAAAATTGGGAATTTAATAAAGTTTAGTTACTTTATATTTATCATTATACTTTTAATGGAGGGAGATTAATGTCCTGTCCTACCCGTTCGACTAACGACCCTCCACCAGTCAAGGAAGCGGTGGGTGAAAGTGAACACCCATTAAATTACCATTGTATAGGCAGTAACCTTATACCCCCTTATATACCAGCTTCGTGAATGAGACCTACTAACGGTAAGACTGACTTACTCTTATACATACATACATACATACATATATATATATATATATATATATATATATATATATATATATATGTAACACCCCGTTCTTAAAAGTACTTATTTATGACTCCCCGGGATTTAAGAGGAAGAGTATTTTGGTCCTTTTATGGGAAAAGTGGAAAAAGAAGGCCAAATATGAAAAATGGGACACGCTGAGTACGCCCAGCGTAGGCTGGGTTATGCCCAGCATAAGTGAGTAAATGGAAGCAGGTGCAAAGTCGAGTACGCCCAGCGTACTAGAGGTATGCCCAGCGTACTCTCAGAGTCCTAAAACCCTAAAATTAGGGTCAGCCATTATATAAGGAACATGTTGGTTCTTACCCTAGCCTCCATAAGCACTCTCTTAACCTCAGAAGCCCTAGATAGCCGTTCCACCTCCATTGTTGGGTGTGTTTGGCCTTGGAAAGCTTGTTTTGGCAAAAGAGAGGCTAGAAGAAGAAAGAGGAAGTTGTCAAAGAAGGAGTTGAGTGGATGGAGCTTATAGATCTGCAAAGATATCATCCTTTGGAGCCTATCTGAGGTATAAAGCTTCTTGCTTGACATTTATATTGCATACATCTAAGTGTTGTGAAGTTTTGGCATCATTCTTGTCCCAAAAGTCCTCATCTTGATGCATGTTTTGATTTGGTCAAGATTATCTGTCCTTTCAGACCTTTGGAGAGGTCTTGAGTGAGAAAAATGAGGTCCCAAGGGTTGTGGTTGTTCCATGTGTGAGATAAGTAGGTCTTAATGGATTAAGACCTTGGATTAAGAGCTTTATGGACGTCCCAAGTGATAAAGTTTGAGAATTTATGAATCTTAGGCATATTTGGCCTAAGGATCTGAAGTTTGGGCTTAAGAGCTTAAGCCATTAAGAAGTTATGGGGACTTGATGAGCAGCGAAGTTACGCCCCGCGTAACAAAGGAGTACGCCCCGCGTAGCGGGTCAGTGCCCCGATCCCCAATTGTGAATCAGCGTGTACGCCCAACGTACTCCCTCTGTGGAGTTTTCATTTTGGGCCTTAGGGATTGGGCTGTTATTGGGCTGCTAGATTTTTGGGCCGTGACTAGACATTTTGGGTGGAGTATTGTGGACTCATTAATTGTTATGGACCATGAGTCTAGGACCATTTAGTGAGGTAGGCCCAATTTAGTAAATTGGGCCAATATTGGGAATTGCTTTGGACTTTTGGTCTTTGGGCCATTATGGGGCTTGAGAGCTTATCTAGTGTTGGGCCTTTCATAATTTGATTGTGGGCCTTAGTCTTGGGCCGGATTGAGTTAAGGGGTAAATTGGTCAATTTACCCTTGGAAGGATATTGTGCTTGGTCTAATGTTTGTTTTGCTGTTTCGGATAGTTTGGGATTTTCGGTGAGGCGGTGATTCGGGAATCTGCTTCTTCAGTTCAGAGTTTCGGCAGTGCGAGGTGAGTTATCCTCACTATATCAATAGGGTCTAAGGCACCAAGGCCAGCCCTTTATCGGATTGAGATCCGGGTGTTTGTTGTTATGTTATTGCTTTGATATGTTTGCATCCTGGTAGCTAGGATGGTATATGCTAGTGACCGGTTAGGTCGGTATCCTGGTTAGGATGATATGTTATGTGATCTACTAAATCGGCTTGTTGACTGTGATTTGTTATATGATTGTATGTTTATGTGCACATGGTTATTGGACTGGGGTTGTGTTGAGGTGGGTCCTGCTTTGTGCTGTAGGCCAAGATACCCAGGGCGGACCGGTTATCCCGAAGGCCCAACGAGCGGTCCGGATAGGCTGTAGGCCCCAAGAGGGCGAACCAGACGTGCCGAGGCTCGGAGAGTGGACCAGGCCGACTGTTGGCCGGTGCGGCGGACCAGTCATACTGTAGACTCAGAGAGTGGGCCAGGTGGATTGAAGGCCCGGTGCGGGCGGACCAATCACACTGCAGACTCGATGTATATGGCTAGACTCGGAGGGTGGACCAGGTGGACTGTTGGCCGGTGCGGCGGACCAGACACACAGTAGACCCGAAGTGCATGGCTGTTGTGTGTTCTGATATGATATGGCATGTTATGCGAGTATGGTATACGTGGTTGGTATTTTGGGGGTATCTCACTAAGCCTTCGGGCTTACAGTTGTGGTTTAATGTTTTTCAGGTTGTTCAGGAGACCGTGGCAAGGCAAAGGCGTGATCATATCGCTCCTCATGATTATGTTTTATGATGTGATTCTGGGAAGACTCTGATAATAATTGTATTGAAAACCTTTTTGTAATAACATTAAGAAAATGGGTTGTTTTTGAAAAGTTAAAATTGGTTGAAATTTTATGGTCGTTACAAGTTGGTATCAGAGCCTTGGTTTGAGTGAATTGGAGGAACATTCGTGTGAATCCAGTCTCAAATCAGGGAGAGTTTTTAAAAGAGAATTTAAAATGGTTTTCAAAATTAGTAAAAGGAGGACGCGGAGGTACGATCAGCCGGAGCCAGTAAATAACCCCAAAATACCATGCATGATATTTGTTTTTGAGCTTTGATAGAACAGCATGCTAGTATTAGGCTAGAGATCTTCAGGATTTGATGATAGTGTTGCCTGATTTATGATGCCTGCTAGCCTAGGGTCCTCTGTGGGAGATTTCCGGTGTTCCTCTAGGAGTGAGGATTGAGCGCTTTTTATGTATGTTTTTTCACTAGGGTGTTGTGGTAGTACTTCATACAAATATAAGTAGGTGTGGAAGGTAGTATGGGCCCGTACTACTGAAAGCACAGGACCCATACGCGTATCAGGGAAACCATGACCTCTAGGGTTGGGTTGAGAGTTGGTTCCCGGGATAGTGGGAAGTATCTGAGATCTTGTGGTGTTTTTTAGTATGGTGGTCACGAGGCATGCTGGGAGCGGATCCGGGTCAGGATCAGGAGCCGGGGAGGGCGGTCAGGGTGGGTCAGTACCGCCCGAGGTTATTGGTCAGATGAGCACAGGCGAGTTGGATGCTAGGATTCGTGAGATCCTGCATGATGAGGTTTCTGCGTTGTTCCGGGTCGAGATGCCGGAACTGTTTAGGTCGATCAAGACCGCCATGGTTGAGTATTTTGATGAGCGCTATGCGGCTCTCACTGAGACGGCTGCCGCCGCGGCTACAACGGCTGTAGCAGTGGCAGGGGGAGGAGCCGGTCGAGGTTTTCAGTATCGGGACTTCGATAATATGAAGCCTCCTACCTTCGATGGGGTGCAGGACCCGATTGTTGCTATGAGATGGTTGTCGGACGTGGAGGGGTGTTTCTTCACGTGTTCATGCCCTGCTGATCAGAGGGTGAGGTGTGCTCTGAACCTGTTGAGGCTCGGGGCGAAGGATTGGTGGAGATTGACCACGGGGTCATATTCGGATGCGTAGAGGGCTGCGGTTTCATGGGATCAGTTCAGAGAGATGTTCAACACTCGTTATTTTCCATGGGTTGAGAGGGAGAGATTGGCTCAGGAGTTCCTTGAGCTGAAGCCGGATTCGGAGTCGGTGACGGAGATCACTAGGATGTTCACTGAGAGGGCGATGTTTTGCCCTGAGTTCACTTCGGAGCAAGCTCAGATGTCCCGATATCTGAGTATGCGCAAGAGGGATATCAGACAGTTTGTGTCTACGCAGAGGTGCGAGACCTTGTTGGAGTTGCAGGAGGCCACCAGGCGGCGTGAGTTGGAGATTGAGTTGCAGTTGCAAGAGCTGAGGCAGGCTCCGGTACAGTCGCAGCCGGCATCGAAACGGTCCAAGACCGTTGATTCTAGGGTGGGAGATCAGAGCAGCCACACTTGTGGGAAGTATGGGAAGGGTCACACTGGAGTTTCTAGGTCCGGTGGTGCATGCCGCAAGTGCAGAAAGGAGGGGCACTATGCGAGAGATTGTCGGCAGTCAGCCCCGGTTCGGGATTTGAGGATTTGTTATCATTGTCATCAGGTTGGGAACTTGAGGGTCAACTGTCCACAGCTTGCTGCAGGACCGGTGCAGGCTCCAGCACCGGCCACTTTGAGGATCACGGGTGGAGGTCAGGGTGGAGCGGAGCCCCCAAGGTCTGAGGGTCGTGCTTTTCAGCTTACAGCGGAGGAGGTCAGAGTAGTGTTAGATGCAGCTACGGGTATGTTTCCTTCTTAATGTCTTGTTATCTTGTGATTATTGTGGAGTATTGTTTATCTGCTAGTCTCGTTGGGTGGTTTTCGGTATGGTATTTGTTGTTCTTTGAGGGTTATGGTATGGTTATGGGTTTAGTGTTGGGAATTTCGTTGGTTATCATGCATGAGGGTTATTAGTGGAAATCTGGCGTTTGGTCTGAATGGCGGGTAACATCTGCAGTCTGAGGAGTGGTTAGCTGAAGATCGAGTTTCTTTCGAGCCCGAGATGATCAGTGTTGATATGTGATTTTTTGAAGGTTGCTCGTGCTAGTGGGAAGCAGTTCGCGTGTTAGTGTTTGTGTTGTGTAAGGTTGTTGAGGGAGGTCGGTGATGGTGACCGGTGATTGATAGTCAGTGCTATAAGTGGGGGAGAATTGGAAAATCCTCCGGAAGATCGATGAGCATGAGAGGTTGTTTAGTTGCTTGGGATTCAGCAGTGTTATGTCAGCCAAGAGCGTAGGCTGGTATGAGTAAGTGGCAGGCATGCGGGGCGGGATACAGACCAAGGGTATTTGATTGTGGAGGGCTTGGGATCAGGCCGGGATTAAGTATGTAGGATGGAGATAGAGTTCGGAACCCCTGGAGGGCTAGAACAGTATGCATGGGAGAGCTTCCCGGAGAGATAACTCGGAATGATAAATGCTAGTTGAACGGTCCGGATAGACTGAAGGCCGGTAGGCGTACCAGTCAGACCGAAGGCTCGGAGAACGGTCCAGCCAGGCTGAAGGCCCTGGAGGGCGGTCCAGATCGGCTGAAGGTTCTGAGAGTGGTCCAGATTAGTCGAAGGCCTGGTAAGGCAGTCCAGTCATGCTGAAGACTCTGCAGGTGTCGTTAGATCAGTTCGAGGAAATGGATTGAGTATGTCGCGATGTGTTAGCATCAGAAGGTCTGGCCCCGGATATTGATCATAAGTAGTGAAGGTAGTGCATGGACTGGAGAGTCCTTGCGAGCAGATTCAGAGCATGTGTGTTGCATGGGATAGCGGTTATGCTATAGGGGAGTGGTGTAGCGTTGGGCGAGCAGGGTTATGATTAGAGTGATCCAATTATGGTCATTGAGCAGCGTGATTACGGCAGTGGTATGGGGTCACATCCGGATTGGATGTCTGCTGAGGTCGCGGAAGGAATTTCGCGGGTGTAGAGCCAAGAGGCTCGGAAGGGATGCAGGGATAGAGTCGTGGATTCCCAGTTTGATTCTGATCAAGGAATTATGTATGTAGTGGTGATTCATCCTGGGGGATGTTTGGAGGTGTCGTCAGGGTGACGGGTTTTCCCAACCGTGGGTGCTAGAGCTAGTTCAGCATGTGCATGCGATTGTAAGAGGAGAACTCATGGGAGTTGCTCTGAGGCTGAAGAATGTGTCATTCTGTCAGCATGGAGTGGATAAAGTTGGACTCGGATCGGGACCCCGGTGGTTCTGGGTTATATCTAGCTCGTAAGAGTCAAGTGATTATTGTGATCAGGATCGAGAAAAGTGCCATGGAGTGGTACTCGATTGATAAGTGTAGAATCTGATAGGTGTGGTTATCAGAGGGTGAAGCCGGTGGCCAGCTTGAGGCGGTGGTCAGGACACCGCAAGAGAGGAGAAAGTGAGTTTCGGGTTTCGAGGGTTGTGTCTTGAGGAACTTGTTCTGGTTAATGCCAGGTGGTGCGGGAGAAGTTCTGGAGACGAGTTGTCGCAGGCTTCGAGGGCGAAGCCTAATTTAAGTGGGGGAGAATTGTAACGCCCCGTTCTTAAAAGTACTGATTTATGAGTCCCCGGGATTTTAGAGGAAGAGTATTTTGGTCCTTTTATGGGAAAAGTGGAAAAAGAAGGCCAAATATGAAAAATGGGACACGCTGAGTACGCCCAGCATAGGCTGGGTTACGCCCAACGTAAGTGAGTAAATGGAAGCGGGTGCAAAGTCGAGTACGCCCAGCGTACTAGAGGTATGCCCAGCGTACTCTCAGAGTCCTAAAACCCTAAAATTAGGGTCAGCCACTATATAAGGAACATGTTGGTTCTTACCCTAGCCTCTATAAGCACTCTCTTAACCTCAGAAACCCTAGATAGCCGTTCCACCTCCATTGTTGGGTGTGTTTGGCCTTGGAAAGCTTGTTTTGGCAAAAGAGAGGCTAGAAGAAGAAAGAGGAAGTTGTCAAAGAAGGAGTTGAGTGGCTGGAGCTTATGGATCTGGAAAGATATCATCCTTTGGAGCCAATATGAGGTATCAAGCTTCTTGCTTGACATTTATATTGCATAGATCTAAGTGTTGTGAAGTTTTTGCATCATTCTTGTCCCAAAAGTCCTCATCTTGATGCATGTTTTGATTTGGTCGAGATTATCTGTCCTTTTAGACCTTTGGAGAGGTCTTGAGTGAGAAAAATGAGGTCCCAAGGGTTGTGGTTGTTCCATGTGTGAGATAAGTAGGTCTTAATGGATTAAGTGATGGGTTTTAGCCATATGAACATTCCTATGTGCACATGCAAACCCTAATGCTTGGATCTAGGTTTCTCTAATTAAACATGCATTGAATCCAAGACTTCTAATGGCTAATTAAGTATAACAACAATACAAAATCAGAGTTAGAAGCTTACCTTGAAACACTTGTTTGATCTTCTTGTTCTTGGAGCTTTAGAGTCACAAATGTCACTCCTCTAATGGCTTACAAACACCAACTAGCAAGAGGATGATTTGAGAGAGAGCAGAGGGATTAGAAATCGGCCAGGGTTTCTTTGCTTTTGCAGAGGTGCCGATTTCCCTTGCCCTAGGGGTCTATTTATACTTGTAAGGCTCCTAGGGTTTCACCCTCAAACCCTAGTTGGATAATCTTTCCTTAAAGCAATCCAAATCCTTTCCATGATAAGTCCTTGGACGATTTGTGGCTTATCCCAAGCTCTAGAAATCGTCCAACCCTATCCAAGAAGGATTTACAGCCCAAAGTGTAACTATCAAACAATTGACAGTTTATACCCTCTTATTTAATTAATCTCTTTAAATCACCAAATTAATTCTAATTAATTTATGACTTATATTAATCAAATAACAATATTATTATTCATTATATTATTCTCATAATATATCAATAATATTTATTCTCTCATAATAAATCATCCTGTCAAGTTGCTATGGTGAAGGCAACCCAAAAGGACCATGCACAATCGGGTCAAATACTTGCCTAATATAGTTGCAGCCTTAGACACTATTCCAACAGTCTCCCACTTGGATAAGTCTAGTAACTATATGCACAAGTACAATTCGATTTGCAATCATAGCTCTCAAAGACGCTGTCAAACTCTGATCTAATCAATCTTGTCCTTTAGATAAGGGATCGTACAGTCCTCCGTTAGATATCATGCTGACAAATCTATGGAATAATTTGTCTAGCATTTGGTTTCTCAATCTCCGATTTATTCGACATAGAACTTAATCGAACACATCAATTCAGTTCTGACCGGGCCCGACACATAAGTCAAATCAAATCATCGAGCGGCCGAGATATCGCTTTTACCCTCTTGAGATAAAAGTAATAGATAAACTTCGACTTATATGCATCTACTTATTAATTAATCAACTATACACAACAATGCGTTTTGTAACATCGAGTTACTGATGCGTTTTCGCATTATCAATGTACAACCAATTAACAAATAACAAACCATATATCTAGGTTTTAAGACTATATGATATTATCATCTTGCGATCACCCTTTTATATCGTATTCCATAAGGCAATTCCAGCAAGCGCGGGTTTGTTCCAATGCTCAAAACTAGTTCATAAGCACTCATGAACGTTGCAGCAACCCTTTGCTATGTCTAATACCAATTTAGACAATCTACACACCAATTCGTGACAATCTTCATTCATATCTACTTCCAACATATGAACGATTGTGGAAAATTTGAATAATTCGATTTTTCTTAATAAACTCAATTATTCTGGAAGTCAAAACATGCAAAATGAAACAATAGTTAAACAATTAACATAAGACAGTAACATTACTCATAAATAATACTCTTTTATTTAATCATCAAATGTTAATTACATTTATCTATTACACATTTCTACTATTATCTAATCTATGCTAATATCATCCTTCAGCCCAATACTCCTAACATGCTGCAAGTGCTTAACCCTACTCAGTCCCTTCGTAAGCGGATCTGCTGGGTTATCTTCTGATGATATCCTGTTCACTACGAGTTGTGCTTCTTCTACACGATGTCTAATAAAGTGATATTTTCTGTCGATATGTCGAGATCTACCATGATCTCTCGGTTCCTTGGTCAAGGCAACTGCTCCTTCATTATCACAGAAAATCTCCATGGGTTCCTTTATGGCCGGTACAACTCCAAGATCACCAATGAAGTTCTTCAACCATATTGCCTCCTTTGACGCTTCGCTCACTGCAATGTACTCTGATTCGCATGTTGAATCAGCTACGGTTTCCTGCTTGGAACTTTTCCAAGTCATTGCTCCTCCATTCAGGGTAAAGACCCAGCCCGACTGCGAACGGTAGTTGTCCCTGTCGGTCTGAAAGCTGGCGTCACTATACCCTCGCACCTTCAAGTCATCACTCCCTCCGAGGACTAAGAACCATTCCGTCGTCCTCCGAAGGTACTTAAGGATATTCTTAACCGCAACCCAATGAGCTCTGCCAGGGTTCCCTTGATATCTACTAACCATGCTCAAGGAAAAGGCTACATCAGGGCGAGTACAAGTCATAGCGTACATGATTGAGCCAACTGTGGAAGCGTTTGGTACTCGGCTCATTTCTCCTATTTCAGCTTCGGTACTCGGACTTTGAGTCTTATTCAACTTGGCATTACTTTGTATCGGTAATTGTCCCTTCTTTGAGTTTTCCATACTAAAACGTTTTAGTACCTTCTCTAAGTAAGTGTTCTGACTAAGTCCTATTAGTCTCTTACTTCTCTCTCTTACTATCCTTATTCCCAAAATATAGGAAGCCTCTCCGAGGTCCTTCATAGCGAAGCACTTCCCGAGCCAAGACTTAACCTCCTGCAGAGTCGGGATGTCGTTTCCTATGAGTAGTATGTCATCGACATACAAAACGAGAAAGCTAACTATGCTCCCACTGGCTTTGACATATACACACGATTAATCTTCGCTTCGTACAAATCCAAACTCTTTGACTTCCTCATCGAATCAAAGATTCCATCTGCGAGATGCTTGCTGAAGTCCATAAATAGACTTCTCAAGTTTACACACTCTATTCGGATGCTTCGGATCCACAAACCCCTCTGGCTGAGTCATGTAAACATCCTCAGGCAACTTTCCGTTAAGGAAAGCGGTCTTGACATCCATTTGCCAAATCTCATAATCATGAAATGCGGCAGTAGCTAGCATCACTCAAATAGATTTTATCTTCGCAACAGGTGAGAAGGTCTCGTCATAGTCAACTCTGGGAGTTTGAGTAAAGCCCTTCGCGACCAATCGCGCTTTATATGTGTGTACGTTTCCATCCATGTCGGTCTTCTTCTTGAAGATCCATTTGCACCCTACGGTCTTACGTCCGGGCACATTATCAACCAAATTCCAAACTTGGTTATCATACATGGATTGGATCTCGCTATCCATTGCCTCTTTCCATTTTGCAGACTCCGGGCCTGCCATGGCTTCCTTATAGCTATTAGGTTCATCAAGGTTTATTAGTGTACCATCACTAATATACATGTCCCCTTCGGTAGTAATATGAAAACCATAAAAGTGGGGTTGAACTCTAACTCTTTCGGAACGTCTAAGAGGTAAGGATTCGTCAATCGATTCAACCGGAGTTTCCTCCTCGGGTTGAGTGCCAGCGGTAGAGGTTCCTTCATCTATCGACTCTTGAATTTCTTCAAGCTCAATTTGCCTCCCACTGTCTCCTTGGCTTATGAGCTCTCGCTCTTGGAAAACTCCTCTCCTCGCAACGAAGACAATGTTGTCCTTCGGTCTATAGAAGAGATATCCAAAGGATTTCTGCGGGTAGCCGATGAAAATACATCGCTCACTACGAGATTCGAGCTTGTCGTGAGTATCTCGTCTTACGAAAGCCTCGCAACCCCAAACCTTGATATGTGCCAATGAGGGAGCTTTCCATGTCCACATCTCGTAAGGTGTTTTGGCAACATTCTTAGTAGGGACTCGGTGAAGGATATGGGCAGCAGTCTCTAAGGCATACCCCCAAAAAGAGATAGGTAGTGAAGCACGACTCATCATAGAGAGAACCATGTCCAACAAGGTTCGATTATGCCTTTCTGCCACACCATTCAATTGTGGTGTCCTAGGTGGCGTCAATTGTGAAACTATTCCACACTCCTTGAAATAATCGTGGAATTCAAGACTTAGGTACTCTCCTCCTCGATCGGATCGAAGCATCTTGATTTTCCTGCCCAATTGATTCTCCACTTCATTCTTGAACTCTTTGAACTTTTCAAAAGTTTCTGACTTTTGCTTGATTAAGTAGATATACCCATATCTACTATAGTCATCGGTAAAAGTCACATAGAAGCGGTTCCCATCCTTCGTGGTTGATCTAAACGGTCCACATACATCGGTATGTATTAGGTCCAATAGACCCTCACCCCTTTCACACGTACTTGTGAAGGGTGACTTGGTCGTCTTTCCAAGTAAACAAGATTCACATGTGTCATCTTCCCTAAGGTCGAATGACTCCAACACTCCATCCTTTTGGAGTTGGGCTATGCGCTTCTTGTTGACATGTCCAAGACGACAATGTCACAAGGATGCTCTACCCATACTATTGGAAGAATCCATGCATAAAACATCATTTCCTAAGTTATCTACAATCATAAAGGTTTCATAAATTCCATTACATGGTATAGCTTCAAAATAAAAGACACCATTTAGATAAGCCAAAATAGAACCATTCTCATTATTAAAAGAAAATCTAAAACCTTGACTAAACAAACCATGAAATGAAATGATGTTTCTAGCCATTTCTAGAGAATAGCAACAATTGTTCAAATCTAAAGATAAACCATTCCTAAGCACTAAAGAATACACTCCAATCTTGGTCACAGGCGACGATCTTCTGTTCCCCATGATTAGATTTATTCTTCCATGCTCCACGTCTCTATTTCTTCTTAGTCCCTGCACATTAGAACAAATGTGGTAACCACAACCGGTATCAAGAACCCAAGAAATATCATGAGATGAATCGTTAGATTTAATTGTGTATATACCTGCGAAAGACGGCTTGATCTTTCCTTCCTTGATGGCTTGCAGGTACTCTGGGCAGCTTCTCTTCCAATGTCCTATCTTGTGGTAGTGGTGGCACACTGCTTCCTTTGGGTTAGGGCAGGGTTTAGCAGGATCAACTTTGGTCCCACTAGAAGAGGCACCATCTCGGGGCTTAACCTTGTGATGGTTCTTAGACGAAGCCTTCTTCTTCTTTCCCCTTCCTTGTCCAATAGCCAACACAGGAGCAGCGGGTGGATTGGGAGTTGGTGCAACAGACTTATCCTTGAAGTTGCTCTCAGCGACCCTCAAGAGACCTTGGAGTTTGCTTAGGGTGACCTCTTCTTTGTTCATGTGATAGGTCATCCTAAATTGATTGTAACTTGGAGGTAAAGAGTGAAGCACAATGTCGATCGCCAAGTCTTCCCCAAAGTTAACATTCAACTTGCGAAGACGGTCGACATACCTTTGCATCTTTTGCAGGTGCACGGTAAGAGACTCTCCATGACCCATCTTAGTGGAAATCATGTTAGTGAAAATCTCATAACGCTCTTGTCTCGCGTTTTGGTGGTATCTCTCCAATAAGTCTTGGTGCATCTCGTACGGGTACATGTCCTCATAGGACTTTTGGAATTCGGAGTTCATAGTGGCTATCATGATGCAATGAACCCTCGTTGCATCACGCTCGTGAGTTTCAAAAGCGGTCATTTCAGCCGGAGTAGCGATTTCAGGGTTGATTTTCTCGAGCTTCTCATCGAGGACAAACTCCTTATCCTCATAGCGAGCAATAGTGCGAATGTATCTTATCCATTCGCTAAAGTTCGTCCCATCGAAGGTGACCTTTTGACAAAGGCTCATCAATGTGAATGAACTAGCAGCAGCGTTGTTTGCGTTCGACATCTACAAATAGAAAGGAAAAAGATAGATTAGAATATGAATCCCTAATTATCACCCAATAAGAAAATTAGGGCTAGAATCCAACAACAATATTTACATATTAGAAAAGGGATGCCTGATGTGTGTAAAACCAACTAGTTTTAATCCTACTAACTCAGACACAAAATAAACACACGAAAGGCAGTGTACCTATCGATTAGTAATATAGTTCAAGCAAGTAGGGTATCGAACACAGGGAACGGTAAACAATTAAAATAAATGCTAATATTATCTAAATAAAACAAATAACAAAAAGGGGGTTTTCTCTAGTTTTACAAGACTAGGAACTTAATTAGAATAACCAACACACAAATTAACTAACTAGCAACTAAAACAATTAATTACCAACTAAATTCAATAGTAAAGAGGACTTCTGTTTAGGTACGACTCATTTGTTCCCATGGATGATTTTAATGTATCGGATTAATTCTTCATTGGCTACCGATTAAGATAATTAGGTTCACGTTCGCTATTCCTAATTCTAAGAAAACAAATTAACTCAAGCAATGGCTAGTTGTCTAAATTAACGGGTTTCCTAGATTATTGATTCGGGTTAAGTAAGACTTGTAGTGGTTAACTAAATTGGCCCTTCAATTAACCTCTTGCTGATGTTCATCAAACAAGCCCACACATTAACTTACCTATCTTCTAGTTAATTCTAGTTTCACATTCGTTATTCCTAGACATACAACTATGTGGTCACAATAAATCGTATGAAATTAATAACTAAGAGATGTTCATACAACTTAATTACTGATTTATTAACAGAAGAATAGTTATTGTCAACACATAAGGTTCTTTAACAAGCTTAACTAAACATAATTACCAATTAAAATTAATCCTACTCAAATAATCAATCCATGTTCACAAAATTGTCTACCCTAACAGAAGAATAAGTTTTTAGCTCATGGTTGCAGTAAACATAAAATCAAAAACGAAATCAAAGTATGTAAACATGATTCAAATCAAAAAGTTACTAAGAATAAACCAAAATTGTCTTGATTCTCTTCACAATTGAATGTAGGGTTGATTCTTCAGTTCCTCACGACCTAGCAGCACTTTCAATCGTTTCTCAGCCTCCTAGGGTTTCTCTCCATGCTAGGGTATCGATCTGAAAGTCCCTTTATATAGATTTTCACAACACAGAGGCTACTCGGCGAGTCCAATGTCCTACTCGCCGAGTACATCACTTAAAACCCGTGTACGGCAAGTCAGCGCGTCCAGAATCGCGAAAGTTCGATACAACTCGCCGAGTAATCGACCCTACTCGCCGAGTACGTTTCGAATCAGCATTTTCTTAAAACACGAAAGTCGTCCAAAATGTGTCTAGTTTTCAGAACATTTTGAATCTCGTCAATCGGAGTTACGGTTCATGAGATATGGCCAAAACACTGACGAGGGGTCAAGCTGTCCAGCAACGGCCTTCTTTCTTCAAAATCCAAGATCCAAGCTTCCAATCGCTAGTTCCGCTTCCTTTTCCATCCGAGCATGTATTTCTTACTGAAAATGAAATATTTAAGCTAATTAAGCACCTTTTGTTCATTAAATGAGATAAAATTGACATAAAGTATTAAGATAATGCATGAATTTTATAACTAAATATGCCCATATCAATGTCGTAATATAACATGCAAACAATTTGAAGGTAAGTGAATGGCGATTCACTAATTCTCAACCACAAAACATAACTTTAAGTTCTAAATGTATTCGAGAATTCCTAGGTTTAGATGAGATTCATTGAAACTTTTCAATGGGATGTTTAAATCTCGATACGCCCCTCTTGTTTGTGACTGGGATACCGATGATCACAAAGCGGGTGTGAATTACCATGCAAATTCACATGGTGCCTTCATTGTAACGATCCCCTATTCGATGTGCCGGTAAACCACACACACTCCATCGAACTATGATAAACAATGAATCACCCTTTGCCACCTTCGCTTAGAACCAATTAGTGTGTCGGTAAACCACACACACTCCACTAACTTCTTAGCAAGGTGCAAAGTGTAATTTCATGGGATTGCATCAATTCACTTTTCCTAAAGTAACTAAGATTGGGAAATTTTTTGAAAAACATGTAGTTACTTTGTATTTCATATTATACTTCTAATGAGAGGATGAGGTTGCCCTATCCTACCCGTTTGGCTAACGACCCTCCACTGATCAAGCAAGCGGTAGGTGTGAGTGTACACCCATTAAGCGCCATTTTATAGGCCACAACCTTATACCCACCTTATAGATCGGCTTCGTGAATGAGGCCTACTAACGGTAAGACTAGCATTTTAGTTATACATACATATATATATATATATATATATATATATATATATATATATATATATATATATATATATATATATATATAAATCTTGTAATATTATATTAGTATAGGGTTGTATTTTAAACTTGTAAAATTCTAGGGTTTGAAATTTAGATTGTCTAAATTAAACTTTTAATCACAAAACATAAATTTCAAAACTTGAGGGCAAGTTTTAAACATTTAAAAAACATGGAGGATCAAATAACAAATAATCTTAATTAACAATTAATTCAATAATTATCCATATTTGATTTATTTAAAGATTTCTTGCAAAATAATTTACCAATTTAATCAAATTAATTAATTAATTATCACATAAGGAAATTAAATATTTTATTAATTGATAAATATCTTTAATTAGATCAAGATTATAGTCATATATATCAAAAAATCAGATTAGGGTTGATCTAATATGATAAAGGCAAGTTTCCATAAGATAAATATCAAAAAATCCCGAATTTGGCCCTTTCTGACGCTCGGACTCGCCGAGTGCCCAACTGGACTCGCCGAGTCAGGCCAACTCACCGAGACCACAATGGGAGTCGCCGAGTCCATGACTCAGAAACACAAAATTCAAACTTTGCAAGCAAGAAACAAACAATCATGCATCAATTTAATAGAAACCAATCTAGGCTCTGATACCACTGATGGGTTTTAGCCATATGAACATTCCTATGTGCACATGCAAACCCTAATGCTTGGATCTAGGTTTCTCTAATTAAACATGCATTGAATCCACGACTTCTAATGGCTAATTGAGTATAACAACAATACAAAATCAAAGTTAGAAGCTTACCTTGAAACACTTGTTTGATCTTCTTGTTCTTGGAGCTTTAGAGTCACAAATGTCACTCCTCTAATGGCTTACAAACACCAAATAGCAAGAGGATGATTTGAGAGAGAGGATAGGGATTAGAAATCGGCCAGGGTTTCTTTGCTTTTGCAGAGGTGCCGATTTCCCTTGCCCTAGGGGTCTATTTATACTTGTAAGGCTCCTAGGGTTTCACCCTCAAACCCTAGTTGGATAATCTTTCCTTAAAGCAATCCAAATCCTTTCCGTGATAAGTCCTTGGACGATTTGTGGCTTATCCCAAGCCCTAGAAATCGTCCAACCCTATCCAAGAAGGATTTACAGCCCAAAGTGTAACTATCAAACAATTGACAGTTTATACCCTGTTATTTAATTAATATCTTTAAATCACCAAATTAATTCTAATTAATTTATGACTTATATTAATCAAATAACAATATTATTATTCATTATATTATTCTCATAATATATCAATAATATTTATTCTCTCATAATAAATCATCCTATCAAGTTGCTATGGTGAAGGCAACCCAAAAGGACCATGCACAATCGGGTCAAATATTTGCCTAATATAGTTGCAGCCTTAGACACTATTCCATCATTAAGACCTTGGATTAAGAGCTTTATGGATGTACCAAGTGATAAAGTTTGAGACTTTATGAATCTTAGGCGTATTTGGCCTAAGGATCTGAAGTTTGGGCTTAAGTGCTTAAGCCATTAAGAAGTTATGGGGACTTGATGAGCAGCGAAGTTACGCCCCGCGTAGCGAGTCAGTACCCCGATCCCCAATTGTGAATCAGCGTGTATGCCCAGCGTACTCCCTCTGTTGAGTTTTCATTTTGGGCCTTTGGGATTGGGCTGTTATTGGGCTGCTGGATTTTTGGGCCGTGACTGGACATTTTGGATGGAGTATTATGGACTCATTAATTGTTATGGACCATGAGTCTAGGCCCATTTAGTGAGGTAGGCCCAATTTAGTAAATTTTGCCAATATTGGGAATTGCTTTGGACTTTTGGTCTTTGGGCCATTATGGGGCTTGAGAGCTTATCTAGTGTTGGGCCTTTCATAATTTGATTGTGGGCCTTAGTCTTGGGCCGGATTGAGTTAAGGGGTAAATTGGTCAATTTACCCTTGGAAGGATATTGTGCTTGGTCTAATGTTTGTTTTGCTGTTTCGGATAGTTTGGGATTTTCGGTGAGGCGGTGATTCGGGAATCTGCTTCTTCAGTTCAGAGTTTCGGCAGTGCGAGGTGAGTTATCCTCACTATATCAACAGGGTCTAAGGCACCAAGGCCGGCCCTTTATCGGATTAAGATCCGGGTGTTTGTTGTTATGTTATTGCTTTGATATGTTTGCATCCTGGTAGCTAGGATGGTATATGCTAGTGACCGTTCAGGTCGGTATCCTGGTTAGGATGATGATATGTTATGTGATCTTCTAGATCGGCTTGTTGACTGTAATTTGTTATATGATTGTATGTTTATGTGCACATGGTTGTAGGACTGGGGTTGGGTTGAGACGGGTCCTGCATTGTGCTGTAGGCCAAGATACCCGGGGCGGACCGGTTATCCCGAAGGCCCAGCGAGCGGTCCGGATAGGCTGTAGGCCTCAAGAGGGCGGACCAGACGTGTCGAGGCTCGGAGAGTGGACCAGGCCAACTGTTGGCCAGTGCGGCGGACCAGTCATACTGTAGACTCAGAGAGTGGACCAGGTGGATTGAAGGCCTGGTGCGGGCGGACCAATCACACTGCAGACTCGATTTATATGGCTAGACTTGGAGGGTGGACCAGTTGGACTGTTGGCTGGTGCGGCGGACCAGACACACAGTAGACCCGAAGTGCATGGCTTTTCTGTGTTCTGATATAATATGGAATGTTATGCGAGTATGGTATATGTAGTTGGTATTTTGGGGGTATCTCACTAAGCCTTCGGGCTTACAGTTGTGGTTTAATGTTTTTCAGGTTGTTCAGGAGACCGTGGCAAGGCAAAGGCGTGATCGTACCGCTCCTCATGATTATGTTTTATGATGTGATTCTGGGAAGACTCTGATAATAATTGTATTGAAAACCTTTTTGTAATAACATTAAGAAAATGGGTTTTTTTTTGAAAAGTTAAAATTGGTTGAAATTTTATGGTCGTTACAATATAAATATTAAACCTATAATATTATAATAGTATAAGGGATGAATTTTAAACTTTTAAAATTCTAAGGGTTGAAATTAAAGTATACATGGGGGGTAACTTTACAAATTACAAAACTTGAGGGCATGTTTTGAACAATTAAAAAACTTTTTGTTTCCATAACCTATGAGGTTAAAGTAGTTTAATGAAAAACTCTTCAAGTTCCATAACTTGAGGACAAGTTATGGAAGACTTTAAAAACTTTAAAAGAAAATGAGACTCTTCATTTTCATAACTTATGGAAATTTTATGAGTTTTTAAAATTCATAAATGAGACTTTTCATATAACTTGAGGACAAGTTACAAAAACACATATTATGAACAACTTTTAGATCAATTTGGATCGAAAACAGTTATCACATAAATTTTCTATTAATCTAAACTAACTCATAAGAACAAGATAATTCATATCATCAATCTTCAAGAAATTAGCGTATTCATATAAAATAATACAAAACTTGAAATTATGACAATTATCTAATAATTGGAAAAGAATCAACATTACCATAAAAAAATCAAATTTTATGAACAAAAACATTTTGTGGTAATGATTCTAATCCAAAACAGGCCAAAAAAAACTCGAAAATCTGTTGTCTAGACTGCCAACTCGTTGAGCCCATTACTAGACTCGACAAGTCCAAGACAAAACACATGCAACTCGGCAAGTCACCTAGTGGACTCGGTGAGTTCACTGGGCAGAAGGCAGATTTTTCTATTTTTTCACTTTGAAAACTTATAAAACATCAAGTATAATAGAAAACAACCCATGAATCTAATACCACTGTTGGGTTTTAGTATACTACAACATCCTATGGTGCACATACAACCCTAAAAGCTTTGAATCAATGTTTTCTCTAATTATACATGCAATATTGTTTCTAAAGCTTTAAGCCTACAACTAGCATTCAAATGACATAAATAATATAAAATAGTAGTTAGGATGACATACCTCTTACGTAGCTTGAAACCTTGTTGTATTTGGCCTTTAAAAGCTTAGGCCCAATATTGTGGAAGCCTCAAATGGAATCACAACACATCATGGACAAAGTGGAACTTGATAGAGAATTCCATGCACCCAAAAACACCCATGAACTCAAAGAACATGCATGTGTACGTTTTTAGGTTAAGAACTTGTATTTATATGTTGGATTTCAAGGGTCAGGGGTATAACCCAAAACCATACCCATGAGTTTATGATCCATAGTTCATGTGGCCCAACTCTTTATGTATCCATACATAAACTTGGTCCAACATGGATCATAAGCCTAACACATATAAATATAACTAATTACCATAATTAGTCCCCATAGATTTAATTTGTCTCTTTTGATCACTAAATTAATTCCAAATTAATTCTTGATCAATACTAATTAAAACATATGATTTCATATTAATATATTATAACTTATAATATATTAATAAATCATATATATAACCTTCTCTCAAGAATCCATCCTAACAAATTGTCCTGATGATATGCAACCCAAATGGACCATGCTACTCTCAGGTCAAGTACATACCAATAATAGTTATGGGCTTAGACATCTAATCCAAAAAAAGTGCAATAAATCGCACAATCAATCCTTACGGCCCGATACAAGAGATCCTAAGCGAAATAGATCTTAGTTCCTATGAGTAGGGACGATAATCGTGTGCACCTCACAAGATACTCATGCCACATCAACTCACCCGCGCTCACCAGCACTGAAATACTGTCGCCAACCCCTGCGACTAGCTGACCCCGAGCTGGAATACAACCTAATCATGGGGTCACAAGCCTGCTCACTCTTTCGAGCTCGAAAACTAAAAGGGTACAATCCTTTTCCTAGAAAACGACATTCCAATCCTATCAACTAACCATTCCCAACTGAACATAATCATCACTCCTTTCCGGAGTCCCCGCGACTCACATTCCAGGCTCGAGTAAAACCCCCGAAGCCTCAAGTTTAGAAAATCGTATGCTAGCCTCTTCCGCTCAACCCGCACAATGTAACGAGTACATAACATCTCCCCGATCCCAAGTAACTGCAACCCTCTGCTCATCAGAATGTGTCCCAGTAACAATTCCTGGTACGTGAAAGCTTGACCAGCTCCTCCCATTGTCATCGTTACAGCTGATATAGCTGTCACGGCAACCGTCTCGACAATGGCTGCATAGAGCTCGTCTAAATACTCAACCATGGCCGTCTTAATAGACCCAAACATCTTTGGCAGCTGTCCTCGGACAATCTCGATCATCTCCTCCCGGATGATCTCACTGACACGATCCTCTCCCAATACTGGACTATCCTGGCTGCCAGCTCCCGATCCTGACCTGGACCCGGTCTCAAAATGTCTCGTAACCACCATTCTACTAATACGCGAGAGAGATCTGAGATAAATCATATAATAACATGGAAACAACTCCCAACTAAACCCTAGGGGTTGTGACTTCCTTGCTACGCGTATGGGTCCTATGCTTTCAGTAGTATAGGCCCATACTACCATCCACACCTACCCATATTTGTCTCAAGTATCACCACAACACCCTAACAATATACAAAACATAGCGAGAGCTCAATCCTCACTCTTAGAGGAATGCAAAATATCACATAAATGGGCTCCTGACCTCTCACAACTCACCCATCCATGAAACTTCCACCAACCTTGAAGGAATAGTGTATGCTAGCCATACATAACGCTGAACCCTATAGACTTTCGGATATTTGATCCTACCCTAAGACCCTAATCAACAAGAACAAAACATAAGGCCAAATCAAACATTCTTAGGCTATAAGATCTTAATTATGTACAACCGTGATACATAAACAAACAACTACAGTAATGATGTCAATCTCATATAAGGAAAACCCTAGGCTAGCAGGCATCATGTAATCATGCAATTTCTATCATGCAATTCCTGAAGATCCCTAGCCTAGTATTAGCATGTTGTTCTAACATATCACAATATCAAATAACCGTATGGTATTTTGGGGTCTACTTACTGGCTCTGGATGATCGTACACTTGCATCCTCCCTTAGTATTTTGAAAACTAGTTAATAATCATTTTAAAAATCCTTTCCTTTATTTGAGACTGGATTCACACAAGTGTTCGCCCAATTCACTCAAACCTAGACTCTGATACCAACTTGTAACACCCATAAAATCAAGCCAATTTAAAACCTTTTCAAACATCCAAAAGCCATTAGTAATTACAAAATGTTTTCAAAATAGTTTAATATCAGAGTATCCCAGAAACCATAAGTCCAAAACACGAGGATGTGTATGGTCATATGTTCGCTTTTCCGAGTCATCAGAAGCACCTAAAACAATACATTGAAACCGTAAGCACAAAGCTTAGTGAGTTCCCCCAAAATACCCATACGCACAACAATACACATATAATCACAAACAACATACTATGAGTCCAATCATCCATCGGGATGGAATACCCTAGGCCCTCAACCATCGCGTTGGAATGCCAACATACCGATACACTTCACATAACATATATACAAATAACAGCATGTCCTGGGTCCACAACTTTATAGAATGGATTATCCATGGGCCCACAGTGTTAGTCTGGATTGCCTTCCAGTCCCACAACTTACATCTGGATTGCCACCAAGCCCACAATACGAGTCTCCCTCAGCTCGTATCTGGAATGCTCCCGGGTTTGTTGGTTACCGCACGGATCAGTACCACCTCAACCCACACCACATAATATGTCGACATATAACATAACTAATGCGCATATAGATAATCACATAATATTACAGGTAGTCCTATAGATCTACCTAACTGGCATAACAACTAGCATGCAGACAGTCAGACCAACTATAGGTCACTAAGCATAACCACATCTGATCTACCAAGATACCGATCTAACAGATCATACTAACATATAACCATCATATATACCAGGATACCGAGCTAACATATCACAACATTAATAATCCCAATAACAAATCAAAGGGCCGACCTTGGTGCCTTAGACCCTTGAGTTTAGTAAGGATAACTCACCTCACACTGCTGAAGTCCCGCGGTTAAAACCCTAGCTACTGGTTGACAGATTCTTGAGCTGTCAACATCAAACAACACCCAATTAATAATTGGGTTCCAAGCCCATGATCCAACTCACGCTCCAAAGGCCCAAAAGTCAAGTAATGGGACAAAGCCCAACATATGGCCCAATTTTCCAAATTAGGCCCAGACCTCTACATGGTATTTCCTTAAGGCCCATTCAGTTATTCTAGTCAAAACTCTTGGTATTCCCATGGCCCAATATCGTATAATCATAAAGGCCCAATTATGGCCCATCTATGGCCTAATTTTCCAAATTGGGCCTAAGACTCTCACATGGACCTTATCCTAAAACCCATGCAATTATTTAGTCCATTTACTTATTCTTGGAAAGCCCATTAATAGTCTAGTCACGAAAGCCCAATAGAAAGGCCCAACTCAAGGCCCAAAAGAAATTAGGGTTTCCACATGAAATGATGACTAGGGTTAAGTGCTCCTTCTTAACCCGTTAAGGATTTAATCCATTAAGTCCAAACATACAATGAAATCGGGCTTGAGTCATTACTTCACTCAATTCGTCCAAAATGTGGGTCCTGATAAGTCCAAATCAAAAATCCCAA
This sequence comes from Lactuca serriola, assembly GCF_051521515.1. Lineage (NCBI taxonomy): Eukaryota > Viridiplantae > Streptophyta > Magnoliopsida > Asterales > Asteraceae > Lactuca > Lactuca serriola. The sequence goes on from NC_136410.1 coordinate 133,051,318, forward strand.
AATTAGGGTTTTCTGAACCCTAATTAGGGTTACCAACCCAATCATAGCCCAATAGGCCCAATAGCTAGGTCTTTTGATCAATTAGGGTCCATTAGGCCCATTAAGGTTTTAGTCTCTTTGTCCAAACACCCCCAATGAATCAAACACAACAAGCACACCGTCACCCAACACGACGATTGGTGGCGGTAGGAGGCAGCAACCACCACCTCACGGTGGTGGTTAGGGTTTCTTTTCATTATTCCAATTCCTAATTACATTTTATAATGAAATAACCAAAAATAAACACACACACTCATAATAATCACACACACACACAAGCACATTTTTGGTGTCCGACGGTGGCACATGGTGGCAGCCACCACCTCACGGTGGTGGTGGTGGTGGTTGTTCTTGAGAGTTCCACCCAAACGAAACCAAGTACAACACACACACCTTTGACTTGCGAAATAGACCCAGCCACCCACCTAGTGGCGTTTAGCGATGACAGCATGTACACGAGCGACGCAACGGCGGTAGGAATGATAGCAGGTCGTGGCTGATGAAGGGATTGAAGAGGAGGCAAAAGGTGGCGACAGAAACGACAACACTAGCGACAACAACAGCGTTTGCGTTAGTGTTGACGACGACAGCCGCCATGGCTGGCCGCCATGGTGGTTCTTCACAACTCCTACTCGACAGATCCATCCCCCACCTCGCGAGCCACAAATGATGTTGTCATTCATCGGTGAAGAAGTAGCAGCAATGCACCGTCTCGCTGACATCAACGGGTTGCGGTGGTCGGAGAAACAAGGGGGGTAGGGTGACGGCCGGTGAGAGAGGCATAAGGGTGGGTGACGGTTGTTGAGGTTTTAGTTAGGGTTAGGGTTTCATTAGCTTATATACCCGTCGCCCTCCAAACTCATTCCCATAATAACAACTATGGTCCTTCCTTATATTATTCCTTTCATAACAAGGCCACAATTTACCCTTTTAACCCTGTCTCCTGAAACCCTTTACAATTCAAGTCCAAAATGTTACCAGTCAGTCCCCGCCTACTAAAATCCTTACATAATACGTCCCAATAATACCTAACACCTCCTGACTACTAAAATCCTTTGCGAAACAAGCACCGAAATTACACTTTAACACCCGAATAATTCAGTTTATAACATTCGGCTCCCCAAAAACAACAATCCCCTAAATAATATAGATTTAGGGCGACTATTCATTCATCAATTTTTTTATCTATTTATTTATTAAATAAAAAGAAAGTTATAGCCTAGTATTCAATGGGCCCTGCCTTGTACAGATCTGTCTATAAAATGCGATGAACCCCGCCCAATACAGTCATCAGGCCCCATGGGGTATACACACAAACACATACAACACTTGCTAGAGTCACACAGCCAGCTAGCATAAAAATAACAATAAACCACTATCCGTATCTGAAATCGTAAATCTAGATATCCAAAAAATCGAATATCCGAAGTTTAGGAGAATTTAAAATCGGATATCGTATTTTTACGAATCGTAAGGAATTGAATGAAATTCCAATGGCGAGAAAGGCAGTTTTTGCGAGTTGTGTAAGTTTAGATGGTTGGGTTTGATATGATGACATTGTCTAAGTTCCAAGTAGACTCGAGAACCATCCCTTGTTTGATGTGCCAGGTTAATGAGTGATTGGAGAATCCATAAAGGATTGCTCAAGGGTTCTCTTTTGTAATTTAGCCAAGACAGATATCGAGGACAAATTCTGATTCAAGTGGTGGAGAATTATAGCATCCGATTTTCTAAAATGCTTTTAAGTATTAAATTGGAATTTATAAGTTTCAAGGGTTTGATTGATGTGCAGTGCAACCTTGTCCTGGTTGCGACACTACACTTTAATGAGTGTAACGACGTGATAACTCTCATACGCGACACGACCCTAATAAGATCAGAAGTCCTAATTCTTGGCTTTGGGCCCTATTTAAAGGCACTAACTCATAGGGTTTCCCTCATTTGGCAACCTTAATATTCAAATAAACCTAACCTCAAAACCCTAGCCCATCTCATCCCTTTTTGGTGTTTTGGAGTCATTTTAGTAAAGCTTAAGGAAGAAGCAAGAGATTGGTGTTGTCAAGAAGTTAGATCTAGAAAGATTTCAACTTTCTACGCATATTATGGACCTTTGTAAGTCCATAATTTCCAATGTGCTTTTCTTTGTAGATCTAGGTTTTTAAGCATGTTTTGGTCCCTTTGTTGATTTTTAATTGGAGTTTAGAAAAATCCAGGTTCAATGTTGCATCTTATTGACTTTTGAACGCATGGTGGTAAAAAGGAGGGGTTTCTATGTTGCTATTTGGTCCATGCATGTTTTCAGTAGCATTTTGGGTCCTATTTTAGACCTAAGTTAGAGGAAGGTATGTGTGTGTGTGTGTGAAGCATGAAAATGGATAAAGTTTAAAACATTATCCTTTAAGTCCATATTTTTTTGTGATCTGGAAAGTTGGAGCCTTGATCTTAAGGGATTAAGTGCTTAATGTAAAGTTAAGATCTGACTGAAGTTACCGGTGCGACTAAGGATATGTCGTGACACAATGATTTGGATGGACTTGGTAGCTATTTTCTCGCCTAGTGGTCACATTGTGATCAAGGGTTAGTCATGGCGCGATGACCATTGAATTTTTGACTAGTGACATCTAAGTCAAACTTGTTGGGTTGGAGTTATAGACTAAGGTTGGACCTCTATTGAAATGTAGGTAGTTTGTTTTGTTGATTGTTTCTCTGGGATCTTAAGATGTCAACTGTTAGCATGAGGTGAGTCTTTTACTCATGTCATGATTGGATCGTGTGTGTATTAGATTCTTATTTAATGTTATAACATGATTGGACCCTTAGCTAGACTAGTAGGGTTATGCTTGTTAACTTATATGCTTATATACTTCGTTGGGATGATAACAAGACCGACATGGAGCCGTGAGCCACATAGCCCCGTAGGGATGATAACAAGGACATCACAGAGTCATGAGTCTGAGGAGTTTGAGCCATAAGAACTTTCCTATGGGCACATGCAAACCCTAATGCTTGGATCTAGGTTTCTCTAATTGAACATGCATTGAATCCAAGACTTACAATACTAGATCTAATGTAAACAATTGAATCAAATCATATGTAATTGGATCTAGAACAATACTTTAGATTACTTGCTTGATACTTCTTCTCCTTAGAGCTTAGAGTCACAATTGTCACTCCTCTAATGGCTTACAAACACCAACTAGCAAGAGGATGATATTGAGAGAGAGGAGAAAGGGTGAGAAATCAGCCCTACGGTTCCTTGCCTTGCATGAGTGCCGATTTCCCTCACCCTAGGGATCTATTTATACTATGGGATACTAGGGTTTCACCTTTAACCCTAATTGAATAACTTAGGCCCTAAGCAATCCAAGATCCTTCTAGATTCTAGGCTTGGACGAATTTAAGGTTCTCTAACCCTAAATTTCGTCCATCCCATTACCCATAAGGACACATAGCCCAAAACACAACTATCACACATTTGACAGTTTATGTCCCTTTATTCAATTAACCTCTTTAAGTCACTAAATTAACTCTTAATTAATATATGACTTATATTAATCAAATAACAATATTATTCCTTTAATATATTATTCTCATAATATATTAACAATAATATCTCTTCTCTCTTAACGAATCATCCTGTTAAGTTGCTATGGTGAAGGCAACCCAAAAGGACCATGCATAACTGGGTCAAGTACTTACCAAATATAGTTACAGCCTTAGACACTAATCCAACAGCCTCCCACTTAGATAAGTCTAGTAACTATATACGCAAACACAAACCGATTTAGCAATCGTAGCTCTCTAAGAAGCTGTCAACTCTGATCTTATCAATCTCTTGTCCTTTAGATAAGGGATCGTACAGTCCTCTGTTTAGATATTATGCTGACAATCTTATGGAACTTATTGTCTAGCATTTTGGTTTCTCGATCTCAGATTCATTCGACATAGAACTTAGTTGAAGACATCAATTCAGTCCTGACCGGGCCCGGCACATAAGTCAAATCAAATCATCGAGCGGCCGTGATATCGCTTTTACCCTCTCAGAATAAAAGTAACAGATAAACTTCGACTTATATGCATTTACTTATCGACTAACCAACTATACACAACAATGTGTTTTATGACATCAATTTACTGATGCGGTTTCGCATTATCAATGTACAACCAATTAGTAAATAATAAACCATACATCTAGGTTTTAAGACCATATGATATTATCGTCTTGCGATCACTCATGTCACATTCCATAAAGTGATTCCAGCAAGCGCGGGTTTATTCCAATGCTCAAAACTTGTTCATAAGCACTCATGAACGTTGTAGCAAACCTTTTCTATGTCTAATACCCTTTTAGAAAATCTACACACCAATTCATGACAATCTTCATTCATACCTACTTCCAACATATGAACGATTGTGGACCATTCAAATAATTCGATTATTCTTAATAACTTAATTATTCAGGAAGTCAAAACATGCAAAGGGAAACAATAGTTAAACAATTAACATAAGACAATATCTTTACCCATAAATAATACTCCTTTATTTAATCATCAAATGTCAATTACATTTATCTATTACATGTTTCAAAACTATCTAATCTAAACTATATCGTCTTTCAGCCCAATGCTCCTAGCGTACTGCAAATGCTTAACCCTACTTAGTCCCTTCGTAAGCGGATCTGCTGGATTATCCTCTAACGATACCCTCTTCACTACGAGGTGTCCTTCTTCTACTCGATGTCTAATAAAGTGATACTTTCTGTCGATATGCCGAGATCTACCATGATCCCTCGGTTCCTTGGTCAAGGCAACCGCTCCCTCATTATCACAGGAAATTTCCATAGGCTCCTTTATGGCAGGCACAACTCCAAGATCACCAATGAAGTTCTTCAACCACATCACCTCCTTTGACGCTTCGCTCGCTGCAATGTACTCTGATTCACACGTTGAATCAGCTACGGTTTCTTGTTTGGAACTCTTCCAAGTTACTGCTCCTCCATTTAGGGTAAAGACCCAGCCCGACTGCGAACGATAGTTGTCCCTGTCGGTCTGGAAGTTGGCGTCGATGTACCCTAGCACCTTTAAGTCATCACTCCCTCCAAGGACTAAAAACCATTCCTTGGTCCTCCGAAGGTACTTAAGTATATTCTTGACTGCAATCCAATGAGCTCTGCCATGATTCCATTGATATCTACTGACCATGCTCAAAGCAAAGGCCACATCAGGGCGAGTACAACTCATAGCGTACATGATTGAGCCAACTGCGGAAGCGTAAGGTACTCGGCTCATCTCAGCTATCTCAGCTTCGGTACTCGGACTTTGAGTCTTACTTTACTTGGCATTACTTTGTATCAGTAGTTATCCCTTCTTCGAGTTTTCCATACTAAAACGTTTTAGTACCGTATCCAAGTAAGTATTCTGACTAAGTCTTATTAGTCTCTTACTTCTTTCTCTCACTATCCTTATTCCCAAAATATAGGAAGCCTCTCCAAGGTCTTTCATAGCGAAGCACTTCCCGAGCCAGGACTTTACCTCATGCAGAGTCGGGACGTCGTTTCCTATGAGCAGTATGTCATCGACATACAAAACGAGAAAGCTAACTATGCTCCCACTGGCTTTGACATATACACAAGATTCATCTTCGCTTCGTACAAATCCAAACTCTTTTACTGTCTCATCAAAGCAAAGATTCCATCTGCGAGACGCTTGCTTAAGTCCATAAATGGACTTCTCAAGCTTGCACACTCTATTTGGATGCTTCGGATCGACAAAACCCTCTGGTTAAGCCATGTAAATATCCTCAGCCAACTTCCCATTAAGGAAAGTGGTCTTGACATCCATTTGTCATATCTCATAATCATGAGATGCAGCAATGGCCAGCATCACCCTAATAGATTTTATTGTCGCAACTGGTGAGAAGGTCTCATCATAGTCAACTCCGGGAGTTTGAGTAAAGCCCTTCGCAACCAATCGTGCTTTGTACGTGTGCACATTCCCATCCACGTCGGTCTTCTTCTTGAAGATCCATTTGCACCCAACCGTCTTACATCCGAGCACATTGTCAACCAAATTCCAAACTTGGTTGTCATACATGGACTGAATCTCGCTGACCATCGCCTTTTTCCATTTTGCAGACTCCGGGCCTGCCATGGCTTCCTTATAGCAATTAGGTTCATCTAGATTTGTTAGTGTACTATCACTAATATACGTGTCCCCTTTGGTAGTAATATGAAAACCATACAACTGGGGTTGAACTCTAACTCTTTCGGAACGTCTAAGAGGTAATGACTCGTCAATTGGTTCAACTGGAGTTTCCTCCTCGGGTTGAGCGCCAGCGGTAGAGGTTCCTTCATCGCTCAACTCTTGAATCTCTTCAAGATCGATATGCCTCCCACTGTCTCATTGGCTTATGAGTTCTCTCTCTCTCAGAAAACTCCTCTCCTTGCAACGAAGACAACATTGTCACGCGGTCTATAGAAGAGATATCCAAAGGATTTCTGCGGGTAGCCGATGAAAATACATCGCTCACTTCGAGGTTCGAGCTTGTCATGAGTTTCTCGTCTTACGAAAACTTCACAACCCCAAACCTTGATATGTGCCAACGAGGGAGCTTTCCCTGTCTACATCATGTGAGGTGTTTTGGCAACCTTCTTTGTAGGGACTCGGTTAAGGATATGGGCAGCAGTCTCTAAGGCATACCCCCAGAATGAGATAGGTAGTGAAGCACGAATCATCATAGAACGAACCATGTCCAACAAGGTTCTATTACACCTTTCTTCCACACCATTCAACTGCGGTGTCCTAGGTCGCATCAATTGCAAAACTATTCTGCATTCCTTGAGATAGTCGTGGAATTCAAGACTTAGGTACTCTCCTCCTCGATCAGATCGAAGCATCTTGATTTTCCTGCCCAATTGATTCTCCACTTCATTCTTGAACTCTTTGAACTTTTCAAACGTTTCAGACTTGTGCTTGATTAAGTAAATATACCCATATCTACTATAATCATCGGTGAAAGTCACGTAGAAGCGGTTTCCATCCTTGGTGGTGGATCTAAAGGGCCCACATACATCGGTATGTATGAGATCCAATAAACCCTCACCCCTCTCACAAGTGCCAGTGAAGGGTGACTTGGTCATCTTTCCAAGTAAACAAGATTCGCACGTGTCATCTTCCCTAAGGTCGAATGACTCCAACACTCCATCCTTTTGAAGTTGGGCTATGCGTTTCTTGTTGACATGTCCGAGACGACAATGCCACAAAGATGCTTTATCCATACCATTGGAAGAATCCATACACAAAACATCATTTCCTAGGTTATCTACAACCATAACAGTTTCATAAATTCCATTACAAGGCATTGCTTCAAAGTATAAAACACCATTTAGATAAGCATAAATAGAACCATTCATATTATTAAACGAATATCTAAATCCTTGTTTAAACAAACCATGAAAAGAAATGATGTTGCTTGCCATATCTGGCGAGTAGCAACAATTAGTTAAATCTAAATTCAATCCATTACTAAGCACTAAAGAATACACTCCAATCTTGGTAACAGGCGACGATCTTCTATTCCCCATGATTAGATTTATTCTTCCGAGCTCCACATCTCTACTTCTTCCTAGTCCATGCAAATCAGAACAAATGTGGTAACCACATCCTGTGTCAAGAACCCAAGAAATAGTATGGGATGAATTACTAGATTTAATTGTGTATATACATGCAAAAGATGGTTTGCAGATATTCCGGGCAGCTTCTCTTCCAATGCCCTATTTTGTGGCAATGATGGCACTCTGCCTCCTTTGGGTAGGGTTGGGCTTAGAAGGATCAACCTTGGTCCTACTAGAAGAGGAACCATCTTGGGACTTTCCCTTGCAGTGGTTCTTTGAAGAAGCCTTCCTCTTCTTGCCCCTTCCCTACCCAATTGCCAAAACAGGAGCAGCAGACGGATTGGGAGATGGTGCAATAGACTTGTCCTTAAGATTGCTCTCAGCAGTCCTTAGGAGCCCTTGGAGTTTGCTTAGGGTGACCTCTTCCTAGTTCATGTGGTAGGTCATCCTAAATTAGTTTTAGCATGAGGGCAAGGAGTGGAGAACAATGTCGATAGCCAAATCTTCCCCAAAGTTGACATTCAACTTGCAAAGACGATCGACATACCTTTGCATCTTTTGCAAATGCACGGTAAGAGATTCTCCACTTCCCATTTAGCAGTGATCATATTCGTTATGATCTCATAGCGTTCTTGCCCCGCGCTTTGGTGGTATCGCTCCATCAAGTCTAGATGCATCTCATAAGGATGTTGGATTAGTGTCTAAGTCCATAACTATTTTGGTATGTACTTGACCCGATAGTGCATGGTCCTTTTGGGTTGCCTTCACCAAAGCAACTTGATAGGATGAATTATGGAGAGAGAGGATTAATTATGATTTATTAATATATTATGAGAATAATATATTAAAGGAGAAATCATATTGTTTAATTAATATTAGTCAAGAATTAAGTTTGTGGCTAAAAGACATTAATTAAACTTAAGGGACTAGAACTGTCAATTGTGTGATAGTTGAATATTGGGCTAATGGACTCCATATTAGAGGGGTGGACAAATTCTATGGGGAAACCCATTAGAAATCGTCCTAGGCCTTTAAGGAAACAGTCCATGGGTTGCTTAGGGCCTAAGCATCCAAATTAGGGTTTCCTTGTTAGATAACCCTAATAGCCTCACTATTTAAAGATCCCTAGAGCACCAAAAACGTGTGGAAGGAACTCCTTAGGGTTTCCAGACATTTTTGGGTGTCTTCTTTCTCCTTATTCTTCATCCTCTTGCTCTTGGTGTTTGTGAACCATTAGAGGAGTGACACTTGTGACTCTAAGCTTTCTAAAGTCATTATAAGGAGGATTTGAGATTGTTATTGTTACGTAACAATCAAGGAAAGATCTAAGACCCCATTCATAAGTTAATATGATTAATTGTATGCTAGATCTAGGGTTTAAAGTCTTGGATGAATTGCATGTACAATAGAGAAACCTAGATTCAAGCATTAGGGTTTGTATGAGCACATAGGATGTTCTTATGGCCAAAACCCATCAGTGGTATCAGAGCCTAGATTGGTTTCTATTGTATTGATGCCTTGTTTATTTGTTCAAGCTGTAAAATCGATTTTTTGGTCCCCTGTCTGATGAACTCGGCGAGTTCCAATGTGGACTCGGCGAGTTGCTCCAACTCGGCGAGTCCATAGAGGAACTCGGCGAGTTCAAGCGTCAGAAGGAGGCAGTTTCGGGATTTCTTGCTGTTTTGCTTGAGGATACTTGCCTTAATTGTTTTGGATCTTTAATATTCGAAGTTTATCCTATATTTGATTAGATAATAACTTCCTTATATGATTAAAGTTTGATTATTTGTATTAATTGGGTAACTTATCTTGCAAGAAATTGAAATTAGGTCAAATATAGATAATGACAAAATTAATTATTTAATTTCTATTATTTATTATTTGATCCTTGTGATGTGAAAAAGTTTCAATTGTGCCCATGTATGTTTTATGGTTTAAATTTGAACTTAAAGGTTTTGTTTTGAAATTTAAATAGTTGAAACCCTAATGTTTTGAAATGTTTCAAAACTTGCCCTCAAGTTTTGAATTTTAAAAGTTGATTAAAAATTTAATTTAGAAATGTTAAATTCTAAAACCCTAGTATTGTTTTGAAAAGTTCAATTCTCACCCTTATGTTTTTATTAATTAATTAAAGTGTATAATTAAAAGAGATTTAATAAATCCATAAAGTTTTGGTTCACAATTTGATTGAATTAAAAGTATAATTGTTAAATTTGACCACCTAGTATTTTAAAAGTGTAAAATACACCCTATACTATATATAACATTAAAAGTCTAACATTATATATATGTATGAGTAAAAGTTAGTCTTACCGGTAGTAGGCCTCATTCACGAAGCTGGTCTATAAGGGTTGTTTAAGGAAATTGCCTATAAAATGGCAATTGAATGGGTATCCACTCTTACCCACCGCACTCTTGACTAGTGGAGGGTCATTAGCCGAACGGGTAGGATAGGACAGAAACTTTCCATTATAAGTATAATGAAGTACAAAAGTAACTAAATGCTTTCATAAAATTCCCAATCTTAGTTACTTTAGGCAAAAATGAATTGATGCAATTCCATGAAATTACACTTTGTGCCCTTGCGAAGACATTAATGGAGCGTGTGTGGTTAACCGGCACACTAAATGGTTCTAAGCAAAGGTAGCAAAGGGTGACTCAATGTTTGTCATAGTTCGGTGGAGCGTGTGTGGTTAACCGGCACATCGAATAGATGATTGTAACATGTGGGAGCACCATGTAAGTTTGCATGGTTATTCACACCCGCTTTGTGATCCTCGGTATCCCAGTCACAAACCAGAGGGGCATATCGAGATTTAAACATGCCATTGAAAAGTTCAATGAATCTCAAAAGATCTAGGAATTTTCAATAGATTTAAAACTTAAATTTTTTTTTCATGGTGGAAATTAGTGAATCGTCATTCACTTACCTTCAAATATTCTGCAACTAGATTACGGCATCCCTTTTCTAGGTTGTAGAGTATTGTGTTGGGTCCTAGCCTTAATATCTCATTTGGGTGATTTATTAAGGACTCAATCAATCAATTAACTTGAATTTAATTTTTTCTCCCATTTTGTAGATGTCAAAGTATGACAACTATGGTATTCCCAAATCCCGTGGAACAAGCTTTCCACATGAAGATGATATTCCATGATTCGATCAAGGAATAAGAGATCATGTTTCATTTCCTCCACCTCCTCCAATTATTCTCCCTAACCCACAAGTTCGAAGGCTTGAAAAGCTCAAGCTCACTCAAGCTCTTTTGGCAAGTAAACATGAAGAAGGAAAGTCGGTGTGTGCACACGTCCTAGAGATGAAGTCACACATTGATAGGTTAAGAATGTTGGGATCCGTTGTCTGTGAGGAGCTAGCTGTTGACTGGGTTCTTCAGTCACTTCCTAACTCGTATAATGAGTTCGTAAGAGAGTACTATATGATGAACCGCGACGTGACCCTTATAGATCTCACCTATATGCTTATTGTTGTTGAATCAGCAATGGTTTGGCGCAATGGAAAAGCAACGTTGATTGGTGAATCTGCCTTCCAGACCTCTATGGATATAGGCAATGGCAACGAAAGGCATGCCATGATCGAAAAGTTTGATCATAAGAGAAAGGCAATATCGGAAGTAGTTCCATGTGCGGTTCCAAAAGATTCAATTTGCTTTTATTGCCAAGAGAAGGGGCATTGGAGACGAAGCTGCCCTATTTACCTAAGAGATCTAAGAGATGGGAGAGTCAAAACGTATGGCTCTACTTTAGGTAAAATCCATTAACTAACTCTTTTAAGTTCCTATTCTAGATTTTTAATACATGATGTGATAAGATTACAATTGATGTTTTATAGGATCAAAGAAAAAGAGAGGAAGCTTAAGGGAAAAAATGAGCGGAATCTAATCGTGAAGAAATGGATTTCTATCGCATTGCATGAAGATTGGATTCTTGAGCTACTACTTAGAGTTAGAAAAGATTGCTAAGAAATATGTATTAACATAGTTTTTCAATGAATTGCATTGTAAGGACAAATTTTTCTGCAATAAAATAAATTTTGATTTTATATTATATATTTATCCTTGCAATGGCGTGTATGAAAAATTGATGTTTGAAAGTTTCTATTATTAGCAGTAATGGATTTGATTCTTAATTATGTTATTTGAGGAAAGGTCAAGAATTTACCAAATAGGGAAAGTTTCTCATCGCCCAAGTTTCAATTGGATAGAAACTTGGAATCATACAACAAGTATTGCATGATGAATGAGAAGTTTCATATTTGGAAATTAGACTAATCCGTTGACAAAGTGTCAAGTGAAGGACTAGGAGATCAAGTACACAAGGTTGTGTGTTGATCAAGTCCACCACAAGAGTGACAAAGATATTCGTCATGATTTACTAAAGGTTTAGTGGATATGATTATACTTATAAGATTAAGTGTAATTCCGAGTTGATTTGAAAGAGTTTAAATCAATAGCAGAACGAATAAGAAGAATCCAGTAGGCAGAAAGATAAAAGTTTCTCTATTATAAGAAGAAGGGAGAGTACCTTTTATTATGTTTTATGATAGGTCTTAATATTTAAGAACCATATCTCAATTGATCCTCTAAGTAAGTCTTAGTGCAATTGTATGTCTAAGAAGAGAAATCGAGAATTAAAGAAAGGGTTAAATCAAGAAGCCAATCATACTTCGTTCCAAAACAAGTCTTAGAGTTAAGATTATGACATTGAGTTACAAGTCTTAAGAAGGTTTATAACATTCATTAAATGTGGAAAGTTGTGATGTCTTCGATAAGACAAAGACCAATTAGGACCAATTTTGTGAAGTGTTTTGTCTTGATAAAAACCTACACTAACTCTTGAATATTTGTTTGTCAAGAAATGTTTGTTGACAAGAGATTCTTATATGTCAAGGAGTCAGTGGGAGTCTTAATGGCCTTGAAAGGTTTCAAGAACTAATCAAGAATAAACCTCATCGATCATCACTAGCACACGAGTTGAGGTTTACAACTTATCGTGTTGACACTATCTTGTTTCTGTGCAATTCCAGTTGAGTTAATTATGCATGTGAGTTCTATGAGTTCTCATTTGAACGCATAAAAGGCAAGCACTTTGATCAATGAAAAGTACATTGATAGGAAAGGGTGAGTTGCTTAACTACTTGGAAGACATGGTGGGCAGCCGTGTTACCATAAGGCAAGAGGTCAAGATTGAGAAGGTTCGGTCCATATGAGTTTGGATTTGTCGCAAACTTTGGTTTTGGGAAAATTCGCATGGATAGAAACACATACACCATTAAAATCTAAGTGTCATAAGATTCCCTCCTTCATAAGAATGACTGTGAGGAAATGCTTTCACTGAGAGAGATTTTAAGAAGATAGTGATTGTGAAAATTGCATTCTCGAATTCGATTATGGTTATGGTATCCCTTTCCATGATTCGAATTGTGAGATTTGGCAATTAGTCTGAATTGTTTAGACACATATATGAGCTATCTAAGGCAAAGGTGTATAAGTTTAAGAAGCTTAGATAAAGGATTATCATGTCAAAGCTAGTGGGAGCATAAATGGTATGCTTATTTGATAATAATCATCATGATAGTGGGAGCATAAAAGTTGTGCATGTATGATTATTATAGAAAGTATTGCAAGTTAGCAATATTAATTATACAAAACAAGACTTATACTTTGCAAACTCATAAGGGTTGAAAAGTTGTTTTGCTATAATTAAGGGAGAGAATATTATGCTTCATTTCAAATCTAAAGGCTTAGGTTGTGGAATGTTAATAAATTTAGTCAAGGATACATAATGTGTTCTCAAATTTCGATTATGATTATGGCATAGTTCGAATTGTGAGAACGTGGCACATAAAATATTATGGCAGAAGATTGATAAAGTATCAGATCGTTATGTAAGACATTATGCATCGTGTCCCATACGCTTCGGGTATAGGATTAATTGCAAATGCTATAATATTTAACCATTCTAAAATTTTCCAAATGTCTAGCGCATTTAGAGGGAAAAAGGACAAGAATTGGTTTTAACTAAGATAATTAAACAACTATCAAAGGACGGTCCAAAGCTCGCTGCGGATTGGTCGCTTGTGAGTAGTTGGAAGTATAGTATTGGATGGACCATATCGACATTATTATGAATAGAAAAGATTCTATTAAGAATGAGTTGTCATATGGAAATATGGAAATGTTTCCATATTGGGAGTTGGATATTGAGAGTCTATGTCTAGATTAGAAAAATTTATGCAAAAGGATGTTCAAAGGAATGTACTTTGAGTGAGAGACATCACGTCTATGGAATTGTATTGTAACAATCTCAAATAGAGGATTTTGTAATTTCATTGGCAATAGTCATTGTGACTTTTGTGCTATGATGTTACGAAACGATCATTGCATAAAATGTTAGAATCTAGCATATTCTATAAGTAGCAAGAATTTGATATTCTTACACTTGTGATAAGGATTGGGAGTTGTGAAATGAGTACGATTGTAAATGTGTTCATTTGATCTATTTCACAAAGTAAAGACCGTAGGTAAACATTATGTGCATGCTAAGAGCATGGGACAAGTATAGTTATAATTCAAGTAAGAAATTGATTACCCGAAACAACAAATAATGAGTAATCGATATGGTGATAAATAAAAGGTGTTTTATTTATACTCAAAAGTTTGAGGCCATATGGGATTAGTATTATTTTTGTGTTTCACTTTCATGTTTTGACTTCCTGAATAATTAAATTGGTTCAGAACAATCAAATTATTCGAACGGACCACAGTCGTTCATATGTTGGAAGTAGGTATGAATGAAGACTGTCGTGAATTGGTGTGTGGATTGTCTAAAGTGTATTAGACATGAGCAAATGTTTGCTGCAACATTCATGAGTGCTTATGAATATGAGTTTGAGCATTGGATTAAACCCACGCTCACTTGATCACTTCATGGATTTTATCACGAGTGATTGGTGAGACGATAACATCTTATATTCTTGAAACCGAGATGTGCGAGTTGTATCTTGTGAGTCGGTTACACATTGATAATATGTAAACGCACCAGTAACTTGGTGTTATAAAACATATTGTTGTGTGTGATTCGGTAAGTGAGTGCAAGCAAGCATTGAATCAAAGTTTATCCGTTCCTTTTATCCAAAGTAGGATAAAAGCGATATCTTTGGGCCCCTCGATGATTTAGTGATGGCACCTAAGCGTTTGGCCAAGCCGAGACTAAATTGATGGTTCAATTGTAGTCTGTTGTCAGTCATCATAAATCGGAAATTGGGAAACAACACATAGACAGAGAGAATGATTTAAATCCATGTCTCAGTCTATACAATATCTAGAATGGAGGAATATATGATCCCTTATCTAAAGGACATGTGTATCTGATAAGATCAGAGTTGACAGCGGCTTTGGAAAGCTACGATTGCAGATCAAGATCTGAAGTCATACGCAGAAAAGTTATTAGACTTATCCAAGTGGGAGATTGTTGGATTAGTGTCTAAGTCCATAACTATTTTGGTATGTACTTGACCCGATGGTGCATGGTCCTTTTGAGTTGCCTTCACCAAAGCAACTTGATAGGATGAATTATGGAGAGAGAGGATTAATTATGATTTATTAATATATTATGAGAATAATATATTAAAGGAGAAATCATATTGTTTAATTAATATTAGTCAAGAATTAATAAGAGCTAAGTTTGTGGCTAAAAGACATTAATTAAACTTAAGGGACTAGAACTGTCAATTGTGTGATAGTTGAATATTGGGCTAATGGACTCCATATTAGAGGGGTGGACGAATTCTATGGGGAAACCCATTAGAAATCGTCCTAGGCCTTTAAGGAAGGAGTCCATGGGTTGCTTAGGGCCTAAGCATCCAAATTAGGGTTTCCTTGTTAGATAACCCTAATAGCCTCACTATTTAAATATCCCTAGAGCACCAAAAACGTGTGGAAGGAACTCCTTAGGGTTTCCAGACGTTTTTGGGTGTCTTCTTTCTCCTTATTCTTCATCCTCTTGCTCTTGGTGTTTGTGAACCATTAAAGGAGTGACACTTGTGACTCTAAGCTTTCTAAAGTCATTATAAGGAGGATTTGAGATTGTTATTTCGACATAACAATCAAGGTAAGATCTAAGACCCCATTCATAAGTTAATATGATTAATTGTATGCTAGATCTAGGGTTTAAAGTCTTGGATGAATTGCATGTACAATAGAGAAATCTAGATTGCATTAGGGTTTGTATCAGCACATAGGATGTTCTTATGGCCAAAACCCATCAAAGGATACATGTCCTCATATGACTTTTGGAATTCGGAGTTCATAGTGGCTATCATGATCAAACAATGGACTTTCGTTGCATCGCGCTCATGTGCCTCAAACACAGCCATTTCTTCGGGAGTGGCAGTTTCTGGATTGATCTTCTCGAGCTTCTCATCGAGAACATACTCCTTGTCCTTGTAACGCGCGATCGTGCGAATGTATCTTATCCATTCGCTAAAGTTCGATCCATCGAAATTCACTTTTTGACAAAGGCTCATTAGCGTGAATGAGCTAGCAGCAGCGTTGTTAGTGTTCGACATCTACAAATAGAAAGGACAAAGTTTGATTAGAATTGGATCCCTAATTAAACACCCAAAAAGTAAAATTAGGGTTAGGACCCAACAACATTATTTACATATTAGAAAAGGGATACCGTAATCCAACATGCAAATAATTTGGAGGTAAGTGAATGACGATTCACTAATTCTTCACCATGAAAAACATAAGCTTTAAGTTTTAAATGTATTGAGAATTCCTAGATTTTGAGATCCATTGAACTTTTCAATGGCATGTTTAAATCTCGATATGCCCCTCTAGTTTGTGACTGGGATACCGAGGATCACAAAGCGGGTGTGAATAACCATGCAAATCTACATGGTGCCTTCATTGTCACAATCACCTATTCGATGTGCCGGTAAACCACGCACGCTCCATTGAACTATGACAAACAATGAATCACCCGTTGCCACATTTGCTTAGAACCAATTAGTGTGCCGGTTAACCACAAACGCTCCACTAACATCTAAACAACGGTGCAAAGTGTAATTTCATGGGATTGCATCAATTCACTTTTCCTAAAGTAACTAAGATTAGGAATTTTATAAAATAGTTTAGTTACTTTATAGATTCATTATACTTATTAATGAGGAGAGAGAGTTGCCCTATCCTACCCGTTCGGCTAACGACCCTCCACCGATCAAGCAAGCGGTGGGTGTGAGTGTACACCCATTAAGCGCCATTTTATAGGCAGCATCCTTATACCCACCTTATAGACTGGCTTCGTGAATGAGGCCTACTAACGGTAAGACTAGCATAGTTTTACTCATACATATATATATATTAAGCTTGTAATCATATAATAGTATAGGGTTGAATTTTAAACTTGTAAAATTCTAGGGTTTGAAATTTAAATTATTCAAATTAAACTTTTAATCACAAAACTTAAATTTCAAAACTTGAGGACAAGTTTTAAACTTTTCAAAACATAAGGATCAAAAGGCAAATAATGTAAATCAACAATTAAATTATCTCAATTTGATCTTATTCAATATTACTTGCAAAATAATTAACCAGTTCAATTCAATTAATCAATTATTATCACATAAGGAAATTATTATTCAACTAATTGGTAATTATCTTTTGTTTGGTCAAGAATATACTTATATATATGGTTAAAATCGGATTTTAATGACCCAAAACAGTTAAGGCAAGTTTCCTCAAGAAAAATAGCAAGAAATCCCGAAACTCCCTCTTTCTATCGCTCGAACTCGCCGAGTTGGAGCTACTCGCCGAGTCCACAGTGGAACTCGTCGTGTTCCTCAGGCAGAAGACCAAAATTTGAATTTTACAAGCAACAAGCAATTAACCAATGCATCAATTCAATAGAAATCAATCAAGGCTCTGATACCACTGATGGGATTGAGCCATAAGAACTTTCCTGTGGGCACATACAAACCCTAATGCTTGGATCTAGGTTTCTCTAATTGAACATGCATTGAATCCAAGACTTACAATACTATATCTAATGTAAACAATTGAATCAAATCATATGTAATTGGATCTAGAACAATACCTTAGATTACTTGCTTGATACTTCTTCTCCTTAGAGCTTAGAGTCACAATTGTCACTCCTCTAATGGCTTACAAACACCAACTAGCAAGAGGATGATATTGAGAGAGAGAGAGAGAGGAGAGAGGGTGAGAAATCGGCCCTAGGGTTCCTTGCCTTGCATGAGTGTCGATTTCCCTCACCCTAGAGCTCTATTTATACTATGGGATACTAGGGTTTCACCTTTAACCCTAATTGAATAACTTAAGCCCTAAGCAACCCAAGATCCTTCTAGATTGTAGGCTTGGACGAATTTAAGGTTCTCTAACCTTAAATTTTGTCCACCCCATTACCGATAAGGATACATAGCCCAAAACACAACTATCACACATTTGACAGTTTATGTCCCTTTATTCAATTAACCTATTTAAGTCACTAAATTAACTCTTAATTAATATATGACTTATATTAATCAAATAACAATATTATTCCTTTAATATATTATTCTTATAATATATTAACAATAATATCTCTTCTCTCTTAACAAATCATCCTGTCAAGTTGCTATGGTGAAGGCAACCCAAAACGACCATGCATAACCGGGTCAAGTACTTACCAAATATAGTTACAGCCTTAGACACTAATCCAACAGAGTCAACACGCCTGTAGGGATGATAGCAAGAACAACACAAATTTGTGAAATAAATTATTGGCATGTATAGTTATTATTGAGGGTATGTGATATTTTGGAGAACTCATTAACCTTTGTGTTTATAGTTTTGGATTACCTGTTTTCCAGGTTTTACTATTGTTTTAAGGGCCTAGCTTAACTGTACCACCCTTAAAGATAAAATGTAAGGTTTTTTATTTGAAAGCTTAAGAATCGGGGATTAATGCCCCTCCATTTTTTAAATCACACAATAAAATTCTTGGGGTTTCACAAAATTTTGAGTTCTGAAATTATATATATATATATATATATATATATATATATATATATATATATATATATATATATATATATATATATATATATATATATATATATGTTCATTTGAGACTATACTAATTTTGTGAGACATGAGTATGCGATCATAGCCACTCATCATGCAGATCAAAACAATAAAATAAAAAAATTATAAATTGCAAAATAAAAGGGAAAATCCAAAAATTCTTTTCTTAAATATTATTTTCGTTATTTAATTTATCTAAAAATAAAAAATAACAAAAATTAAATAAATAAAAAATAAAAAAATCACTATTTTTTGGAAATATAAGAGAAATATTCTAATAGAATATTACTCTGTAAATAATCAAATCAAAATTTTAAAATGCTAGAATATTTTAATATTCTACTAAAATTGGTAAATATGATAAAATGTTATAATATTCTATTTGAATTGTTAGATTTGTTATAATATTCTAATATTCTATTAGAATTTTTTGAATATTTATAGTTTAATATTCTAGTATAACATTTTAAAAATCGATTTGAATATTTGTAGTATAATGTTCTATTAGAATATTTCAGGTACATTTTGAAAAAAAAAACGTTAATTTTTTAAAAAAATTTTTAGATAAAATAAATGAAGAAAATAATGTTATTTTTTTTTTTGAAAACTTCACTTATTTTACATTTTAAAAATATTTTTTTTATCTCCAAAATAAATGACTAGGATTGTGTCACTATGTCTCATGAAATATAATAGTCTCACATAAACCTAACCATATATATATATATATATATATATATATATATATATATAGAGAGAGAGAGAGAGAGAGGTTCAATTATTTAAAGTAATTATTATGTTATTGTATGCATAAATGTGAGCCAATCAAAATTAAATAATTAAATAAACAAATAAGGGTAATTTAGTATTTTGTTTAATAACTTCCAAAAATAATCCCTATAACCATGGTATTGACTTTTAACCTAATCTATACGGTTTAAATCTCGTTCCTCACCTCCGACCAATCCCATCATGAGGAATCTCGCTGGCGGCTAATCCGTTTCTTTCTGATTGATGGCGAAGAGGGTATCTCAGGGGACAGACGAGGCCAAAGAGGGAGATGGGAAGGAGCAGCTAGGCTATGTTCTTGCTTCTCCGTCGATAGGGTGCGAAGGAGGAAAAGGGATGCATAACAAACTCATACAGCGACACAAACCTACGCCTCCGCTTCTCTCGATCGTTGCCTCTCAAGCAAGCCCTCACCACCGTTAGCCAATATTCTCCCCTGTGAACCACTTGCTGGAGACCGTCACACTCAATAGCTAAGGTTCGTTTTTGTCCGATTTTTCTTGTTGTCGAGTCCTCCCAGATGTCGATATTTTTTACTAGCTTTCACTCTTTCTTCTTTTCCCTGGTTTCTATTATATTTCTTTGTTGTTCTATCAATTGATGCATAAAAAATTCATAAAACAACTCTAAAATAGAAAGAAATGCGAATCTTTTAGGGTTTATGCAACAACTTCTTTCAGCTTCCAATAGGTTGTGTATGCATTGCAGATCTTTAATTCAAAGGAAAATGGAACGGAGAAAGTGACCTAAGTCATAGTTCGCTTCCTCAAATTTTTGTTCATTACGTGAGTTTGAATTTCAAACCCCAGATTTTCTGTTATGTAACACTTTGTTCATTACGTGAGTTATATTCTGTAACAATTTTTGTTCATTACGTGAGTTTGAATTTCAAACCCCAAATTTTCTGTTATGTAGCACTTTGCTTGTATATGTGTTTGTGTTTCAGTTTTCAATTGAACCTAGATCTTATTCTTAAGATGCTTATATAATAACTAGAACAATTTGAAGGTGTGTTGTTTGTTCAACTCTGTAACAGTTTGAAGGTGCTATCTTAGGTTATGAAACAATGTTAAACCAATGAAGTTTAATCTTAAAATGTGTTTTTTTTAATTTGATTTGATTTCAATATATAGAATGGGTGTTTAGGTTGATTGTTTGACATAAATCAAAGAAATTTTGGATTTGTATAGGTTTATTTTCTAATTCTTTCAAGGTGTAATATTTTTGGTGAATTTGGAATTTGTTCTGATTGTCTAATTTTTACAGGAAATTAAAAATTGTTTTGATGCACACCAAGCGCTCGCTAAAATGCTTCAACTGAATGGTATTTCTTCATTTATAGTATTATATATATATATATATATATATATATATATATATATATATATATATATATATATATATAGGCTTAGGTTATTCTATTCAAAGTAATTATTGTGTTATTGTATTCATAAATGTGGGTCAATCATTTTACTTATTTTAAGAAAGTGATTAATAAATATATTTAATTAAAAATAATCGAAAAATACCATCTAATTTAACTAGAAGGGTAATTTAGTCAATTAATATATATTTAATAAATGAAATTTGTATATTTTAAGGGATCATAGATTCTATTAATTTTAAAAATCCGATTTTATGAATGTAGCACCTGGTTCCTGGTATGTAATTTAAACTAAGCAATTTTGCATTTTTAGCTGGAACTCGGCGAGTTGTAGGCCCGACTCGCTGAGTAGGGTCGGGATTTCGAGCACGTTTAAGTTGGCGACTCGACGAGTCCATATCCTGGACTCGGCGAGTCCGCTGGTCTGGAAGAAACCCTAATTTCAAAGGGGCTGCACCATATTTAAACATCGTTTTGTGCCTCATAACTGCCCCCATTGCGTCCAGAACACTCCCTCTCGAAGCCCTAACCCCTCTTTTGGTGGGTGTTTTTGGTACAATTCCTTGATGTTTTGGAGGGAAGAAGAAGGTAGATCAAGAGGAGAGGAAGAAGATCCTGAATCTTTCTGCCATTTCTGAGCTTCTAGAGGTATTAGACTCGAAACCCTCTTTGTTCCTTCATTATTATCTCATTAAGAGCTTATGATAGTCATTTTAAGGCCTCTTCAAGTCTTGATCTTTGAGTATTGAGCTTATAGTGTTAAGGGACTTCAGATCTAGGAACGATTGGGCTCTAGGAGCTCGGATCTACTGCCTTTTTGGAGTCATATTGCATGGAAGCCCTAGATCTACTCTTTTAGTGCATTTTGAGCCCTAAAACCTTCAGTGGTGTTTATTTATACGTAAAGTTGGAAACTTTACGTTATAATCAAGCCCTAAGAACCCAGATCCATGAATGGAATGCACTGGATTCAAGCAAGATCGAGTATATAGAAGTTGCATGCATGCGACTCGGCGAGTCGAGTCGCGAGTCCCCGATTTTCCCTTTTCAGTTATGCCGAGTGAGACCAGTGAGCTTTAAGTGGACTCAGTGAATCGGAAGCCAGACTCAGTGATGGAGGGACACGGCGAGTCTATGCCCTGACTCGGCGAGGTCCAAGGCAACCTTCTTGCCTCAGGAACAGACTCGACGAGTTGTTTATACAACTCGGTGAGTCACAGACCAAAGTGTTCGTCAGATGAAGATGAACTTGACGAGTTGTTTATACAACTCGACGAGTCGGATGAAGTACAATTGGATATCAGTTTAGAAAGATAACTCATCGAGTCTATGCCTAACTCGACGAGTAGGAACGGGAGTAAGGTCATCGACTGGATAGGGACTCGTGAGTTGGCGAGCCAACTCGGCGAGTCGAGTCAACTGGAAGTTGACTTTCACTTTGACTTATGAGTTGACTAGGGGTAAAGTGGTCATTTTTGATGGGTTTTAGGTAAAACAAATAAACTAGAAAAACAATTCCTAAGTTCACATGCAACCTACTTTGGATCTATGTTTTATTTATTGAACATACAAATTTGAATTGCAAAACAAGAACCCTAGAGGAGAGAGACTAATATCAAAATTAACAAACTAGGGTTTAGTAATTACATACCTTTTAATTGTTATAGTAAACAATTGATAATTCCCTTGATCTTGATCTTGATCTTCTTGGAAGCTTAGCACCACAAGTGTAATGCCTCTAATGGAATCACACCCAAACTAGCAAGAAGGAAAGTAGAAGGAGAGAGAGGGAGTATGCAATTTTCGGCCCTAAGGGTTTCTTCCAAAGAAAGAGTCACCAAAATGTGAACCAGGAGGCTCCTTATATAGTTGAGGGATCTAGGGTTTAGGAAAAACCCTAATGCTCCTTGCTTAGGGCCTAAGCAAAGCCAAAGGCCTTATCCAAGCCCCCTTGGACGAAATCCTTAGGGTTTCCCCTATAGATTTAGTCCACCTCCTTCCAAGGAGGTTCTGGAGCCTTCCACTCAACTATTAGATAATTGCAAACTAGTCCCTGCACTTTATAATTAATTCTTTTAACCCCAAAATTAATTCTGATTAATTTCTGGCTAACAATTAATTTAAACAAAATGATTTCTTATTAATATATTAATCTTTTAACATATTAATAAATTCATTTATATTAATTTATTAATCTTATAATAAATTAATATCTCTCCTTTCATAATTTCCTTGTCCGGTTGCTAGGTTTGAGGGCAACCCAAAAGGACTGTGCTGCTATCAATTCAAGTACATACCAATTATAGTTATGGGCTTAGACACCTAATCCAACAGTCTCCCACTTGGATAAGTCTGTAACTATAATTGCTAGTATGCCTTCTAAATTTGACCAGCAAATTGTAGCTTCCAAAAAGCTGCTGCCGAACTCTGACCCAGTCAGTTACGAGTCCTAAGATAAGTGATCATATAATCCTTCGTTCTGCAAGATATCCCCAGACATAAGACATGGAATACAATCAATCTCTTTGTCCAGAATCTATGTTTCCCGATTTCTGATTTGTGATGATATAGGACTTCTAATCGAACACATCAATTAGTCCTGGCTGGGCCCAGCACATAAGTCAACACCAAATCATCGAGGGGCGCACAGATATCGCTTTTCCGGTTAAGGCAAAAGGAACGAATAAACATTGACTCATATGCTTGTATCTTTTACTCATCAAACCATACATGACAATACGTTTTATAACACCAAGTTACTGATGCGTTTTCGTATCACCAATGTATAGCCGACTTGCAAATTACAACTCATATATCTCTGTTTCAAGATCATAGATATTATCGTCTCAGTATTACTCGTGATAAATTCCATGAAGTAATATTCTGAGTACTCATGAACGTTGCAGCAAATCTATTGCCATGTCTATCCTTAGACAATTCTACAATCCAGTTCATGACAGTCTTGATTCACTACTTACTTCCAAAAGTACGAGCAACTGTGGAGTTTGAATAATCTTATTATTCGGGAAGTCAAAACATGCAAAGTGAAACGCAATAATAATATTAATCCTATATGGCCCCAAAGCTTTTGAGCGTAAATAAAAACACTTTTCTTTAAACACCATATTGATTACTCATTATTCATTACTTACAGTTTCAGAAAATCAACTTATTACTTGAATTATAACCACAATTGTCCCATGCTCCAAGCATGCACACTTTGGTTTCCTATGGTCCATCCTTTGCAAAATAGATCAATTGAAAAACCTTTCCAATGATGCTCATTTCACGATTCCCAATCCCTATTATTAGTGTTAGAACTACTAGAATATGCTAGATTCTAACATTTTATGCAACGATCCTTTTGCAAAGTCACAGCACAAAAGTCACCAAGACTTGGCAAATGAAATTACAAAGTACTCTATCGGAAATTGTTACAAGATAATTCCATAGACGTGAAGTCTCACATTCAAAGTACATTCCTTTGAACATCCTTCTTGCATAAAAGTTTCTAATCTAGACACAGACTCTCAACATCCAACTCCCAATATGGAGACATTTCCATATTTGCCATATGACAGCTTATTCTTAATAGAATCTTATCTATTCATAATAATGTCAATATAGCCCATTCAGTACTATACTTCTAACTATTCACAAACGACAAATCCTCAGTGAACTTTGGATCGTCCTTTGATAGTTGTTTAATTATTTTAGTCAAAACCCATTCTAGTCCTTTTTCCCTCTTAATGCGCTAGACATTTGAAAATTTTTAGAATGGTAAATTATTATAGCATTTGCAATCGATCCTATACCCGAAGTGTATCGGACACGATGCATAATGTCTCACATAAAGATATGATACTTTACTAATCTTTTGCCATAATATTTTATGTGTCATGTTCTCATAATTCGAACTATGAAGAGGGATGCCGTAATCATAATCGAATTTCAAGAACACACAATGTACCCTTTGACTGAAAATATTAAAATTTCTTAATCTAAGCTTTAGACTTTGAAACGAAGTATAATATTCTCTCCCTTAATTATAGCAAAACAACTTTTCAACCCATGCAACTTTGCAAATTTGAATCTTTGTTTTTCTATAATTAATATTGCTAACTTGCAATACTCACCATAATAATCATACAATCATAACACTTATGCTCCCACTATCATGATGATTACTATCATATAAGCATAACATTTATGCTCCCACTAGCTTTGACATGTATTCAGAGAACAAATGAAGTTTCAGAAAACAATGCCTATTGAATATCTGAAATTCATATTTCTAATACCAAATGCTTCGATAAGCCTACACCTTTGCCTTAGATAGCTCATATGTGTGTTTAAACAATTTAGAATTTATGTTACTAAGTTCCAAATGTTCAAACTAATTGCCAAATCTCACAATTCGAACTATGGAAAGGGATGTCGTAACCATAATCGAATGTGAGAATACAATTTTCACAATCGCTATCTTCTTAAAACCACTCTTAGTGAAAGTATTTCCTCACAGTCATTTTCATGAAGGAGGGAATCTTATGACACTTAGATTTTATGGTGTATGAGTTCCTATCCATGTGAATTTGCCAAAACCAAGGTTTGCGACAAATCCAAACTCATATGGACTGAACTTTCTTAATCTTGATTTCTTGCCCTATGGTAACACGAGTGCCCACCATGTCTTCCAAGTGGTTTAGTAACTTGTCCTTACACATCAATGTACATTCCATCGACTAAGGCTCTAGTATGCATTCAAATGAGAACTCATAGAACTCACATACGCAATTAACTTAATTGGAATGGCACAGAAAACAAGATAATGTCAGTACGACAGGTTGTAAACCTCAAGTCGTGTGCTAGTGATGATCGATAAGGTTTATTCTTGATTTGTTCTTGAAACTTTTCAAGACCATTAAGACTCCCACTGACTCCTTGACATATAAGATTCTCTTGTCAAGAAACATTTCTTGACAAAGCAAATATTCAAGAGTTAGTGTAGTTCTTATCAAGACAAAACACTTCACACAATTGGTCCTAGTTGGTCTTTGTCTTATCCAAGACATCACAACTTACTAATTTTAAATGTGCAAGAATAAGAAAACCTTTTTCTAAATTCCACATTTGATGAGTGTTATAAACCTACTTAAGACTTTTCACTCAATGTCACAATCTTGACTTTAATACTTGATATTGGAACGAAGTATGATTGACTTATTGATTTAACCATTTCTACAATTCTTGATTCCTCTTCTTAGACATGCAAATGTAATAAGACTTACTTAGAGGATCAATTGAGATATGGTTCCTAATCATTAAGACTTATCATAAAACACAATAAAAGGTACTCTCCCTTCTTCTTAGAATGGAGAAACTTTTATCTTTCTGCCTTCTTGATTCTTCTTATTCATTCTGTTATTGATTGAAACTATTTCAGTTAACTCAGAATTATACTCAATCTTACAAGTATAACCATATTTACTAAACTTTAGTAAATCATGACGAATATCTTTGTCACTCTTGTGGTAGACTTGATCAACGTACGACCTAGTGTACTCGATCTCCTAGTCCTTCAATTGACACTTTGCAAAAGAATTAGTCTAAGTTTCCCAAATGTGAAAGTTTTTCATTCATCATGCAATACACATTGTATGATTCCAAGTTTCTGTCCACTTGAAACTTGGGCGATGAGAAACTCTCCCTATTTGGTAAACTTTTGACATTTCCACAAATAACATAATTAAGAATCAAATCCATTTTGCCAATAATAGAAGTACACAAACATCAATTTTTCATATATTTCATTGCAAGGATAAACAAATAAGATAAAAACCAAAATTTATTTTATTCATAAAACAGCGGAAAACATGTCCTTACAATGCAAAATTCAAATGAAAAACTATGTAATCATATACTCCTAACAAATCTATCATAACTTCCTAAGCTCAAAATCTGATCTTCGAATTCATGCGATCGAAATCCATTTCTTCGTGATCAGACTCATCTTGCTCTTTCATCAAACTTCCTCTCTTTTCTCTAATCCTGCAAAACATGCGAATGTAATCTTATCACATTATGAATAAAGAATAGGAATTTAAATGGATTTAGATAGTGGATTTTATACCTGAAGTAGAGCCATACTTGTTGACTCTCCCATCTCTTAGATTCTTCAGGTCCTTCGGGCAGCTTCGTATCCATTTCCCCTTTCCTTGGCAGCAGGAACAGGTGGATTCTCCTAGATTGTCCACAGAGGCATGGTTGGTTGACTTATTGGACAAATATGCTCCATTACTTTGCCAAATCATTTATGATTCAGCAGCAATAAGCATATAAGTCAAGTCAATGAGGGTTGCATCAAGTTTCATCATATGATACTCTCTAATGAACTTATCATATGATTCAGGGAGTGATTGAAGAACCCAGTCCACAACCAACTTATCTGAGATAGACGCACCCAACATGATCAACCTATCAATGTGTGATTTCATCCCTAGGATGTGAGCACACACGGGTTTGCCATCTTGATGTTCCATTTCCAATAGGGATTCGGTGATCTTGAACTTTTCAAGTCTTCGATCATTAGGGCTAGGGAGAACAACGGGAGGAAGAGGAGGAAGTGAAATTAAGCTAGTCCACATTGATCTCTCACTTTGAATCAAGCTTTCACTTTCATTAGGAACACTTTTTCCTTGGGATTCGGGAATACACCGGTTAGACATCTACAAAACGGGAGAAAATTCAAGTTAAGTTGATTAGAGTCCTTAATAAAACACCCAAATGAGTCATTAAGGCTAGGATCCAACACAATATTCTACAACCTAGAAAAGGGATGCCGTAATCTAGTTGCAAAATATTTGAAGGTAGGTAAATGACGATTTACCAATTTCCACCATGAAAAACGAAAAAGAAGTTTAAGTTTTAAATGAATTGAAACTCCTAGATCTTTTGAGATTCATTGAACTTTTCAATGGCATGTTTAATCTCGATTATGCCCTACTATTTGTGACTGGGATGCCGAGGATCACAAACAAGGTGTGAATAACCATACGAATCACGTGGTGCACCCAATGCTACAATCACCTAATCAATGTGCCGGTTAGCCACACACGCTCCATTGATGTATGACAAACATCGAGTCACCCTTCGCTACCAATGTCATCCCCAAATTAGTGTGCCGGTTAACCACACACGCTCCACTAACGTTTGACAAGGGTACGAAGTGTAATTCCATGGGTTAGCATACTTTTCACATTTTTTTTCTAAAGTAACTAGAGTTGGGATTTTATAAAATAATGTTCTAGTACTTTCTTTAATAACATTATACTTTTAATGAGATTTAGTTGTCCTATCAAATTCGTTCTGCTAACGACCCTCCACTAATCAAGGAAGCGGTGGGTGAGAGTGGACACCCATTCAACTACCATTTTATAGGCAGTTTCCTTATACCCCCCTTATAGATTAGCTTCGTGAATGAGGCATACTAGCGATTTGACTGACCATATTCTTATACATATATTAATATTTAACTTTTAATTATAATATACATATAAGGTGTGTTTTAAAACATTTTAAAAACTCCAAGGGTTTATATAAATTTTTTCGAAATTTAAACTATTAAATTTTAAATTTAAGTAAACCAATTAATTAGATTTAATATTTATCTATTAATTAACTTTTAATTAATTTATTAAATCTTTTAAGGATTATCTAATTAAGTTAAACAATTAACTTAATCCTAATCCATATCCCTTCTAGATTTCGAAAATATGGGGATAGGATAATTTCCTTATTTATCTCAATTATCCAATAAGGCAACTATTATCCAAAACAAAGAAACCTTAAAAGGGGGAGCATATTTCGAAATTACAAGGGGAGGAGGCTAGGGTTTTGGAAACCCTAACCCTAATTTTGACTAGGGCTCATGGAGGCTAGGGTTTTCGAAAACCCTTTGCACCAAAACCCTAAAATCGAAAATTTTGGCCTTTAGGGTTTAATGGCTATAAACCCTAATTTGCAATTCAACTATTATAGCAATTCAATTTAAAACAACAATGGCTCTGATACCACTGATGGGTTTTAGGTAAAACAAATAAACTAGAAAAACAATTCCTAAGTTCACATGCAACCTACTTTGGATCTGTGACAACCGTCAATTTTCGGTCAAGTCGAAGTCAACCAAAGTCAACAAGTCAAACCGGTCAACTCAATTTGCCATGAGTATTAGAGTTTACGTTATGTAATTTCTAAACAACTCTCTATTCTATCGAGAAATCATAAATTGAAAAGTGCGTACATCTAGATCTCCTTAACCTAAAACTGTGGTACGTGGCGAGCCAAACCGATAAAACAATGTTGCATACTCATCGGGAGTATGCAAGATCCTTAAACAAGGCTTAACGGGGTTTACGGACCCTGCATTGCGAAGCCGAACACTCAAAAAGGTCGCCAATGAAACCTCTTTCAATCATTTTCACTCCATCTCTTCGTATCAGAAATCTCTCTAAGTATGTGAAATCTCTCCCAAATCTCTCTTTGTATGAGAAATCTCTCCAAGAATGTCAAATCTCTCCCAAATCTCTCTTTGTATGAGAAATCTCTCGAAGAATGTCAAATCTCTCCCAAATCTCTCCAAGAATGTCAAATCTCTCCCAAATCTCTCTTTGTATGAGAAATCTCTCCAAGAATGTCAAATCTCTCCCAAATCTCTCTTTGTATGAGAAATCTCTCCAAGAATGTCAAATCTCTCCCAAATCTCTCTTTGTATGAGAAATCTCTCCAAGAATGTCAAATCTCTCCCAAATCTCTCTAAGTATGTGAAATCTCTCCCAAATCTCTCTTTGAATGAGAAATCTCTCCAAGAATGTCAAATCTCTCCCAAAACTCCCTAAGAATGTGAAATCTCTTCCAAATATCTCTTTGTATGTGAAATCTCCCCAAGTATGTCAAATCTCTCCCAAATCTCTCTGAGTATGTGGAATCTCTCTCAAATCTCTCTCGAAATCTCTCCCAACTTTCTATAATCACTCGGGGCATCCCGACCCTCGAATTTGGCGAAAACAGCCCAAAAACGGAAGTCTACGCGAAAAATGGACCTTAGGAACCGAAACCCCTCTTAGGAACCGAACCCTCCTGATGAAGGAAGATCCGAACCGAAGGTACTGTTCACACTAGCCGAACCTCCTGATGAAGGAAGAACTGAACCGAAGGTACTGTTCACTACTGTTCACTACAGTTCGTTCGGTTCTGACATTCTAGCCTCTCATCTCCGAACCGAAGCTCACCTTCGCCTATGACCCTTCGGACCGAGCCTTCGGACCGAACCCTCGCCCCTTCGCTTCTCGCTTCTGGCTCGCGCCTCTCGCCTCCGAATCAGCACTCTCCTGACCGAACCTCGGCCTAGGGACCGAACCTCGGCCTAGGACCGAGAGGCCTCGCTGGGAAGCCTTTTTCTCCCGGTTTTCAATAAAATTCACGTTTTAAGCCCGTTTTTAATTGTTTTAACATGGGATTTTCACCCAAAACTTTATTTTAAAATATAAGACCCCTAAATTAATGATTTAATCATATTTTAAGGATAAAACCTTATCCAAAAGAGAGTAGGTAAAGTACAAAGGTAGAGTGTTAACTTTACCTTATTTTATGGCACAAGCAAACCCATACCCACTCCATGATTAACCCACACTCCTCCCCACCATACCTTGTCACTTCCTTGTACTTTTTACCCCTCTCACAAGCCATCCCCACATTCTAGGGCTGGTCACTCCACCTCTCTCCTCATTTTCTTTCAATCACTCTCATTTCCACCAAAGATTCAACTCCAATTTTCTCTCCAACCTTTCTCTCTAATTCAAGATCCCAAGGCTGATCATCAAGTGTTCACCCACTCTTGGTAAGTGTAATTCATCCTCCTTGTGATTTTTACACTTCATTCTACTCAAATCATGGATATCTTACACAAACTCCATTATATTTGTGTTAGAGCTTCGAATCTTCAAGGGATTCTTCAAGTGTTCTTGGGTTGAACACTTCTCTTCTTCAACACTTATCTACTGAAAACACTTAAGGTGAGTTCATACCCCCATATTTTCATGTTTTCTCAAGTTTTTAGGGGGGGAATACAAGTTAAAACACCAAGAACATAACTACACTTTTCTGACAGCCTTCATCAGAAAAGTTCAACTCCATTCACGGACTGTTTTGGACCACTTAAACATTTTAGTTTTCAAAACTGTATTAGGTGTAAGTAGTTCCAGTTCTTAGCTTTAAAATGACTACTTGCACATCTCCATACGATTTTTCTACAATTTATGGTGATTTTTACAAAACTGCCTATCATTTCAAACACCAATCCGGACCAGTCTGTTATTATGGACTTTTTCACCCAAGTTGGAGGTCATTAAAAATCATGATAAAAATTATGAGTAAACTAGACACATTTTGGGAACTCTCAGAATTTACGGACTTAGTTTTCGACTTCGTATGATTTTTCTATGGCTTTTCTAAAACAGTGCAGGAAGGTCTAATTTAGTTAACATCATATAATTTTCATAACACTTTGTATTATGTTGAGCAAAGTGTATAATAATAAATTCTAAGTATTGAATGTGTTTCTTTGTAAATTTTATCATCATAAACTGAAAATAAGTCATTCATGATAAGATTATTCATTCATTTAGAACACGTATATAAGCTATAATAAGCATAGTTTAATGGATTTCATAATACTAACGCTTTTTCATAAAAGAGTTCTTATGTATTACAAATGTTTTGGATAAAACTATAAAATAGGTATAGTTATGATACATCACATAACACACACGTACAAAAAGGGTACATTCATACAGAAAGGTTTTACACTCCCGCACACAACTTGTAAACTTGTTAACCTAAATTGTGAGACAATCTCTTTCCGTACGTCCGAGTGCGGGATATAAAATTCCTGTTAGTTATAATCAGAGTCTCCTGGAGGGAGAACGTGATAGTTGTGTATAGATCTATATTGGGTTTGACACCCCACACCTTGCTGCTAGCTATAGTTGGACCTGCAGGTCTACGGGTGACAAATGTCATTTCAGTTTTACGACGCCTGAGAAACGTCGTGGCAGGTTCATTTAGTCATAGTATGATTATAGCGGCTCACATAAGGATATAACAATACATAAAGTTTACGGGATTTTTATAAAACTTAAAAGGGTTTTATGTCGATTTTAAAATCACTTTTTATCTCAATAAGTACAGGTATTACTGTACACTTTCGGTTTTGGTATTTATGACTACACATCATTTGAAACCACATTTATAACTTTAAGTATAGACAATACTTGTTATTTTTCTCGGTCCTGAGATTTAGGACTACATATACATAAAGTATTAACAAACATAAGAATTTGCGGGAACTTCATTTAATTCAAGCGCGTTTATGTCAATTTAAACACATATCATTTCCTAATAGTAAGAGAGGTTACTTATACATTTTGGTCATCGGTTGTAAGACTACATTACATAAATTTTATAAAGAAAATATCAGATTTTCCGGATACATATTCTATCGCTTTTACAAGGAAAACGGTTTACTTCTCCAACCAAATCTCTTATGAACTCACCAACCTTTGTGTTGACACTTTTCAAAACTACTTGTATTCTCAGGAAATTCAGTGAAAACAGGAAATCAACAACGTTTTGAGGATGGGACGATAAATCGTCAAACAGTTCATTTTGTTTCATAATGTAATTGATTCGAATCATGTAAACATATACTTTGGTGTAACTTTTTCAATTATATTTATGATGGTTGTATTTACTTTGAGCACTATTATACTCGTTGTTGTGATACTCTACATGAAGTCCTCCACCCCCGGACGTTTCCGCCATCCTTGGTTTGGGGGTGTGACAGGATCTATGTTTTATCTATTGAACATACAAATTTAAATTGCAAAACAAGAACCCTAGAGGAGAGAGACTAATATCAAAATTAACAAACTAGGGTTTAGTAATTACATACCTTTTAATTGTTATAGTAAACAATTGATAATTCCCTTGATCTTGATCTTGATCTTCTTGGAAGCTTAGCACCACAAGTGTAATGCCTCTAATGGAATCACACCCAAACTAGCAAGAAGGAAAGT
Organism: Lactuca serriola; assembly: GCF_051521515.1. Classification (NCBI taxonomy): domain Eukaryota; kingdom Viridiplantae; phylum Streptophyta; class Magnoliopsida; order Asterales; family Asteraceae; genus Lactuca; species Lactuca serriola. The sequence continues at coordinate 133,084,378 of NC_136410.1, forward strand.
AGAAGGAGAGAGAGGGAGTATGCAATTTTCGGCCCTAAGGGTTTCTTCCAAAGAAAGAGTCACCAAAATGTGAACCAGGAGGCTCCTTATATAGTTGAGGGATCTAGGGTTTAGGAAAAACCCTAATGCTCCTTGCTTAGGGCCTAAGAAAAGCCAAAGGCCTTATCCAAGCCCCCTTGGACGAAATCCTTAGGGTTTCCCCTATAGATTTCGTCCACCTCCTTCCAAGGAGGTTCTGGAGCCTTCCACTCAACTATTAGATAATTGCAAACTAGTCCCTGCACTTTATAATTAATTCTTTTAACCCCAAAATTAATTCTGATTAATTTCTGGCTAACAATTAATTTAAACAAAATGATTTATTATTAATATATTAATCTTTTAACATATTAATAAATTCATTTATATTAATTTATTAATCTTATAATAAATTAATATCTCTCCTTTCATAATTTCCTTGTCCGGTTGCTAGGTTTGAGGGCAACCCAAAAGGACTGTGCTGCTATCAATTCAAGTACATACCAATTATAGTTATGGGCTTAGACACCTAATCCAACAATTTTACCCTAAGGGCGGTTAGTAGTGTTTGATTGAGTGTTTCGTGGGAATTGCAGCCGGAGGATTTCCGGAGCAGCAGCAACAGTCAGACAGTTTCCACACAGATCAGCTGCTTCTTCGAGGCGAGTTACCTTCCAGTAGCGGTGGGTCTACAGCCACAATGCCAGCCCACCAGTAGGGTTCGTAAGTTAGGTGATTGTCTTTGTGATATCATCTAGGTTTGCTACTACCTTATATGTTATATGCTTGCATGATATGTTGTAAGTGTAGAGTTCGGTTGATAGGACCGAAGGGTAGTCAGACACCCCAGATACGTCTGAAGGTATGTGATGATATGTTGGCATGTTGGCTTGTATGTTATATGCGATAGAGGTATTAGGAGTGGACCAGTCCCCGAGGTTCGGTTGTTCGGATCGATGGGTAGTCAGCACCCCAGAATGGCTTTGACACGGGTAGGTTAGCGCCCCAGAATGGCTTGACACGGGTAGGTCTGGCACCCTAGAAATGCCTAGTAGTACGTATGTGATATGATTGTATGGTATGTGGTACGACGGGGGAACTCACTAAGCTTCGTGCTTATAGTTTTCTGTTTTGCTTTAGGTACCTCTTCAGCGAAGGGGAAGGAGTCGGCGCGGTAGCGGCACATCATACACACACTTGGTTTTCCGCATTATGATATATTCTGGGATTGTACTCTGACACTATTACTATTTTCATGTGTTGGGTATTTAGACACGAGATATGTTTAATGAAATGATATGATTGTATGACGTTTTACTATAAATATTTTACAAACTACTTAATTTAAATGAAATTTTTGGACGTGAAATTTGGGATGTTACAAGTTGGTATCAGAGCCCTGGTTTGAGGGATTCGGACACACCTTCGGGAGTGTTTGGACTCAAATCGAGGGATTAAAAGATTTTGAAAAAGGAAATGTTTTCTAAAAGTTAAGTAAAGAGTTTTTAAGAAAGAACGAAGTGTGTGAGGTGCGCTACCGACTGAGCTCAAGTAAGTATTCCCCAAAATACCCATACAAGTTTATGTTACGTTTATCAGTTTCAGTAGAACAACATGATAGAATAGGACTAAGGATCTAGGAGTGATGCCTTATGTGCCTGCTTTATGTGCTTCAGCTTATGAGGGTTGCATGATAGTATTGAGTAGACAGTAGTAGGATGGCCTGTTCAGGTTATGCCTGGTAGTAGGAGCTTAGCATTGCATGCTAGTGCAGTTCTTGTTATGAGGATATAGTTGCTTGAGATTGTTCCCTTTTGTCCGAATGTTGTTGCTTTGTGCTATGTGGGCCTTGAGTGATGAAAATTAGTTGTTAGGTGAATACGTTAAGTAACATGTGATCAGGGTGAATAATCTCAGAGTGTTGGATTTGACCCTATTGCGTAGCTCTTATTTGAGTCCTAACCATTGTGGGGATGAGTCCCTTACTCGAAGGATTATCCGGGCCTCGTTGCATGTGGTTGTATTCAGGTAATGGCTAATTGGCATTACTAAGAGACCTTCAGCAGCTGAGGACTGGGTTGGGTGGAGTCATAGGTTTCCTAGGGTAAGCCTAGGATAAGAGTAGCAGAGATCAGCAGTGGTAAAAGGGATATGGTGGAGTCAAGGCAGTCCTTGAGGAAGGTACAGATAGATGTGGAAGGTAGTATGGGCCCGTACTACTGAAAGCAGAGGATCTGTACCTGAATTGAGTAAGGATAAGACAAGACCGGGGAACTTGTATTAGATGTGATCCCTTTAGAGGTATCAGTATCACTAATGGTTGCATGTATGTAATGCAGAATGGTGGCACTACGTCAGCGGCCAGCAGTTGGCAGGTCTGGAGAGGGATCGGGTTCAGGATCAGGTTCCGAGCCAGCAGATGAGAGGCTACGTGATTTTATCACGTCGAAGATCACCAGAGGCTTCCTTGAGTCGGGATCTCGCACACTGTCCTTTAAGGACTTCAGGGGAAGTAGTGCGCTGGATTTTCACGGGGCGAAGGACCCCATAGCTGCCAGGCAATGGATTGCAAACATTGAGTCTACACAGTTGATTAGCTTCTGCCCTGAGGGGTCGAAGGTGAAATATGCAGCAGGGTGTTTACGAGACTGAGCTAGAGATTGGTGGGAGTCCGTCGGTGACTCATTGGGAGCCTCGGCTGTTGAGGTTATGACCCGGTCGGACTTTGTGACCATGTTCAGGGCAGAGTTTGCACCGGCCATTGAGCTTCAGCAGATGGCCAGGGAGTTCCTAGATATGAGGCAGACGACGGAGACTGTGGCAGAAATCACCACCAAGTTCTGGGAGAGGGCGTTGTTGGTGCCCCAGTACGCGGGTGATGAGGATATGAGGAGGACCCGCTATCATGACATGCTACGAGCTGATATTCGGGTGCATGTCAGTTTTTCAGCTTGCCCTACCCTGGACTCTATGATTGTCAGGGCAAGGGAGAGGGAGATAGATCTGGAGCACATCCGGAAGAGGAAGGAAGAGGAGGGGCAGGTTACGGGAGGGGCTTCGGGGAAGAATCCCAAGGGATCAGATGGTAGGCCGAAAGGCCAGTCAGGACCGGGCCGCTGCAGGAAATGCGGCAGGCCACATGAGGGGGCATGCAGATTGGGATCTTTGGGCTGCTATAAGTGTAGCAAGGCGGGGCACTTTAGCAGGGATTGTACTGCCCCTGCACCGGTTATTCAGAAGTCTGAGTTGCTGTGTTTCCACTGCAACCAGAGGGGCCACAAGAAGGCCAATTGCTCTCAATTGACAGCAGCATCAGCGCCAGTGAAGGCGCCAGCTCCAGCGACCCTACGGATCACTGATGGTCGGAAGGGCAAGGCAGAGGCCCCAGTGGTGAGGAGTCGGGCATTCCAGTTGACCACCGAGGAGGCATGCGTTGCACCCGATGTGGTGATGGGTATGATTTCTTATTTTATGCTATTATGATATGCTGCTGTGATTTTGATATTATATGTATGTGCTTTGTTTAGGATCGTTCCATGTGAACGGTATTCCAGTTCAGGTATTGTTTGATTCGGGCGCTACCCGATCGTTTGTTTCTCTCGCGCTCAGCAAGAGATTTTCCGAGTCTTCAGGCATGTTGGATTGCCCCCTAGATATAGAGATTGCAGATGACCGATCGGTGCGAGCATCGACGGTGTTCCGAGATTGTGTGCTGAGGTTATTTGAGAAGTGTTATCTGGTGGATCTGGTTCCCATACCTTTGCGGGGGAACAAGGTTATTATCGGTATGGATTGGCTAAGCCCCAATGGGGCAGTGATTGACTGCGCGCAGCAGTTGGTGCGGATCAGGACCCCAAGTGGGGGAGAGCTAGTGATTCAGGGCGAGAGGCCGCAGCGAGGAGCAGCCCTATATTCCGCAGCGAGAGCTAGGCGTTACCTCCAGCAAGGTTGCACAGGTTATGTCGCGTATGTTATGGATACCCAGGAGGCAGGCAGAGCGACGGTGGGCGAGGTGCCCGTAGTTCAAGAGTTCGCGGACGTATTCCCCGAGGAGCTGCCAGGGACACCTCCGGAGCGTCAGGTGGAGTTCAGGATCGACCTAGTGTAACAACCCGGATTCCCAGGTATTACTCATTCTTATATTTTGGAGATTTTTGAGGAGACTCGGCGAGTTGGAGCCCAAACTCGTCGAGTATAATCGCGACTATGGGCACTAGTTCGCGTCTAGACTCGGCGAGTCCAAAGAGTGGACTCGGCAAGTCCACGCTGTTTAATGAAACCCTAATTCCCCAGGTTTGGAGCCTATTTAAGGGCACTTATAGCCTCCTATTGCGGCTACCAGTCCCTTGAGAGAACCCTAAGAGAGCTGATTCGTTTTGGGAGACAGGAAGTCACTTTTGGGCCTTTGTATTCCTTGTTTAGCAAGAAGAAGGTGGCAAGAGCAAGGAGGAGGTGAGATTCCAGCAGATCCAGAGTCCAGAGGATTCATTTTGAGGTAATAGTTCGAACCTCCTTCAGTTTTAGGGTTGATCTTTAGAGTTAGGGTTTTCTAACACCTTTGGGGAGTGATTATGTGAAGCAAATGGTCCCTCTTTGAGTTTGTGCCTTGGATCTGGACTCAAAGAGGTCCAGAGACCTTAACCCTTGGAGCTTTTTGGGTTATTATGGAGTTATTGGACCTAGGTTGTCACTTTTGGGACCAAATCTCCTTTATATGCCTTGTGGGGGTTGTACAAGCATCAAGTTTCGAACTTTACGTGACATTCATGCTTGGGAAGGACAGATCTATGGTTTGGGAAATTAGATCTGACCTCAGAAGGTCAATAGAGTTTGTGCATGGCATGAACTCGCCGAGTTGTTCTTGAGACTCGGCGAGTAGGGTTGGGGTTTCACGTGGATTGTTCAGCAAGTAGACTCGTCGGGTTGGGGGATGACCCAGTGAGTCAGGGAGAGTCAATAAGGGGCTGAGTCAAGCCTGAACTCGCTGAGCTGTTCTTGAGACCCGGCGAGTTGAGTCGTGGTGGCCCCGCGATTCATGACAGGTGGAACTCGTCGAGTTAGGGAAGTACTCGACGTGTCAAGGGAGGATCCGAGGGAGTCAGTGAACACGTATAGACTCGCCGAGTCGCCCTAGTGCACTCGCCGAGTCCAGTCAAAGTTGACCGTTGACCATTGACCAGAGTTGACCAGTGTTGACTTGATAGGGTTAGTCAACCTTAGTTGTGAAAGTGTTAATTAGAGATATATTGTGTTATAGGAGGATTATAGCTCGGGGGATCGAGTGCGGGTGATTTCCTAGATTTGTGAGTTATCGAGATACGCGAGGTGAGTCTTCTCACTATACTTTACCTTGATTAGGTAATCAGAGTTATGTGAAAGAGTATTTGTATGCTATATGTATGTTATGTGTTGTACTGCATTATTTCTATGTGATTTATGTTGTGCCTGTTTATAGAGTTGGAACGGGAAGGTTCACAGAGTAGGGTCCACGGACCCACAGAGTTATAGCCTCGAGTGGCTAATATGTGTTATGTGTGGTATTTTGGGGAACTCACTAAGCTTTGTGCTTACAGTGTTGGTGTTGTTTGTTTCAGGTACTAGTGATGACCGTGGGACGGCGCCGGCTTGATCAATACACACACACGGGATTTTTATGTTATCAGATCTTGGGATTATTATATGGCAGGGATTGAGTTTAAAACATTGATGTTTTATGAATGCTAAATAATTTGTGTTTTTATAAAATGCGAAAAATTGTTTTGAAATTTACGGTGTTACAAGTTGGTATCAGAGCCTTGTTTTGAGGGATTCGAGTACACCTTCGGGCGTATTTGAACTCAAACTGAGGATTTGAGAAGTATTTTCAAAGAGAGTAAAAGATTTTTGGAAAAACACAGAGCAGAGTTGTGTGTACGATCAGTCCGCGCCCGAACGGTGATTTCCCAAAATACCCTCATGTTATGTGATATTGATATTGATATGATGTATTCTCATGCTAGAGTTGGCTAGGTACTCCTATTAGGACTAGAGTGGCCTGATTTGTGATGCCTTAGCCTAGGGAGAGGTGAGCTGCTATGAGATGCTTGAGAGTGAGTAGGTAGCAGCAAGGGGCTTATGAGAGATCGGTTAGAGAGTGGATTATGCATAATAGAGTACTTGGAGCTTGGGATCCGAAGAGGAGGACTTGCGGTGTATTCTGATGCGGTGCGGACAGTAGTATTGGGCTCGTACTACTTAAAGCACCGGGGCGGTGTACATCCCAAGCAAGAATCTTTGGAATGCCCAGGGATCAAGGAGGAATGAGTTGTCGAGTGTGAGTATGCTCGAATGAATTCTAATTTATCGTATGTTGTATTTCAGAGGTAGATCATGGTGAGGACACGTCTTATGCCTGAGAGCAGTAGGGCCAATGATGAGGAGATCCGCCGGACCATCCATGAGGAGGTGGCTGCGGCCATCAGGGCAGAGATACCAGAGATGTTTGGGTCTATTAAGACCACGTTGATTGAGACTTTCGACGAGCGTTATGCCGCTCTTTCTGAGGCTGCTGCTGCAGCGGCCACCGCAACTATTGCTACCGCGAGGCCGCAAGGTGGTGATGCGTTGCTGTTCCGAGAGTTCAGCAACACAAAACCGCCGGAGTTTGATGGGACCCAGGACCCGGTGTCAGCTATGAGATGGATTTCTGACATAGAGGGGTTTTTCTTCACTTGCTCATCTCCTGAGCATTTGAGAGTTCGGTTCGCGCTGAACCAGCTTCGCTTGGGAGCGAAGGACTGGTGGAAGTTTGTGACGGCGCACTTTACGCCTGCTGAGCTTGCGGCAGTGACCTGGGAGAGGTTCACTACAAAGTTTCGAGATGAGTACGTTCCCCAGGTGGAGAGGGAGCGTTTGGCCCAGGAGTTTCTGACCCTCAAGCAGGGTACTGAGTCTGTTACGGTGATTACCAGGATGTTCCACGAGAGGGCGATGTTCTGCCCTAAGCATGTGTCCACTGAGCAGGCACGTATGAGCCGATATTTGAGTATTTTGAGGCGAGACATCCGGGAGTTCGTGGCGAACTCCTCGTACCGGACCTTTGCCGAACTTCAGGCAAATGCCCGGAAGAGGGAGATTGAGCTAGAGACTCAGGCCAGGGAGGAGGCGGAGTCTCAAGGGAGGGATCGGCGACCGGCACAGTCCCAGTCGGCAGCCAAGCGGGCCAAGCCCACTGATCCCAAATCGGGGAGCCAGAAGGGCCGCACTTGTGGAAAGTGCGGCAAGGGTCATGATGGAGTATGTAGAACTGGATCTTGCTACAAATGTGGCAAGGAGGGGCATATGATCAAGGACTGCCCCAAGGGGTTTGCAGTGTGTTTCCACTGCAACCAGACCGGACACCGGAAGGCGGAGTGTCCGCAGTTGCGGGGATCAGCTCAGGGAGCACCTCAGGGATCTGCCCCTGCCGCCATCAGAGCTACCGAGAGTCGGACAGTGAAGGCCGAGGCGCCGAGGGCACGAGGGAGAGCCTTCCGCGCAGCGCCCCATGTCGTGGATGGTATGTGTTCTTTCGTGTATTTATTTTGATGTTGAGATATTATGCTTATATTATGTTATGCGTAGGTACTTTTCTTGTGAATTCTGTACCTGCCTTGGTGTTATTTGACTCGGGTGCGAGTCGGTCTTTTGTATCTTTGGCTTTTAGTCAGCATATCAATGTTAGTCGTGAGGCATTGAGTCGGCCTCTGAGAGTTTCCATAGCTAACGAGAGGGTGATATATGCCACGGAGGTTCTCCGGGGGTGCGTGTTCGAGATTTTCGGTGTTGAGTTCTCGATTGATTTGGTTCCTATTGCGATGGGTGATGTCTGTGTCATTGTGGGCATGGACTGGTTGAGCAGATTCAGTGCGGTTATCGACTGCGAGCGATAGCTGGTGACCATACGAGACCCTAGTGGGGGAGTTCTAACGGTGTACGGCGATAGTACACGTTCTGGATCAGCGTTTTGTTCGGCCGCTAGGGTGAGGCAGTGTCTACAGCAGGGCTGTAAGGGTTTTGTGGCGTATGTGATGGATACGCAGGTGGATTCCGAGAGGCCGAGGTCAGTTGAGGAGGTTCCGATATTGCGTGAGTTCCCGGATGTATTTCCAGAGGAGCTGCCGGGTGTACCTCCTGTGCGGCAAGTGGAGTTCAGTATCGATTTGGTCCCGGGGGCCGCGCCTATCGCTAAGGTGCCTTATCTCCTTGCACCTCCAGAGATGCAAGAGTTATCCTCGCAGCTTCAGGAGCTGCTGGGAAAGGGGTTTATTCGGCCGAGCAGCTCGCCGTGGGGAGCGCCTATCCTGTTTGTCAAGAAGAAGGATGGTTCACACCGGATGTGCATCGATTACCGGGAGTTGAACAAGCTGACGGTCAAGAACCGTTACCCGTTGCCGAGGATCGACGATTTGTTCGATCAGTTGCAGGGAGCATCTTGGTTCTCCAAGATTGATTTGAGGTCTGGATATCATCAGGTGAGGGTGCGAGATGAGGACATCCAGAAGACAGCGTAGGACGCGTTATGGGCATTACGAGTTTGTGGTGATGCCTTTCGGGCTCACCAATGCCCCGGCAGTGTTCATGGATCTCATGAACCGAGTGTGCAGGCCGATGCTGGATCGGTCAGTGATTGTATTCATCGATGACATTTTGGTATATTCGAGATCTAGAGAGCAGCATGAGGAGCATTTGAGGGATATCCTCGGAGTTCTGAGATCGGAGAGGCTTTATGCCAAATTCCCCAAGTGTGATTTCTGGTTGCGAGAGGTCCAGTTCCTAGGTCATCTCGTCAACCAGAAAGGGATATTGGTCGACCCGGCCAAAGTTGAGGCGGTGATGAGTTGGGAGGTGCCGAGGTCACCCTCCGAGATCAGGAGTTTCCTAGGGTTGGCGGGTTATTATCGAAGATTTATCAAGGATTTCTCTAAGCTCGCAGTGCCACTCACCAGGTTGACCCGGAAGGGCGTCACTTTTTCATGGGGCCCCGAGCAGCAGGCCTCCTTTGAGACGCTTCACCGAAGGTTATGCGAAGCCCCGGTGTTAGCCCTCCTGGAGCGGTGCTGATGCAGAGAGGGCATGTGATAGCATACGCATCGAAGCAGCTGAAACCTCATGAGACGAGGTATCCCACCCATGATCTAGAGTTGGGGGCAGTGGTGTTCGCCCTCAAGATTTGGCGTCACTATCTGTATGGGGTTCGGTGTACAATATACACGGACCATAAGAGTCTGAAGTATTTGATGGATCAACCCAACCTAAATATGAGGCAGAGGAGGTGGTTGGATGTGGTCAAGGATTATGATTGTGAGATTCTGTACCATCCGGGAAAGGCTAATGTGGTAGCCGACGCCCTGAGTCGCAGGGCAGAGAGCGCCCCATTGCGAGGTGTATGCTTGCGATTGACCGTGATGGCTCCGGTGTTGGACACCATTCGTGGAGCACAGGCTGAGGCCGTGAGATCGAAGAACCAAAAGAGGGAGAGAGTTTTTGGGTTGGTATCGGAGTTCGTTACCGATGGTCGGGGGCTTATGACTTTTCAGGGGCGTATATGGGTACCGTTTATGGGTGGGGCGCGTACCATTTTGATGGAAGAGGCTCATCGGTCGAAATTCTTGATCCATCCTGGGGCCACTAAGATGTATGTGGACCTGAGGAGGGAGTATTGGTGGCCCTGTATGAAGAGGGATGTTGCATGGCTTGTTGAGAGGTGCTTAACCTGCCGGAGGGTTAAGGCCGAGCACCAGAGACCGCATGGTAAGTTGCAGTCGTTGGAGGTTCCCGAATAGAAGTGGAAACAGATCGCCATGGATTTTATCACCAAATTGCCAAGGACTGCTAGGGGAGTCGATGCAATTTGGGTGATTGTGGACAGGTTGATGAAGAGCGCCCACTTCCTTGCTATTAGTGAGAGCTCTTTCGAAGAGAAGTTAGCAGAGATGTACGTGAGGGAGGTGGTATCTCGGTATGGGGTGCCGATCTCGATTGTCTCAGACCGGGATGTACATTTCACTTCCAGATTCTAGAAGAAGTTTCATGAGGAGTTGGGTACTAGGCTACATTTTAGTACCGCATATCTCCCCCAGACAGACGGACAGAGTGAGCGGACGATTCAGACACTCGAGGACATGCTCCGGGCATGTGTGTTGGATTTCGGGGGGAGTTGGGATACGTACTTGCCCTTGGTGGAGTTTTCCTACAACAACAGCCATCATTCGAGCATTGGTATGCCGCCCTTTAAGCTGTTGTATGGGAGGAGGTGTCGGACCCCCATTTGCTAGGGAGAGGTCAGACAGCGTGTGATGGGCAGTACAGAGATCGTGCTTCAGACGACAGAGCAGATCCAGCAGGTCAGGCAGAGGTTGTTGACCGCTCAGAGTCGTTAGAAGAGTTATGCAGACAGACGTCGGTCCGAGCTTGAGTTTCAGGTCGCGCGACTTTGTGCTTCTGAAGGTCTCTCCTTGGAAAGGAGTGATTCGATTCAGGAAGAGGGGCAAGTTGGGGCCCCGATATATTGGTCCATTCCGGGTGGTTGCGAGGGTAGGCAGGGTAGCCTATCGTTTGGATTTGCCAGCAGAGTTGGGGCAGATTCACAACACTTTCCATGTGTCGCAACTGCGGAAGTGTATAGCCGATGAGTCGGTAGTGGTTCCATTAGAGGATATTCAGGTGGATGCGAGCCTGAATTATGCTGAGAGACCAGTGGCAATCAAAGATTGGAAAGTCAAGGTTCTAAGAAACAAGGAGGTACCCTTGGTTTTGGTTCAGTGGCAGCATCGGAAAGGGTCCGAGATGACTTGGGAGCCAAAGCGTGAGATACGTGAGCAGCATCCGGAGTTATTTGCAGAGCGAGACTTCGAGGGCGAAGTCTAGTTCTAGTGGGGAGAATTGTAACAGCCCGGATTCCCAGGTATTATTCATTCTTATATTCTGGAGATTTGTGAGGAGACTCGGCGAGTTGGAGCCCAAACTCGCCGAGTATAATCGCGGCTATGGGTACTGGTTCGCGTCTGGAATCGGCAAGTCCAAAGAGTGGACTCGGCGAGTCCACGCTGTTTAATGAAACCCTAATTCCCCGGGTTTGGAGCCTATTTAAGGGCACTTATAGCCTCCCATTGTGGCTACCAGTCCCTTGAGAGAACCCTAAGGGAGCTGATTCGTTTTGGGAGAGAGGAAGTCACTTTTGGGCCTTTGTATTCCTTTTTTAGCAAGAAGAAGGTGGCAAGAGCAAGGAGGAGGTGAGATTCCAGCAGATCCAGAGTCCAGAGGCTTCATTTTGAGGTAATAGTTCGAACCTCCTTCAGTTTTAGGGTTGATCTTTAGAGTTAGGGTTTTCTAACACCTTTGGGGAGTGATTATGTGAAGCAAATGGTTCCTCTTCGAGTTTGTGCCTTGGATCTGGACTCAAAGAGGTCCAGAGACCTTAACCCTTGGAGCTTTTTGGGTTATTATGGAGTTATTGGACCTAGGTTGTCACTTTTGGGACCAAATCTCCTTTATATGCCTTGTGGGGGTTGTACAAGCATCAAGTTTCGAACTTTACATGACATTCATGCTTGGGAAGGCCAGATCTATGGTTTGGGAAATTAGATCTGACCTCAGAAGGTCAATAGAGTTTGTGCATGGCATGAACTCGCCGAGTTGTTCTTGAGACTCGGCGAGTAGGGTTGGGGTTTCACGTGGATTGTTTAGCGAGTAGACTCGCCGGGTTGGGGGATGACCCAGTGAGTCAAGGAGAGTCAATAGGGGGCTGAGTCAAGCCTGAACTCGCCGAGCTGTTCTTAAGACTCAGCGAGTTGAGTCGTGGTGGCCCCGCGATTCATGACAGGTGGAACTCGTCGAGTTAGGGAAGTACCCGACGTGTCAAGAGAGGATCCGAGGGAGTCAGTGAACACGTATAGACTCGCCGAGTCGCCCTAGTGCACTCGCCGAGTCCAGTCAAAGTTGACCGTTGACCATTGACCAGAGTTGACCAGTGTTGACTTGATAGGGTTAGTCAACCTTAGTTGTGAAAGTGTTAATTAGAGATATATTGTGTTATAGGAGGATTATAGCTCGGGGGATCGACCGCGAGTGATTTCCGAGATTTGCGAGTTATTGAGATACGCGAGGTGAGTCTTCTCACTATACTTTACCTTGAGTAGGTAATCAGAGTTATGTGACAGAGTATTTGTATGCTATATGTATGTTATGTGTTGTACCGCATTATTTCTATGTGATTTATGTTGTGCCTGTTTATAGAGTTGGAACGGGAAGGTTCACAGAGTAGGGTCCACGGACCCACAGAGTTATAGCCTCGAGTGGCTAATATGTGTTATGTGTGGTATTTTGGGGAACTCACTAAGCTTTGTGCTTACAATGTTGGTGTTATTTGTTTCAGGTACTAGTGATGACCGTGGGAAGGCGCCGGCTTGATCAATACACACACACGGGATTTTTATGTTATTAGATCTTGGGATTATTATATGGAAGGGATTGAGTTTCAAACATTGACGTTTTATGAATGCTAAATAATTTGTGTTTTTATAAAATGCAAAAAATTGTTTTGAAATTTACGGTGTTACACCTAGTCCCTGGTGCGGCTCCGATAGCCAAGGCACCCTATCGGTTGGATCCTCCTAAGATGCAGGATTTGTCTACGCAGCTGTAGGAGCTGCTAGACAAGGGATTTATTAGACCGAGCAGTTCACCCTGGGGAGCCCCGATTCTGTTTGTAAAGAAGAAGGACGGGTCGCATCGGATGTGTGTAGATTATCGGGAGCTGAATAAGGTAACGGTGAAGAACCGTTACCCACTCCCGAGGATTGATGACCTCTTTGACTAGCTTCAGGGAGCATCTTGGTTCTATAAGATTGATCTGCGTTCAGGATATCATCAGATGAGGGTCAGGGAAGAGGATGTGCAGAAGACTGCGTTTCGGACGCGCTATGTCCACTACGAGTTTGTGGTGATGCCCTTCGGGCTCACCAATGCCCCTGACGCGTTCATGGACCTCATGAACCGCGTGTGTAGACCGATTTTAGACTGGTCGGTGATAGTGAGTATTGATGATATCTTGGTTTATTCCAAGACGCAGGAGGAGCATGAGGAGCACCTGCAGGAGGTGCTGGAGACCTTGAGGAGGGAGAGCTTGTACGCCAAGTTCTCCAAATGTGAGTTTTGGTTGCGTGAGGTGCAGTTTCTTGGGCACCTTGTCAACCAGACCGGGATTTCAATAGACCCAACCAAGGTGGAGGCCGTGATGAGATGGGAGGTTCCAAAGTCTCCATCCGAGATTCGGAGTTTCCTGGGATTAGCAGGCTACTACCGGAGATTCATTCAGGACTTCTCCAAGATAGTCGTACCCCTGATACGGTTGACCAAGAAAGCCGTGGTATTTCGATGGGGGCCTTAGCAGCAGGCAGCGTTTGAGGTTCTGAGGTAGAGATTGTGCGAGGCGCCAATCTTAGTCCTGCCAGAGGGCGTAGAGGATTTTGTGGTATACTGTGACACGTCTATTTCAGGTTTGGGCACGGTATTGATGCAGAGAGGGCATTTCATTGCTTATGCCTCGAGGCAGCTGAAGCCTCACGAGGCAAATTACCCGACACATGATTTAGAGCTGGGTCGGTGGTCTTCGCCCTCAAGATTTGGCGGCATTACCTCTATGGGGTTCGGTGTACCATTTACACGGACCACAAGAGCCTGAGGTACCTCATGGACCAGCCGAATCTGAACATGAGGCAGCGTCAGTGGCTCGATGTGGTAAAGGATTATGATTGTGAGATCCTTTACCACCCGGGGAAGGCCAATGTGTGGCTGATGCGCTTAGCCGCAAGGCGGCACCGATCAGGGATATTTTTGTGCGGATGACAGTGGTGACTCCGCTATTGGAGCAGATTCAGGAAGCCTAGCAAGAAGACATGAAGGAGGAACACCGAAAGAGTGAGCGTATAGTGGGTCAGGTTTCCTCCTTTGATTATGACAGCCGAGGATTACTGACACTACACCGTAGGGTGTGGGTGCCGTATCACGGAGGCGTGCGCCAGGTCTTGATGGAGGAAGTGCACAAATCCCGATTCTCCATTCATCCCGGGGCAACGAAGATGTATAGGGATCTTCGTTTAGACTATTGGTGGCCCTGCATGAAGCGGGATGTGGCTTGGTATGTGGAGCGGTGTCTGACCTGCAGGAAGGTCAAGGCCGAGCATCAGAGACCGCACGGCAAGATGCAGCCGTTGGATATCCCGTTGTGGAAATGGGAAGATATTACGATGGATTTTATCACGAAGCTTCCCAGGACCGCGCGAGGAGTGGATTCGATATGGGTCATCGTGGATCGATTGACCAAGAGCGCCCATTTTATTCCGATTCAGGAGAGCATATCGGCCGAAAAGTTGGCCGACATCTATCTCCGGGAGATAGTGGTGCCAGTATTAGTGATTTCAGATAGGGATGTGCGTTTCACTTCCAGGTTTTGGAAGAAGTTTCATGACGAGTTGGGCACCCGTCTGCATTTTAGCACCGCCTTTCACCCGCAGACAGATGGTCAGAGTGAGCGGACCATCCAGACTCTTGAGGATATGTTGCGGGCATGCGTGCTAGACTTCGGTGGTGTTTGGGATACCTATCTTCCTCTAGCTGAGTTCTCATAGAACAACAGCTATCACGCGAGTATTGACCGTCCTCCCTTCGAGATGTTGTACGGGAGAAGGTGCAGGACCCCTATATGTTGGGGCGAAGTTGGCCAGAGGGTCATGGGGAGCACCGAGGTGGTGCTCAAGACGACCGAGAGGATTCAGCAGGTGCGGAGTAGGCTTCAGACCGCTCAGAGTCGGCAGAAAAGTTACGCCGATAAGCGTCGATCAGACCTGGAATTCCAGGTCGGGGATATGGTTCTCTTGAAGGTGTCGCCATAGAAGGGTGTCATCTGATTCAGGAAGCGGGGCAAGTTGGGCCCAAGGTATATCGGACCGTTCAGGGTTGTAGCCCGGGTGGGCAAGGTGGCGTACCGGCTGGATCTATCAGCCGAACTCAGTCAGATCCACAACACTTTCCACGTCTCTCAACTGCGGAAGTGCCTAGTGGACGACTCAGTGGTGGTGCCTTAAGAGGATATCCAGGTTGATGACAGCCTGAATTACATTGAGCGGCCAGTAGCGATCCTCGACCGGAAGTTAAAGGATCTGAGGAACAAGAGGGTGGAGCTAGTAAAGGTGCAATGGCAACACCGGAAGGGTTCGGAGTGGACTTGGGAACCGATAAAAGAGATGTGGGAGCACTATCCCGAGCTTTTCCAAGAGCGAGCAGCAGACTTCGAGGACGAAGTCTAAAATAAGTGAGGGAGATTTGTAGCACCCGGTTCCTGGTATGTACTTTAAACTAAGCAATTTTGCATTTTTAGCTGGAACTCGGCGAGTTGTAGGCCCAACTCGCCAATTAGGGTCGGGATTTCGAGCACGTTTAAGTTGGCGACTCGACGAGTCCATATCCTGGACTCAGCGAGTCCGCCAGTTTGGAAGAAACCCTAATTTCAAAGGGGTTGCACCCTATTTAAACATCGTTTTGTGCCTCATAACAGCCCCCATTGCATCCAGAACACTCCCTCTCGAAGCCCTAACCCCTCTTTTGGTATATTTGGGTGTTTTTGGTATAATTCCTTGAAGTTTTGGAGGGCAGAAGAAGGTAGATCAAGAGGAGAGGAAGAAGATATTGAATCTTTGTGCCATTTCTAAGCTTCTAGAGGTATTAGACTAGAAACCCTCTCTATTCCTTCATTATTATCTCATTAAGAGCTTATGATAGTCATTTTAAGGCCTCTTCTAGTCTTGATCTTTGAGTAATGAGCTTATAGTGTTAAGGGACTTCAGATCTAGGCACGATTGGGCTCTAGGAGCTCAGATCTACTGCCTTTTTGGAGCCATATTGCATGGAAGCCCTAGATCTACTCTTTTAGTGCATTTTAAGCCCTAAAACCTTCATTGGTGTTTATTTATACGTAAAGTTGGAAGCTTTATATTATAATCAAGCACTAAGAACCCAGATCCATGAATGGAATGCACTGGATTCAAGCAAGATCGAGTATATAGAAGTTGCATGCATGCGACTCGGCGAGTCGTTCTTCGTACTCGGCGAGTCGAGTCGCGAGTACCGATTTTCCCTTTTGAGTTAGGCCGAGTGGGACCAGTAAGCTTTAAGTGGACTCAGTGAATCGGAAGCCAGACTTAGTGATGGAGGGACTCGGCGAGTCTATGCCCTGACTCGGCGAGGTCCAAGGCAACCTTCTTGCCTCAAGAATAGACTCGACGAGTTGTTCATACAACTCGGCGAGTCACAGACCAAAGTGTTCGTCAGATGAAGATGAACTCGACGAGTTGTTTATACAACTCGACGAGTCGGATGAAGGACAATTGGATATCAGTTTAGAAAGAGAACTCTTCGAGTCTATGTCTAACTCGACGAGTAGGAATGCGAGTAAGGTCAATCGACTGGATAGGGACTCGACGAGTTGGCGAGTCGAGTCAACTGGAAGTTGACTTTGACTTTGACTTTTGACTTGGATAGGGGTAAAGTGGTCATTACCCTAAGGGCGGTTAGCAGTGTTTGATTGAGTGTTTCGTGGGAATTGCAGTCGTAGGATTTCCGGAGCAGCAGCAGCAGTCAGACAGTTTCCGTGCAGATCAGCTGCTACTTCGAGGTGAGTTACCTTCCAGTAGCGGTGGGTCTACGACCACACACCAGTAGGGTTCGTAAGTTAGGTGATTGTCTTTGTGACATCATCTAGGTTTTCTACTACCTTATATGTTATATGCTAGCATGATATGTTTTATGTGTATAGTTCGGTTGATAGGACCGAAGGGTAGTCAGACACCCCAGATACGTCTGACAGTATGTGATGATATGTTTGCATGCTGGCTTGTATGTTATATGCGATAGAGGTAGTAGGAGGGGACCACTCCCCGAGTTTCGGTTGTTCGGACCGATGGGTAGTCAGCACCCCAGAGTGGCTCGACACGGGTAGGTCAGCGCCCCAGAATGGCTTGACATGGGTAGGTCAGGCACCCTAGAAATGTCTGGCAGTACGTATGTGATATGATTGTATGGTATGTGGTACGACAGGGGAACTCACTAAGCTTCGTGCTTACAGTTTTCAGTTTTGTTTCAGGTACCTCTTCAGCGAAGGGGAAGGAGCCGGTGCGATAGCGGCACATCATACACACACTTGGTTTTCCGCATTATGATATATTCTGGGATTGTACTCTGACACTATTACTATTTTCATGTGTTGGGTATTTAGACACGAGATATGTTTAATGAAATGATATGATCGTATGACGTTTTATTATAAATGTTTTACAAACTACTTAATTTAAATGAAATTTTTGGACGTGAAATTTGGGATGTTACAATGAATTATAAGGTTTTTAATTCGGAAATTAAGAAAAAATATGTTTGAGTATGTCCAAAAATAAAAATATTCTAGAACAATAAAATAATAAAAATATTCTTGAACATATTTATTCTA
Source organism: Lactuca serriola (assembly GCF_051521515.1). NCBI lineage: Eukaryota > Viridiplantae > Streptophyta > Magnoliopsida > Asterales > Asteraceae > Lactuca > Lactuca serriola. The sequence goes on from NC_136410.1 coordinate 133,101,914, forward strand.
GAATAACAAATTCTCGATCCAACATATATATATATATATATATATATATATATATATATATATATATATATATATATATATATATATATATATATATATATAGTAAATTACACGAATAGTCCCTATGGTTTGAGGTAATTTGTGCATTTGGTCCCTAACTTATTTTTTTTTAACTCCGAAGATCCTTAATGTTTGTTTTTGTTACGCGCTTGGTCCCTACTGTTTGTTATTGTTACGCGCTTGGTCCCTATCTTACCTAAAAAACTATATTTTAAATAGTGAAAAATGGTGGGGTAGGTAAGGTAAGGTGACGGGGGTGGTGTTGGGGGTGTGTTTATTTAAATAAATTAAAAAATCAATGGCAAAATAGTCTTTTTAGGTAAAACAGGAACCAAACGCATAACAAAAACAAACAGTAGGGACCTTTCGAGTTGAAAAGATAAGTTAGGAACCAAACGCGTAAATTACTGTAAACCATAGAGACCATTCGTGTAATTTACTCATCCTCCTTAATAAATGAAGGTTTTTTTTGCCACATGTCAATATCTTATGAGTTTTGACACTTGTAATTTTGTGGTATTTTTGAATAAACGTTTTTTCCATTTGTCATTTTCTCATTTTTTTTATCTTTCTTAATTAACACATCATATTTACACCTTAATTAATAATTGTCTTAATTGAAAATAACAATTAAATTACAATATTACAACTCATATAATATTTAATATGTTTACTTTTAAATTCAAATTTTAAATTTTAAATTTCAAATTTAAAAAAAAAATTTGTTTAAACCTTCATAATTAATTTTTTTTTTATTTTATCCAACCCGTATAACATACGGGTCTCACAACTACTATGTATTAGACGCAACTATTTTAATTATTTTACAAGGAGACGTACAAATTTGAGTTTTAACATAGATGATAGGCGAGTCCCAATTTTCTTAGATTTACTTTCTTATTGTCGATGTATTGTTCAACGTATTTTGTTTTGGATCAGATATGAAAATATTCAATCTCAATGGTTAGCCCAAAAATCATCCTAATTCTTTTGATGCAATTGATTTTCTTTCGATTTAGCCCAATGTTTGATATGTAATTGTTTATGGAAGCCCAATTTCATACCCAAAATCAAATTAGTTCTAAAAATCAATCTAGTTCTTTTGATCCAATTTATTTTTATTATAATGTTTGTAACATAAATTTGTATGAGAGCGTTATTATATTGGACGATGATGAGTTCAAAAAGATGTCAAATGTTCTGTGACAAATAATTGGTTTTAAAGAACTTTGATCGATAGTTTTTTTGAAGCTTAAGGACGTTTATCTTTATTTATAACTTAAACCAAATAAAATTTAAGATTTTTTTTAAAGAATAAAAGAGTTAAAATATAATATAAATTTGGGACTATTTCAATAAATGAACCAAAATAATGTGACTTTTATACAGCGGATAAAAAAAATTTACCACTAAAAAAGACATATTTGTATTTTTTTAATCCTTTAATTAGAACTTTTTTGTTAACCAAATAAAATCTGTTACTTTTTAATTAACTGAACCAAAATATTAAAATTTTCTTAATACAAAGTTATTTAAAATTTATGATTTGTCAAACTAATGAAACAAAAAATTAGCTTAAAAGGAAAAAGGTAAAGTATATCAAACTTTGTACATTTGGTTCGGTCGAACCGTAATAAAGAAAGGTTAAATTAAAAAAGCAAAAATATATAAAATAAAAAGTTAATATAATAGAGTTATATACTTTAAATAAATGATTTAAAAAAAAAGGTTAATACAAAGAGTTAAATTGAAAAAACAAATGTATGTAAAATAAATCTTCTATCCTAATAAATGAAAATGTTATTGCCACTTGTCATTCTCTCATTTATTTGGCCACATGTCATTTTGTCATAATTTTGAAATATATTTATTTTCCACTTGTCAATTACTTCATTATTCATTTCCACTATATCATTAATTTAGTTTCCATAAATTAAACCTACTATAATAATTATTAATTTCAAATTTGAAATTTCAATTTCAATTTCAAATAAATTTACACTTTAAACATTTGTATTTTAACATTTTATTATAATAACTCGTTTAGTACACGGGTCGAACAATTAAACACATAATTTTAATTAATTAATTTTTTGCACGTTTTTTTTTCTCATAATTTTCACTTATTTCATATTTCAAATTCAAAATAATCTTTTCATCTAATCGCTCATGTTTAACATTATGTTTTAATTAACCCGTATAATATACGGGTTTCACAACTAGTAATTAATATAATAGAGTTATATACTTTAAAAACTTGATTAAAAAAAAAGTTAACATGCCTAATATATATTCAAATAAAGAAAAACAGACATAATAATTGTAAATTTGATGCAATGAAATGACAAATTGAAGTTTATTTAGGATTATGTGAGTTTTTCTAGAACACCCTTTTGACCAATTGCTTTTGATCCAATTAATAAGATTATTGAATCAAATGACTACACGTTTAAAGTTCTAATGTTCATATATATTCTTTTTCTAAAATTTCTATGATTCGGAAATGAAAACTTGATATGGTAACAAGTTGTGGAACATGGTTTCTATTTTTGGTAGTGAATGCAAGGATCTAGTTGAATAGACAATATTCGTTTGCATAATAAGCAATGTTTTGAAGTATGTACAAACCAACCCCTCTAGGAAATTTTTATTTCTAATTTATGCAGAGAATCTTTAAAGCATTCTAATTCAAGTATCTCTTCCTTTAAAGTCCTCTTTATGATATGCTTTTGCTATCTTCATATTTTGTATACATCAATATATTACCCTATACATTAAAACACGTTTTTGCATATTCAGAAAATGTTCCTTTAATTTTGCAAGAATTTATTAGTGGTAGATGCTCTTCCAAAAGATTAAGGAAGTTATCGACAAAAGTGTTGTGGTCTTTATAGTGGCCTTTTGGTAATTAATAACAAAATACTCAAAATGATTATAGTGATGTGTGGTGGTTCTAATGGTAGTGGTGGAAGATAGAGATAAAATTGATGATGGAATAAAAGTCGAGATAGATAAGATATACAAATCACACTTTAACCTTTGAAGATCTTTATTTGCAACAAATGTACAAAAAAGTATATATATGAAATATAGTTTATTAATTAGATTTTAGAATATGTTATTGTTAGTGGACCATTTTGTCTCAAATAAAAACAATGATAAATCTACTTTTATGAGTAATTCAAAGTCTTTTGGATAACTTACATATCATGAATATAGAGGGTCCAAATTATGGTTTTGAATAACTAAAAAAATAAAGAAATGATAATGTGAGTAGCTAGGATGCAAAGTGTAATAGTAGTGGGGAGCAAATGAAGTAAGAGTATATAAACTTGGGAGGAGCATATGATGATTGGGGACTAAAGTAGAAGGAAAGCATGCCCAATTGCCCATTCCATTTCCCTGCTCCCATACATTGAACATGCAAAACAAAATTATACTAAAAACATTCTTTATTGGGAGAAAATATGGAATGACATTATGTTCCTTCCTCAAATAAACTAAAGGAACAATTTTAATCCATTCGTTAGGAAATGTTAAATCCAAAGTCCACCTAAGAAAATCTGAATAAACTTTTTCAAAAAAAATCTAGCTATTGTAAGAATATTAATTAATTTTGTAAAAAAAATAGTAATAGGTCAGACCTAATCCACTAATGTAACTCATCGTGACCTGTATCTAATTGACTTATAATATACCTATTTTATTTTACTAATCAACATAATTAGACATAAAAACTATGTTAAATTACAAAGTGGAATTAACCGGTTGTGTGATACCATATTATTTTGTGAACAAGATATCGACAAATATGTTATGCTTTACAAATGGTTGTATCATACTACTATTTCGTTAAAGAAGATTGTGTATGAGATAGAGATGCATAGGAAAAGGTGCCAAATAGTTTTGAAAGTTTTAGTGGCAGAGTTTGGAGAGGTTTGAGGAGGCAAAGACATGCTTATAGGAGGTGGTGGAGGCCATGGCAATGGTGGGTGGTGGGTTTTATCATCACTCTCCAGTCTCCACGCCGGCAGGCAGCTTTATGTTTCTCATGCCTACTCCCACTCATCAAAATCTCTGTCGCTCTCAACATTCAAAAGCTATTCCACTATCTTTCCATATATATATATATATATATATATATATATATATATATATATATATATATATATATATATATATATATATATATATATATATACACACACACGAACCTAAAGATTTTTGCGAACCAGTTAAATTTTTTGTGTGATTTTTTAAAAATCAAGACTTAAGACATTAACTTGGTCATATAGAAATACAGCCGCATAAAAAAAAATCGAAAAAACTCACATATAAAATGTGTATATATGCACAAACGTAAAAAAAAAAAGGGCTTTTGACATAAAAGTCTTTAAGTTTGTCAGGTCTTGTTCGTTTTATCCATGTGACGATTTTTTGTTCGTTAATATCCAAAATTTGTCATTTTTTTTTTCACTTTTGTCCCTTTTACAAATCTTTGATGTTTTTACCCTAATTATATTTTTCAAATTTGCAAAAAAAAAAAAAAAAAAAAAAAAAAAAAAAAAAAAAAAACCCTCAAGTTTATAAATCGTATATGCTTTTATCCTAAGTATGTTTTCCAAATTTGACAATAAAGTCCTTAAGTTTTTTATATTTTGTCGGTTTTGTCCCTAGACACTTACTATTATAGGTAGCAGGGGCAAAAATGAAAAAAACATGGAATATTTTGGACATTAACGAACAAAAAATTGTCATAGGGACAAAACCAACCAAATCTGACAAACTTAAGGACTTTTAAGTCAAGATCGGCACCTTTTCAAAACATAACAAAATGTTAATACACCAACTGCATCATCAACTAGAACAACTCAAAATCTTTGAATAACCTCAGTTGTTGGTGATAAACGGAATAACCATCGCATGGGTCGACAAACTAAATCCCAAGATCTCGTAAACTGCTGAATGAATCCCATATTGAAGTGCACATACCGAACTCTGAATCTGGTCAACATATCAACCACTACCAATCTTGACGAAATATAACTAATCCATACCGCCAGCTAACCAAGTTCTCTATATTCGATCCATAACCTGAGCGGCCCAAACGTATAACCACCCAAAAATAGTGATACTTTTTTTGTTTTAAAAACCATTAGTACCATACATCAAATGTCTTAACTCCAACCACAAATACAAAATGTCAAAAACATCAGAGTACAAAAATCCATAAGTATGAAATCATGAAGGGGATGATGTGTCATCATGTCGGACCCTACCATTTCATACTAGAAGTACCTGAAACCATAAAAATAAACTGTAAGCACAACAATTCCTTAGTCCCAAAAAGTTGATATCAGATGGCCCAAAAGGCCCAGAGCCACAAGGTGGCCCAAAGATGCGAAGCCCAAATATCACAAGCCCAAGCCCAGCTGAAAGTTGTACGTTGGGCGTACGTTCAGCTACGTTGGGCGTACTTGGCGAACCAAATCGCGACCCAAACACGGTACGTTGGGCGTACCATCACTTACGCGGGGTGTAACTCAACGTAATCCAAAACTGATTTCCTGACTTAACCACTTAAGCAATTTGCCCCCAAACCACACGGAACCTCAAAATAAAGCTCTTAACGCATAAACTCGACACCTTTATGCATTTACATGACTCAATGGGACCCAAAAATCATCTTAGTCCATTAAGACCCATTCTAATCCAACTAAAACATGCATGGACCATTCTTAACCATCAAGCAAGCATTTTTAGAAACTAAGAACATCAGAAGAGGGAAGATCTATCACTCCATGCTTCTAGAGTGGCTCAAACTCACAAGGAGGACTTACTACACCATAAAACTCTTAATCTTGCCCTAAACTCAAATTAGCATAATAAGAGGTCAAGGTAAGAACTTTTTCCCTCCTGAAGCTTCCCAAGAGAGTGAAGATTATGGATCTAAAACCCCAAGGCTACACCAAGCTTGATCACCAAGATACACCTTCTTAAAATAGCACTAAGGACCTTCAAAATCACCTGCAAGCTCAAGAAAGCACCACTAAAGGATATTATGGTTCGAAATGAGGCTTAAAGACAAAGGAGGCTCAAAAATGAAAGAGCCTTGAGCTCATAAGGATGTTTAAATAGTGCCCAAACCCTATAAATTAGGGTTTGGCACTCTTCTCATTACATTGGGCGTATCCCCATCTTACGTTGGGCTTACTCACCCCAGGCACGTGCCCTCCTCCATGCACGCATGGGACTTAACTTGCAACCCTTTTTCCATTAAGGGCCAAATCTGACAAATATTTCAAATTGCCATAACTTCCTCATCTTAGGTCCGTTTCCAACGAACCTTATATCTACGGAAAGGTGGCGAGAAGCCCTACGCTTCTAATGACACACCATAGCCTTCAAACTTCCTGAACAAAACCAAAAATCCTTAAAAGTTTGAGCCAACGCACTTACCAATACCCTTGGGCTCTAAAGCACAACCTGAACTCTTTTATCACACAACCTAACTTATCCATATCTAAAAGGGCCTAAACCATTCTCCTTTATAGCCTCAAAACCTTCTCATACCCAAATCACGACCCATGAGCCTTAAATCACAGAACAATCCGAAACAGGATGTTACAATTCTCTAAATTAGATTCCGCCCTTGAAATCGCTCCTTACTAACACCCAAATCATTCTAATAACCCGAGAAGCGCAACCGAAAAATTCATAGCATAAAACGATCTCCCCAAGACAACCGAACCCAAACGTAAACCTCCAACCCGAAGAAGCATGAACCTTACGCCGCTGCAAAACCACTTCTGCCTCTCCAAAACCTGAAATCTATAATGGTTTGACTCCCTGACAGACCGACCATGATGAAACATCACCATGACAAACCTCATCGAACAACAGGCCCAATAGAACACTTCCAACCCTGATTATCTTGATGCGACCGATGGGAACAAAGTCGTTGACCAAAAACAGTTGCAAAACACTTATTCTCAACATACTAGTTGATCTTGACTGAAACCCAAAAGAAATGGAAGGGTCACCTCGCACTGAAGGACAACCACCGAAACTGCTATCAAAACCCATCTGAAGAATGAACCTTAATACTCTTCCTTTAGTCATCCAAAAAATAACCTGCCAATTCACCTAGGGGCTAAACCCTACACTATGACTGATCCTCTGACAGGCAGAAGCATGCCAATACTAAAATGATGACCATCCCGACCGAAACTATCAACTATTATCTTCAAACCTAAGCCCAAGCTACTTTCCAATAATTAATACCAACTCTGAATGCAAGATCGACTCTCGACTCAAACTTTGGACCAATAAAGGCCGCTCTAGCCCATCCATCAAAACGAATCCAACATTTGATCAGTCCATCGGATCTATCTCAACCAATCACATTGCACACGCAATCACTAAATTTGCCTCACTCCAGCGGATACTACAAGCCGATCTGAAGTCACATGTCACCTCCGGCCCATGATCTATCCAATAACAAAATTTGTGTGGCTCTTTCACAACTCAACACTCATTTCTACGATGGTCCAAACCATCCTAACCCTGTAGTCTCACAACACTTCCACATTGACTAGTGAATGCTACAACACCCCCACAGTCTTACGACACACTCACACTGACTAATGAATGCTACGGCACCCCACAGTCTTACAACACTCTCACACTGACTAGTGGATGCTACATCACCCCGCAGTCTTACAACACTATCACACTTGCCATGGGCTCATCCCACAGTCTTTCCACGATAGGCACGATGTTGCATGTAATCGGGGGTCAGATAGACGGTCGAACATATCATCCACCCGAGAGCGGACAATCATACAAGAACATCACAAACATGCATTAGACCAAGAGTTCTCAGGCTATCCATCTTAGGCTACGAGAGATCCCGAATCACAATCCCCATGGACCTGATCAAACGACAAAGGCCCCGCTGGCCTAACTGAAACTTGCTCAATACTCACAACCATACTTATCTTGGATCCTTTCCGACCGCAAGGAACTCAGGCGTTCAATCCAAATATACCGATTCAAATTCCGACATGGGTACGAACCCTAAAATAGCTCACACTTGGAGCTATCCCCCGACAGTCCCAAGTGATTACCCCCACTAAAATCACCCATTCTCTTACAACCTCGTCTGACAACAAAGAACCGATAGGCCCACTATTGGGCTAGGTAGATAGTCGATCCGTTGCCCCACTTACTACCAAAACAAACCCGAGTCTTAGAAAAATTTTAAAATCCCGCAAATTAGGCAACATACTCAAAAGTTAAAATACACCATCACAGAACCTCATGATAGCTTGCCACGCCCACTGATCTTCAGCTTATACAACTTGAAACCTTGAAATATCCCAACTCATAAATGGAGAACGGAAAATCATCAACGATTGAGAATGCGTCGACGACCACCTAAAACCTTGATATTTACTGAAAAAAAAATCCAAGTGAAACCACACATACCAACTCTGAAGTTGATTGACAGATCAATCGTTGTTCTTCCCAGAGTATATATAAAAATCTATATGTTGAACTAACAAATCCTTCGACAACCAAAGCTTAACCCACACGACCCAACCGTCTCATAACCTGAACATTGGCAAACCCGAAAGAACATTGACTAAAACGAGCTTCCTGACCAACGACTACCTCCTGTGAAGACACTCATTCATTCCTGAGCACATACAACATGCATCATCTCGCTCTGTACCTTGCCTTGACCACGCCTAGTCCCAAGTCTCATACACCCGGACCGCAAATCCCTATAACCCAATCTTCTGAAGCTGCAACTCGAACAGATCGATCACACTTCCAACATAACACCCAATTCTCCCCCACTTAGGGTTCGAACTACCGCAACTAATTGGTACCACACGGGGTCTACCTTCTATTTTCTAAAATCAGAAGCTCGCTCTCTCTTCCTTCCAACATGGAAAACTAAAATAATATAATTCTTGTCATAGAAAAATGACATCACAAACCATCGGACGATCAATTAACTCAGACTGCAAATCCTCAAACAGCTCATCATATCCACTTCCCTTTTGAGTCCTGCGACTCAAACAAGCACCTTACCGATCAAATCCTTCGAGACCCAAACTCAACTCTCTCGCAAGGTCTACTCCATTTAGACCCGACCGACATGGCCCTCGGGCCCAACAGTCATCAGGCCCATTCTCATCCTCAACCACCGCAACCGAAAAATAACCTGCAAGGACGGAAACACATTCTGCAATGAATCATTTCCCCCAAACCATGTTATCCACCCTCAAGCTGCTACTTAGAACCCCTGGAATTCTCCCCAATTCGAGTATGGATCCTTTGCTTTCAATAGTACGGGCCCAATACTACCTTCCACATCTACCCATACTTTCATCGATAATCGTTCCAGATTTTCTAAGTATCTACTCAACTCCACTATCAACCATTCCCAATTCCCCATAGCCGCCCTCCAGCGAATAGCCACCGCTAAACAGCGCACTCATGAGACTGAAAATACTCCCTAGGCTCTCCTAGGATCCCTTTTACTCCTCTATATGCCATCAGCTCCAAAAGTAACTCCCTTAATACCTACTAACTACTTCTAGAATAAAATTACATGCTACATGCACTTGATAATTCGTCGGCTGCAAGATCCCACCCTACAACGGTTAGACTCAAAAAAGAGTTTCACAATAGAGCTAAATCTAAACTTTTAAAATTATCTAATCCTTGTAACATGCAACCTAACGTATTCAATTAATAGTTATTCGATATTAAAGGAAGTCTCTAAAAGCACAAAGCAATCAGCATTCGGGCATCAAGCAACCTCTACCAGCACATAACCTAAACAGGCTATCCAAACCAACACATGAAACCACACTAGCATACAACCCCAACTGCTCTAACCACAATACAAAATGTATCATCGAACTCAGGAAATCCTACCTCACAACTCCTGGACATCACTAATCATAAGCATGCAACACTACCATCTCAAATAACAGGCATAAAGGCCATCTCTCCTAAGCAGGCACACTAGCATGCAATACTGAGCAGATCCCTAACCCTAAACTAGCATGCAATTCTAGTAGCTCATAATAACAACTCATCACAGCACATAATCAAATAAGGACATTTTGGGAAATCACCGCTCGGGCTGTGACTGATTGTACACACCGCTTCGACCTGCTTTCAAAACTCTTTAATTTACTTGGAAAATCATGTGATGGAAAAATCATTTCTTTTGAAAAGTTATCAACTCCTCAGTTTGAGTCCAGACATACCCGAGGGTGTGCTCGAATCCCTCCAACCAAGCCTTTGATACCAAATTGTATCACCTCAAATACCAAAGCAAAATTTTTCATTTTATATTTCACCAAACATTCTTCATAAATCCAAGTCATCACGAAATTATACATTTTTATTAAAACAATATCAGAGTATCCCAAAATCCACAAGTCTCTGTAATTCGATTTCACATCTCGGTATGGACCCTCCGGTCATAACTCAATATATATACAAAATCATATGATAGCATAAGCCACAAATAAAGGATGCATAACAATACATATCTTAGTATAAGCAAATAAGACCCTCTGGTCAATAATGTAATAAGACCCTCCGGTCAATAATGTAAATAAGACCCTCCGGTCAATAATGTAAATAAGACCCTCTGGGCAATAATACGAAATAAGACCCTCCGGTCAGACATAAATTACCACACATGTAAGTATAGTGAGAAAACTCACCTCGAATGTTGAAGCTCACTGACAGAAATCTCTAGTTGTTGTCCTGACGGCTTCCCGAGCTAACCACACAAAATAACACCCAATTAGCAATTAGGATCCATTCTAAGGCTCACAATCCAAACTTCCATTTTACCCATAACCCAATACGAACCAAAACTGAGACCCAAGCTCAAGACTAAAAAGGCCCAAGCCAAGAGATCCACAATGTCCCACTAATGACCCAATATTCCAAATTGGCCCCAACACTATATGGACCTTATCCTAAAGCCCAATAATTCCTTAGTCCTAAAAAGTTGATCTCAAATGGCCCAAAAGGCCCAAATCCACAAGGTGGCCCAAAGATGCAAATCCCAAATATCACAAGCCCAAGCCCAGTTGAACGTCGTATGCTGGTCGTACTTTCAACTACGTTGGGCGTACTCGGCGAACTAAATCGCGGCCTAAACATGGTACACTGGGCGTACCATCACTTATGCGGGGCGTAAGTCAACTTAATCCAAAACTGATTTCTTGACTTAACCACTTAAGCACTTTGCACCCAAACTTCAGGGAACCTCAAAATAAAGCTCTTAATGCATAAAGTCGGCATCTTTATGCATTTGCATGACTCATTGGGACCCAACAATCATATTAGTCTATTAAGACCCATTCTAATCCAACTTCAACATGCATGGACCATTCTTAACCATCAAGCAAGCATTTTTAGGAACTAAGAACATTAGAAGAGGGAAGATCTATCACTCCAAGCTCCTGGAGTGGCTCAAACTCACAAGGAGGACTTAATACACCATAAAACTCTTAATCTTGTTCTAAACTCAAACTACAATAATAAGAGGTCAAGGTAAGAACTTTTTCCCTCTTGAAGCTTCCCAAGAGAGTGGAGATTATGGATCTAAAACCCTAAGGCTACACTAAGCTTGATCGTCAAGACACACCTTCTTGAAATATAACTAAGGACCTACAAAATCACCTACAAGATCAATAAAGCACCACCAAAGGATATTAAGGTTCGAAATGAGGCTCAAAGACAGAGGAGGCTGGAAAATGAAAGAGGCTTGAGCTCATAAGGATGGTTAAATGATGTCCAAACCCTAAAATTAGGGTTTGGCAGTCTGCTCGTTACGTTGGGCGAACCCCCAGCTTATGATGGGCGTATTCACCCCATGCACGTGCCATCCTCCATGCATGCATGAGACTTAACTTGCAACCCTTTTCCATTAAGGGCCAAATCTGAAAAATATTTCAAATTGCCATAACTTCCTAATCTTAGGTATCTTTCCAACGAACCTTATATCCACAAAAAGGTAGCAAGAAGCCCTACGCTTCTAACGATACACCATATCCTTAAAACTTCTTGAACAAAACCCAAAATCCTTAAAAGACCGAGCCAACGCCCTTCCCAATACCCTCGGGATCTAAAGCACAACTCGAACTCTTTTATCACACAACCAACCTTATCCATATCCAAAAAGGGCCTAAACCTTTCTCCTTTGTAGCCTCAAAACCTTCTCATACCTAGATCACGGCCCACGAGCCTTAAATCATAGAACGATCTGAAACAAGATGTTACAGTAAGAATAAGATGATATGTAGTATAAATACCCATCAAATGTGAAAGAAATAAACACACAATCTTCTAAGTGTTCAAGAATCCTCTTAAATCTTCTTCTTTTAATTTATAATGTTCTAGTTTAAGTTTTAATCACATAAAATTTATTACACGTTATTAGCACGAAAGCTCTAATCAAGGTTATTAAACAAGTGGAAATCACATCTATCATAATGAAGGTATGTATTACTTAGTAAAAACATTATTAATTATATAAACCTATATCATATTAAAAAAATACTATTAATTAATAAAACATATTCATTATGGACATTATGGGCCACTAAAGATTTTTTTTCTTATTCTAACATTTGCTTTATGCAACTAACTTTTATTTATGAATGCTAACATTTACTTTATGCAACTAACTTTTATATATGCATACTAATATTTAAATTATGCAACTAATTTTTATTTATTTATACTAACTTTTATCTATACATGTCAATGTTTATTTATATATATTTTAGATATTCTTCATAATTTTATTTAAACATTTACTAATATTTATTTATGTTTCCAATTAGTAAAACTATACCAAGTAAAACTATGTACTAATTAAAGGTCTTATTGAATGATTTAAAAAATACATACATACATACACACACACACACACACACATATATATATATATATATATATATATATATATATATATTTATATATATGCAATGGTTATAAATAACAAAAACAACGACTATTTTTCTACTATAAATAACATCACTACCATATTTATTTCTACCACAAAAAAGAGTAAATTCTCTCACTTTTCAAGGTTATCAAGATCAAAATGATTCATGCAGTTGTGATTCTCACAACTATAATGAATATAGCACTTAGCTTCCTATTTTTCAATCTCACACCGGATGTATTTTATCCTGATTTATTTTATCCTTTCTTAGTCGTGTATGATATGATTCTTCTCCCGCTTCTGTTTTGTGCAATAAATATTGAAATAAATGGATTGTAATTTTCATCTTCTTATTTTGTTTAAATTTATAGTTACAATATGTCCAACATTGCAAAGCTCGAGTTTGCAGCACTTGAAGTTAGTGGGAAAGACTATGTGCCACGGATGATAGATGTAAAAATGCATCTTGAGTCCATGGGAATCTCAAATGATATATATGAATTTAATAATTGTTTGGCACAAGACAAGGCGAAAGCACAAGTTTTCCTTTGAATATCTTGATATTACTGATCCAAGTATTCTTTGGAATCTCTTGAAAAAAAGATTTGATCATCAAAAGGAAGTTATACTTCCAAATGCTAGAGATGAATGGAGAACACTGAGGTTTCAAGACTTCAATAAAGTAAATGAATACAACTCACCTTTGTTCAGAATATGTGCACAACTCAAGTATTGTGGACAAGAAGTTACTGATGAAGAAAACTTGCTCCACGTTTCATGCAACAAACATTAACTTAATGCAATAATATCGGTTGTAAAAGTTCACAAAATATTATGAACTAAATGTATGCCTGCTTGTTTCAAAGCAAAACAATGAGCTCTTGATGAAAACCATGAATCTCGTCCAACGGGATTAGTAGCACTTCCTGAAGAAAATGCTACAAATATTGATGGCTATCGAAACAATACATGTGGACGAGGTCGTAGCTATTTCAATCGAAACCATAGCTATTTCAATCGAAACCAAATCCATATTAAGAACCATAATTTTGGTCGTGGACAAGGGAATAATCGTGGGCATGTCCAGAAAAGGAATAATTAGAAATCTTTACAAAGAAACAATATCCATACACAAGAAAAGGCCAAAGTGGCAAGGCATGATGTTAGGACATCACAAAAATTTGATGGTTCATGTTATAAATGTGGTAGCACAGGCCATTGGTCAAGGACCTGTCGCACACCTACACATCTTTGTCAACTTTATCAAGAGTCCATTAAAGGAAAAGGAAAAGAAGCAAACCTCATTGATAATGTTTGTGACAACCCGAAATTTCCATTCTGAACAAACCATTTGAAGCCAATAGAAGTAGAACAATTACAGTGAAAACTCAGATTTCGAGTATAAGTTTGGCAGTTTTCAGGATTTTACACTTAAGGAGATATTAGGAGAGTGGATGCACTAGGGTTTTGTGCAACACTGTTATTCCAATACTCTAAGACATTAGAATTCGTTCCAGGAATAAAAATATTTTCTGCCAAAAATATCTCAGGACTATAAATAAAATTCTGAACCAAATCGGTTCATTAGTTGAATTCCAATTAGAGAAAAGCCAAAATTCTCTCTCACGGATCTTCGGGTTTTTATCCCAAGTTGTGAGTACTTCGATCTAGTTATTTTATATAGCTTAGATTGTGTTTAGAAATGCCAATTACATAGCAAATCTGCAAGATTCGGGAGTTTACCGCCCAAGAACGTTCTTGGGGAGTAAACTCCAAAAAGTGGCTTAAATGCTACCTAGTCCTTTCCCCGTGACATGTAACTACCTTAGACTTGTATGCTAGTGTGTATACGACTAGAAAACATCGAAATCGGATTAATAACCCAAGATTTGGGAGTTTACCACCCAAGAACACTTGGGGAGTAAACTCCATTTTAAGGTCCTAAAGGGTTCCAATGACCCTCAAAGCTTTAGAACTAGAACTAGAAGCCTTCATTTCATGTTTAGGACACCAAAATCATTTCAAAACAATGAGGAAAGTGAGTTCACGGCCAAGGAACTTCTTGGGCCGTGAACTCCATGTTAAGTGCCCAAAATGCCCTAAATGCCTTCATTTAGCCAAGAGACTAGCCTACCACATTACCTTGATGTGTCTAATACCCAAAACACTCAAAATACCAACACCTAGGGGTGTTCACGGCCGCAAACAAATGGCCAATTGGTACATGGGCCGAAAACTCTAGTTAGGGGTGTTTTGATGCCACAAACACTACCTAAGGCTTAGACTTGATTTTAGACATGTACCCTAAAGTGTTTAAAGCCTAGAAAACATAAGGAATCACAAGTATTGAGGAGTTTACGGCCAAGAGTAGTTCTTGGGCCGTAAACACCTACAAAGGGGTCAAATGACACCCTAACTCCTTCCTTATGCCTAGAACCCAACATAGATCATTACCTAGAAATGTTTGATACTTGAAAACATCATAAAAACCCTCCCAAGGGAGTTTACGGCCGTAAAATCCAAGGGAATATGGTCTCTGGGCCGTAAACTCCCCAAAGGAGTTAATATGGCACCCAACACTTGTTATAGCCTTGAAACAATTCACCACATGAGTTGTATAATTGGTAGACACCATTTAGGGACTTGGTTGAGAGTTTATGGCCAGGAGCTTACTCCCCTGGGCCGTAAACTCCAAAGAACATGGTCATTAGACCTTAAACTCCCATTTGAGGTATTGCACTCCTTTGTTGCAACCCATTAGCCTCCTAGCACTTGACCAAAAGTGTTTTCCTCGCGTTTAAATGTTTATACTTGTATAATTAGTGTTTTTAATCACTAATTATTTATATACATATGTCTTCATATGTAATTAGGATCATTGTGTGTGTCTAAAGTCTTCACTTGACACCGAGCACTTGCCCGATCCTTCCTTACAATAACAGTCCATTCAATTCCAGTCACTTACTGCAGGTGAGTTCATACCCCTTAACTAATGTTTTAAACTATTTTTAAATGTTTTATGGGGGGGATACAAGTAGAATCATGCTACTTATTATATCAATCACATGTGATTAATAAGTAGAATTATGCTAGTTATTACATCAATCACATGTGATTAATATACAACATTCAAATGATTTGGCTACTCATTAGCCGTTTTACCAAACAGTTTCCTTCAAATGATTTTTATAAACATTTTATATGTTTTAAACTCCTTATTACACTGTATATTTTACTCTGTATATCACATTTCAAACTTATTTACAATTGTGTTTCAAACAAATGTTTCTTTATACTAAACTGTTTTATCAAACCCATGCCATCAAATTGTTTTATAGATTGACATCAAGTCGGTCTTTTTTTAGAAAATATTTATGTTCAAAGGTTTTACAAAACTTATTTATGCTTTTATATTATAAATTTCATGCCTCTATATGTATAGTTATATAAGAAATGTTTAAAAGACTTAGGAAGGCTATCCACCCTATTTCCTTTTCGCGCTTGAGATGTGGTCTGGTGGGATATCGGGTACTCGTCCGAAGGTCGTTTAAATATTAGTTATATATCATGTGTACATATATAGTCATAAAAGGTCCTTCTAGTTCATCCCATGCCCTTGGGTAGCAAGGGTATACATCCATGTTCGTACGTACCAGTTAGATTACTAGTAAACTACCATATGGGTAGTTTAGGAAGATACTAGAACAATTACTAGAACGCGATATCATACAATGAGTCAGTTCATTCATGAGTCAATACTTTCTAGAACATTACAGTACATTACATATACAACTATACTAGGAAGAGAACATATACAACTATACTAGAATGATTACATTACTATACTTGCTAGGTAGAGAGCACGTACATTACAGCTAGAATAGTTCATTACATTACATATACAAGAATACGTTAATTATTGTGATTTAAATCGGAGCATGACTTAAATGTCATGACCCGAGTTGTAGCCAGAGTCTCTTGGAGGGAGAGCGTGACTTTGCGTATAGACTATACTGGATTGACTATCCTACACCTTGCTGCTAGCTACAGCCGGACCTGCAGGTCTGCGGGTGCCAAACGTCATTCCGTTATTACGACCATTCGTATGTCGTTGTTATCAGTCGATAGTATGGTACAATTTATCACATAATGCCTTAATATAAATCCGGTTTAAGGTAGTTAGTACAACAGTAGTTCTTATAGCGCTACGATTTAGTACTACATTAATTTTCCCTGTACACATATTTAGTGATATTTTCACTTAAACTATAAATGTAAAAAAACTATATTTTGATAATGATAGTTACACTTGGGAAAATTACACACTTTTACAAGAGACGAACATATAGAACAGTTAGGTCTTGGTAGAAGACTACATAGAGATCAGTCAAGTCTTGGTAGAAGGCTCCCTGTTATAATAGTAGGAATCATAGGGATTTCTAGGGTTTTTCAAATGTTTACAGTTGTTTTACAAACATTTTCATACTTACAGTTCATATACATTTTCAATACTTACAATTCAATTACTTACAAATTCTTACATACAAATTAAGACACTAAAATACTTATGATCTCACCAGCTTCAAAGCTGATACTCGCTTTCAAAATTACTTGTATCCTCAGGTCATCATAGACAGGTACCGATGCAAGGAGAAAGGAAGATGGAGCTTGTTCAAGACTCATCTCGCATTTTGATTTATGCTTTAGTGTTTATCAAAATTTGATAGAACATACTTGTATAATAATTCTATTATTAATGCAATGGATGATGTTGTTGCTTGTTTACTACTTTTCATTGTTGTGATACTGTACATGACGTCCTCCGCCCCAGAACGTTTCCGCCGTTCTTGGTTTTGGGGTGTGACAATGTTGAATGCACTCCACTAACTGTTGTTGATTTCTGCAGTGACATGGAAGACATAAACTAAAAATTTATGTTATTGTTCTTGTAAACCTGTTTTTCCTTCCTTTGTTTTTCATGTAATGTATTTCGTATAATAAATGAAGTTTATTTATAATAATTATTGTGATTATGTTTATTGGCTTATTATTTCTTTCATATGTGAAGTTTAATATGAGTCCAACTGGAGCACAACAACAAGAAAAGGTTGGAGATCTTTGTATAGTAGATAGTGGTAGTATGCATACTATTTTGAAAACAAAGAAATATTTTTCAAAATTAGTACCAACAAAAACAGTCTTACATACAATATCAGGTCATGCAGACTTGATAGATGGAACTGGGAAAGCCCAATTTATATTACCAAATGGTACAAGGTTTTGTAAAGAAAATTCCCTATTTTCTCTAAAGTATAATAGAAACTTACTAAGTTTCAATGACATATATTTCAAAGGATATGACACAAAAACTGTAATTGTTGAAAATAAGAAATATATGTATATTATAGACAAAAATCATGTGCTTGAAAAACTACCAACACTTGATTCTTTTTGCATTATACATATACACATATGATTGAATCAAATATGGTAGTAAAAAAACATTATGATCTTGGGACATTCAGTTTATGGCATGATAGGTTAGGCCACCCAAGATTAACAATGATGTGAAGGATAATTGAGAATACACATGGTCACCCATTGAAGGACCAGAAGTTCCCTCAATCCAGTAGCATAAGACCATGTACATCTTGTTCTCTTGGAAAGTTAATTATAAAACATTCCCCAATGAAAATTGAAAGGGAGTCACGAGATTTCTAGAAAGAATTCAAGGTGATATATGTGGACCAATTCATCCACCATCTGGCCCATTTAGATACTTTATGGTCCTAATAGATGCATCCAGCAAATGGTCTCATGTTTTCCTATTATCAACTCGTAATGTGGCATTTGCAAAGTTTCTTGCTCAAATTATTAAATTAAGGGCGCATTTCCCTAATTATACTATCAAGAGAGTGAGACTTGATAATGCTAGTGAATTTACTTCACAATCATTTAATGACTATTGTATGTCTTTATGAATTGTTGTTGAACATCCACTTGCTCATGTACACACACAAAATGGTTTAGCTAATAGTTAGACCATTGATAATGAGAACCAAACTTCCTATTTCTGTTTGGGGCCATGCAATCTTACATGTTGGATCATTGATATGCATGAGACCAAGTTCATATCATGTATTCGAGACCAATTTTTTTTTTAATTATAATGCTTATAATATTTGTTTAAGGAAAACATTATTGATATCATATGAATTCATAAACCATAGTTACATGTCTCAAAACCATATCATCAAATAGTAATAATGTCATAGTACAATCCCAGAAATCTCAAATGTGGAATCATGTGTGTGCGATGTGCTGCTACCCTATCGGCTCCTTCCCGTTCGACGAAGAGGTACTTAAAACCAAAACTGAAAACCATAAGCACAAAGCTTAGCGAGTTCCCCCATCATACCACATATCATACAATCATCCATACTATCGGGCAATTCTGGGGTGCGCGGCCTACCCATGTCAAGCCATTCTGGGGTGCTGACCTACCCATGTCAAGCCATTACGGGGTGCTGAGCTACCCGTGTCAGGCCATTCTGGGGTGCCTGCCTACCCACCGGTCTATCTCAACCGTCCATAGGGACTGTTTCACCCCTACCACTATCACATAATAACATATCATAATCAAGCTGGCAGGCATATCTGGGGTGTCTGACCTACCCTTCGGTCCTATCAACCGAATCGGTGGACTATTCCCCTCCTACGATCACTATCGCATATAACATATCATACCGGCACATAAGACACATTAGGTAGTAGCAATCATAGAAAATTATCACAAAGACAATCATCTAAAACATTGTGGCCGTAGACCCACTTCTACTAGAAGGTAACTCACCTCGATGTCGTGTAGTGTCTGCACTGTCCTTGGTGTGAAAATCGAATCTTCTCGACTCCTCAATCCCTACACAACATCCTTTATACATTACCATTTCATACACATAACCCTTACAAGGGTCACTAAATTCTAAATCAAAGTCAAGGTCAAAACCCTGGTCAAAGTCAACTTTGGTCAAAGTCAACATCTGATTGACTAGACTCGCCGAGTTGGTTCACCAACTCGTCAAGTCCCCTTGTCCATGAAAAGCTACAACTTCGTCCCTAGTCGTTGAGTCTAGCAAGAGTTCGACGAGTTCGCCTTCAACAACACATCGGACCTTCTTCAACCGGCTCGCCGAGTTCATCCTTGAACTTCTCGAGTTCATCTTCGTCCGTATGAAGGATTTCAGTCTTTGACTTGCCGAGTTCCCCTTGAACTCGTCGAGTTCGTCTTCATGTGGTTGGGACATTGCCTTGAACTCGCGGAGTCCGCTCATACACTCGCCGAGTTCCATGATTTCCAGGTCCCTAATAAGCCTAGAAAACTGATTGTTGTTCAATCTTAGCATCTGGTCCATCAACAGAAGGATTTGATGGGAAAATACGACCCAACTGGCCGAGTCTGTAGCACCTGGTTCCTGGTATGTATTTTAATCTAAGTAATTTTTGGCATTTTAGCTGGGACTCGTCGAGTTGTAGGCCTGAATCGCCGAGTAGAGACGAGATTTTGAGCACGTTTAAGTTGGCGACTCGGCGAGTCCATATCCTGGACTCGGCGAGTCCGCCAGTCTGGAAGAAACCCTAGATCCACGGGTTTTGCACCCTATTTAAACCATGTATGAGCCCCAAACTCACCTCCTTCACCCTCAGAGCATCATTTAGCAAACCCTAGCCATTCCTTGAGCATTTCTTGTGTGAATCTTGAAGTTTTAAAGAGAAGAAGGAAGCTAGATCCAAAGGAGTAAAAGGAGATCCAAGATCTTGCACCCACTACAGAGTTGATTGAGGTAATAATCGGATTCCTTCTGTTTCTTTGAGTGATTCTCCATTATTAATCACATTCACGCCATTTTATCCATTTCTTAGCTTGTTTATAGTAGAGAGAACGCATTGGGTTGGTTAGCCTTCGGATCTAGCCATGTTTCAGTTCCAAAAACATAGATCTAACTCCTTTATGGAGCCATTTTGCATGAAAGCCCTAGATCTACTCTTTTAAGTGTATTTTGAGCCTTTAAATCCCTTTTCATGCATATGTACACATAAAGTTGGAAACTTTACGTGGTAAACAAGCCTTAGAAACCTAGATCTATAAGTTGTATGTAGTGGTTTTGAACATAATCGATTGTATAGAAGTGCATGCAACGACTCGGCGAGTCGTTCTTCAGACTTGGCGAGTCGGGTCGCGAGTCCTCGAGTTTTCCCCATTCTATGTTTATGTCGAATGGAACCAGTGAGTTTTAGGTGAACTCATTGAGTCGGAGATCGGACTCATTCATGGAGGGACTAGGTGAGTCAATGCCCTGACTCGGCGAGTCCAAGGCAATCTTCATATCCCAAGAACAGACTCGGCGAGTTGTTCATACAACTCGGTGAGTCCCAGTTGGAGTGTTCATATGATGAAGGAGAACTCGACGAGTTGTTCATACAACTCGGCGAGTCGGATGCATATTGACTAAGTGTTAGTATCAAAGAGGAACTCGTCGAGTCTATGCCAAACTCGACGAGTAGTAGCGAGCAGAATTGAGAAATGAGAATAAGGACTCGATGAGTTGGTGGGCCAACTCGACGAATCAGGTCAACTGTATGTTGACTTTGACTGAGAGGTTGACTTGACCAGGGGTAAAATAGTCAGTTTACCCTCAGTATAGTTATCAGTATTTGATTGAGTGTACTTATGGAAATTGTAGCCGGGGTGAAACCGGAGCCGTTGCAGGCAGATTCCAGAGCAGTTCATTCAGCAACTAGACTACGAGGTGAGTCTTCCTTCCAGTAGGAACGGGTCTATGGCCATAATGCCGGCCCGTTTAGTTAGCAGTAGTTCCGGTCCTCGGTCTGATGCAGTAGTTAGATTGCTTGATGTCTTTGTGATTCAAGCATGCTTTGTTTTATGTGTTACGGGTTGCGGTCCGATGCAGTATACAGTATATGGGCTTATGCTAGTTGATATGTTTATACTAAGCCATGTTATGCTCAGTCAGTTTCCAGACTTCGGTCCGATGCAGGGGACAAGGTCCCAGTCAGTTTCGGATTTCAGTCCGATGCAGCTTCTGGGCTTCAGTCCGATGTAGGGGACAAGGTCCCAGTTAGTTCTAGACTTCGTTCCGATGCAGTTTCCGGGCTTCGGTCCGATGCAGAGGGCAAGGCCCTGGTTAGTCCCGGACTTCGGTCCGATGCAGTTTTCGGACTTCTGTCCGATGCAGTGGGCAAGGCCCAGTATGTATTTATATATGTATTTATATGATATTGTTTGGTATGTGGTAGTTTGGGGGAGCTCACTAAGCTTCGTGCTTACCGTTTCAGTTTTGGTTTCAGGTACTTCTGCAAGTAAAGGGAAGAGCTCGGGATGATGGCATCGCACACACCACAGCTTCAGTTTTTGTCCTGGGAGTTGATTAGCTTTTCATTTTCATGATTTTATACAGTTTTCTTGTGATACTTGTTATGGTTTTGGATACATTGACGTATGTGTTTTATTTTATGGTATTGATCTAATGATTTTAGTAATGATTAAACAAAAATTTTTGGGTCGTATTTTGGGACGTTACAAAGTCCCATGAACAACTCATCGAGTCCCTCTTTGTCCAAAACTATATAATCGATTTGGGCGGGTTTCAAAGCCTTTAAACCACAGATTTGACCTCCTAGGGTCCATAATACACGTAAAGTTACAAACTTTACGTTCATGCATGGGCCATTTTGCTCAAAAGGCCCTAAAATGGAGTCTTCAAGATGCATGGGGCTCTCATGGCAGTAAAGTTGGCACCTTTATGCTATGAGAACCCTCTTAGGTTGAAGATCTGAGGTTATTTCTCTACATAGTGACCCAAACCCGAAGGTAACTTAGAAAAGCCCCAAAATGACAAGATTCAAGCCCTAGAGAGGATCTAACAAATGGAAAGTCAAGGTTGAAGCTTTTTACCTCAAATGAGCTGGAAATGGAACACAACCTCTGGATCTACTAGCTTCAACTTGAGCTCCCACGCTCCTTCTTCCTTCTCAAGCTTCACAACCACGAAAAATACACAAAAATGGCTCAAGAATCACCCAAACAAGGCTAGGGTTTCGAGTTAGGGTCTTCTGGAAGTGAGAGGGATGATGGAGGCTGGTTTGGGACGAGATAAGTTGTTTAAATAGGGTGCAAACCCTAAATATTAGGGTTTCATCCAGACAGCTTCTATTCATCTAGTTGGTCTCCCGAGTTGTCGAGTAGGTCACTAAGCCTCCCTGTCAAAATCGAGTCTACTCGACGACTTGGGCCTCCAATTTGCCGAATCCCAGGGCAAAAACATGAAACTGCTTGAATTTAATTACCTACTAGGAACCGGGTGTTACAAATCTCCCCCACTTATTTTAGACTTCGTCCTCGAAGTCTGCTGCTGAATCCGGAAAAAGCTCAGGGTAGTGCTCCCTCATCTCGTCCTCCGGCTCCCAAGTCCATTCTGAGCCCTTGCGATGCTGCCATTGCACCTTCACCAGCTCTACCCTCTTGTTCCTCAGATCCCTCGACTTCCTGTCGACGATTGCTACTGGCTGCTCAATGTAGTTTAGGCTGTGATCCACCTGAATATCCTCCAAAGGCACCACTGCTGAATCGTTTACCAGGCACTTCCGTAGCTGGGAGACGTGAAAGGTACTGGAATTTGACTGAGTTTGGTTGGCAAGTCCAACTATATGCTACTTTGCCCTCCCGGGCTACAACCCTGAAGGGTCCAATGTACCTAGGGCCCAACTTTCCCCACTCCCTGAAACGAATGACACCTTTCCAAGGCGACACCTTCAGGAGCACCATATCCCTGACCTGGAACTCCAGGTCTGAACGACGCCTGTCGGCATAACTCTTCTGCCGACTCTGAGCAGTCTGAATCCTGCTCCGAACCTGCTGGATCCTCTCTGTAGTCTTGAGTACCACTTCGGTACTCCCCATGACCCTCTGTCTAACCTTACCTCAACATATCTTGGTCCTACACTTCCTCTCGTATAATATCTAGAAGGGAGGACGGTCAATACTCGCATGGTAATTGTTATTGTAGGAAAACTCTGCCAATGGAAGGTAAGTATCCCAACTACCTCCGAAGTCTAAAACGCATGCCCACAACATATCCTCCAAAGTCTAGATGTTCTGCTCGCTCTGACCATCCGTTTGTGGGTGAAAAGCGGTGCTAAAGTGCAGACGAATACCCATCTCATCATGAAACTTCTTCTAGAATCTGGAAGTGAACCGCACGTCCCTGCCAGAAACCACCGAGACTAGCACTCCATGCCGAGCCACCACCTCTCTGATGTAGATGTCGATCAAACTTTCGGTCGAAATGCTCTCCTGAATTGGAATGAAATGGGTGCTCTTGGTCAATCGATCCACGATGACCCAAATCGAATCCCCCCCCCCTCGCGCACGGTCCTGGGAAGCTTCGTGATGAAATCCATAGTGATATCTTCCCATTTCCACATTGGGATATCCAATGGTTGGATCTTGCCATGAGGCCTCTGGTACTCGACCTTGACCTTCCTGCAGGTCAGGCATCTCTCAACATACCAAGCTACGTCCCGCTTCATGCAGGGCCACCAATAATCAGGACGAAGATCCCTATACATCTTCGTCGCCGTGGGATGGATGGATAACCTGGATTTGTGTGCCTCTCCCATCAATACCTGGCGCACACCTCCATGATATGGGACCCACACCCTACGGTGTAGTGTCAACAATCCACGGTTGTCATAATCGAAGGAGGAAACCTGACCTACAATACGCTCACTCTTGCGATGTTCCTCCTTCATAGCCTCCTGTTGGGCCTATCAAATCTGCTCCAACAGTGGGGTCACCATCATCATCCTCAAACAAATATCTCGGATCGGCGCTGCCTTGCGGCTTAGTGCATCGGCCACAACATTGGCCTTCCCCGGGTGGTAGAGGATCTCTAAATCATAATCCTTCACCACATCTAGCCATCGACGCTGCCTCATATTCAGGTTTGGTTGATCCATGAGGTACCTCAAACTCTTATGGTCCGTGTAAATGGTACAACGGACCCCATAGAGGTAATGACGCCAAATCTTTAGGGTGAAAACAACTGCTCCCAACTCCAGTTCATGTGTCGGATAGTTCGCCTCATGAGGCTTCAGCTGCCTCGAAGCGTAGGCGATGACATGCTCCCTCTCCATCAATACTGCGGCCAAACCTGAGATGGGCGCATCGCAATACACCACAAAATCCTCTACGCCATCTGGCAGGGCTAAGATTGGCGCCTCACACAATCTCTGTCTCATCGTCTCAAATGTGGCCTGCTGCTCAGGCCCCCAGCGAAAGACCACGACTTTCCTTGTCCACCGGGTCAAGGGCACAAATATCTTGGAGAAGTCCTGAATGAATCTCCGATAATAACCTGCCAGTCCCAGGAAGCTCCAAATCTCAGATGGAGACCTTGGAACCTCACACCTCATCACGGCCTCCACTTTGGCCGGGTCGACCGAAATCTCGTTTTGGTTGACAAGGTGCCCAAGAAAATGCACCTCGCGCAACCAGAACTCACACTTGGAGAACTTGGCATACAAGCTCTCCCTCCTCAGAGTATCCAACACCTCTCGCAAGTGCTCCTCATGCTGCTCCAGTGTCTTGGAATAAACCAAGATGTCATCTATGAAAACTATCACAGACCGATCCAACATCGGTCTGCACACGCGGTTCATAAGATCCATGAACGTGGCAAGAGCCTTGGTGAGCCCGAAAGGCATCACCACGAACTCATAGTGACCATATCGTGTCCGAAAAGTAGTCTTCTGTACATCCTCCTCTCTGACCCTCATCTATTGATAACCTGAAAGCAAAAAGATTGAGAGGTTCATCTGGGGGTTGACCCAGCCAACCAAGGGTAATGTCTTGGTTGCAAAGCCAGACACCTACGACAGCACCAAATGCCTAGCACAAACTCTGATTGACCATAGTGATGACCTTGAGGAAGCACCCACCACTCCTGAACCGACAAAGAGGAGTGGTGAGAAAACAAAATTTTGGAAGAAGAAGAAGAGTTAGTCTTTGCAAGATTCCTCGAAGAAGCAGCAAACTGTGGTCGTCCACGCTGCTACTACCCCTGCTGTTGTTTCTGTCTTCGGTTCCACAGCTCAAGCACCTACCAGTAGGTATGCTGGTACCCTTCCTCGATGCGGCAAGTGTAACTTCCACCATAACCCCGGTCCATGCCGCGAACTGTCATGCTCCAACTGTGGTAAGAAGGGGCATACGATCCGATTCTACAAAACTCCAACCCAATCAACGAATCAATCTTCCGGAGCGGGTGTCGGTTAGGCCTGCTATGGTTGTGGGGAAGTCGGGCATTTTAAGCGAAACTGCCCCAAGGCAGCAACGGCTGGAAACACCGGGAGAGTCCTAGCTATGGGACGAGAGGAGGCAGTCGCCGATCCCACCGTTGTCTCGGGTACGTTCCTTCTCGACAACTCTTATGCTAGTATCCTTTTTCGATTCTGGTGCTGAACGAAGTTTTGTTAGCCATTCATTCAAACGCCTTCTTAAACATAATCCCCAACCATTAACTGAAACGTTTACTGTCGAGATGGCTAACGGTGAGAAAGAGAACGCCAACAATATATTCATAGGCTGTACCCTTACCTTGAATGATCATTCTTTTCCCATTGACCTAATGCCAGTTTCCATAAAGAGCTTTGATGTCATCATTGGCATGGATTGGTTGAGTCCCAATCATGCCGATATCCTTTGTTATGAAAAAGCCACCTGTCTCAATCTCCCCTCTGGCTAGACTCTCATGATACATGGCGATAAACTCCGTTCCAGCCTTCGCATCATTTCATGCATCAAAGCCCAAAAGCTTCTGCAAAAGGAGTGTCATGCATTCCTAACCCATGTAATCAACGAGAAACAGGAAGTTAAAGACCTCGAGAGCATCCCTGAAGTCTGTGACTTTTATGATGTCTTTCCCGAAGAGCCCCCGGGAATTCCTCCCGAACGCCAAGTAGAGTTTCGCATCGATCTAATTCACAGAGCAAATCCTGTGGCCAAATTCCCTATCGCTTAGCTCCCGCAGAAATGCAGGAGTTATCCAGTCAGCTCAATGAGCTACTTAGTAAAGGGTTCATCAGACCAAGTTCCTCACCCTGGGAAGCCCCGATATTGTTTGTGAAGAAGAAAGATGGATCCTTTCGGATGTGTATAGACTACCGTGAACTGAACAAGTTGACCGTCAAAAAACTGTTATCCTCTTCCTCAAATAGACGACCTTTTCGATCAACTTCAGGGAGTCAGTTACTTCTCGAAGATAGACCTTAGATCAGGGTACCATCAACTTCAAGTTCACGAGAATGATGTTTCCAAGACAGCATTCAGGACTCGATATGGACACTACGAGTTCGTAGTGATGCCCTTCGGTCTAACCAATGCATCGGTTGTGTTCATGGATCTGATGAACCGAGTGTGTCGCCCTTTTCTGGACAAGTTCGTCATCGTGTTCATTGATGACATACTTTTCTATTCTAGAAGCGAAGAGGACCACAAACAACACTTGAGGATAGTGTTGGAAACTCTTAGATTGGAAAAGTTGTACGCGAAATTCTCCAAATGCAAATTTTGGATTCGGAAGGTAGCTTTCCTTGGTCACGTGGTAAGAGAGGAGGGTATACATGTGGACCCGTATAAAATCAAGGCGATAGAGAATTGGTCGGCACCGAAGACACCCATAGAAATCTGTCAATTCTTGGGTCTCGCCGGCTACTATCGCAGATTCATCCAGAATTTTTCTAGAATCGCCAAACCCCTAACTACTCTGACAGAGAAAGGTGTACCCTTTTGTTGGAGTGAGAAGCAAGACACTGCATTCCAAACGTTAAATCGAGCCTTGTGCAAGGCACCTATCATATCCCTGCCCGAAGGGACAGAGGATTTTGTTGTCTATTTCAATGCATCCAATCAGGGTTTAGGCTGTGTGCTTATGCATAGAGGAAAAGTTATCGCTTATGGCTCGAAACAACTGAAGGCACACAAAGTTAACTACACAACTCACGACCTGGAGTTAGGAGCAGTGGTCTTCGCACTGAAGATTTGGAGACATTATCTTTACGAAACGAAGTGCACGATCTTCACTGACCATAAGAGCCTGCAACACATCTTCGATCAGAAAGACTTAAACATGAGGCAACGATGATGGGTAGAACTACTCAGTGATTACGAGTGCGAAATCCGCTACCATCTCGGTAAGGCCAATGTGGTAGCAGATGCCCTTAGCTGAAAAGAAATCTCAAGCAATAAGGCGAAGACATTGGCGATGACCATCCATTCCCAGTTATCCATACAGATCCGAGAAACCCAGTTGGAAGCTCTAAAACTGGAGAACATGTTGAGAGAAGCTTTGAGGGGAATGGATAAGAAACTTGAGATTAGAGGTGATGGAGTTTACTATTTCATGGATCGAATTTGGACCCCAAAGTACGGAGGTTTCAGGGAAGTTGTTATGGACGAAGCTCACAAGACCAAATACTCTTTCACCTAGGATCGGACAAGATGTACCTGGATCTCAAGAAACAATATTGGTGGCCAAACATGAAAGCCGAGATCGCTACCTTCGTGGGCAAGTGTCTGACTTGTGCCAAGGTAAAAGTCGAGTATCAGAAGCCCTCGGGTCTGCTCCAGCAGCCCGAGATACCTGAGTGGAAATGGGAGATGATCACTATGGATTTCATCACCAAGTTACCCAAATCTCCGAGTGGGTGTGATACCATTTGGGTAATTGTCGATCGTTTGACAAAATCCGCTCATTTCCTTCCGATTAAAGAATCGTTCAAGATGGAAAGACTCACGCGAGTCTACATCCAAGAGATAGTCCGACTGCACGGTGTACCAGTGTCCATTATCTCCGATCGAGATAACAGGTTTACCTCAAGGTTTTGGCAGTCGCTTCAAAAAGCTCTTGGAACTAAGCTGGATATGAGTACAGCTTATCATCCTCAGACATGTGGACAGAGTGAGAGAACTATCCAGACCCTAGAAGACATGCCGAGAGCATGTGTCATCGATTTCAGAAAGTCATGGGACACCCATATACCCTTGATTGAGTTCTCGTATAACAACAGCTACCACACCAGTATCAAGGCTGCCCCATTCGAAGGTCGCAAGTGCAGATCCCCTCTGTGCTGGGCCGAGGTAGGGGACACGCAGCTAGCCAAGAGTCAAGTCCCCGACAATGCTCTCACTGGTCCTGAAATCATCCGCGAAACCACCGAGAAGATCATCCAAATCCGAGAACAACTGAAAGCTTCACGAGATAGACAGAAGAGTTACGCCGATAAACAACGGAAACCCTTGGAATTCCAGGTAGGAGATCGTGTCCTATTGAAGGTCTCACATTGGAAAGGCATGATACACTTTGGAAAGCGCGGAAAACTTAACCCGAGGTACATAGGACCTTTCGAGATCCTCTCTAGGATTGGTCCTATAGCTTATAAACTCCGATTACCTCAAGAGCTTAGCAACATCCATCCTGTATTCCACGTCTCTAACCTTAAAAAGTTTCTATCTGATGAAACCCTCGTAATCCCTCTTGATGAGATCGAGATCAACGAATGTTTGAACTTCGTGGAAGAACCAATCAAAATCATGGATAGAGATATCAAACGTACGAAACAGAGTCGCATCCCGATAGTGAAGGTTCGCTGGAATGCCAAGCGGGGACCCGAATTCACTTGGGAGCGCGAAGAATCGATGAAGCATAAATATCCGCATCTCTTTCCAAATCCATGATTTGTATGTCAATTTTAAATTTCGGGACGAAATTTCCTCTAACGGGGGGATAATGTGACAACCCGTAATTTATTCCGTCGCTGTAAACCATTTTCGTTAAACAAAAAATTTATTTTTATTAAAAATTTTCCATTAATTTTTAGATTAGGTAAATAAATTAATGTTTTTATTTTTATCTTCTTAAGTGTCGGGGCAGAATAAAAAACACGTCAAAACACCCTCAATAATTATTTGGAAAAAGTTTTAGTTACAACTAAGTCGGGTTACGACAAATTAATCGGGTAAAATTTTAAACCCCGTTTAACGTCGGTATTGGGTGGATTCCCACTTGGCCACAAACTCAAACCATATATAAAGTTGAGAAGACTTCATTTGAACTTTTTCCACCTCCTCATAATTTTCTCTCTCTACTCTCTCTCTAAAACTTGAGTTTGGGTCCAAAAACACCTCTTCAAGCTCCAAAATCATAACTAATCTATCCTAGTTTGTTGTTTAACTTGTTAAGCATGAAAATCTATGTAGAAATCACCCAAAACTCTCAAAATCATGTGTTTACGGTTTGGGAACACCTCCCAAAACCGTAAACTCCCTTAAACAGGTTTTGAAGTCCCAAAACCCTTCCAAATCCTTTCTAGTGTTTAGCAAAGACTTAAGGACTTGCATGTATGAGCTTAGAACACCAAAATCATGTCATTTGAGTAGCAAACATGAGTTTACGGTCCAAGAACATTCTTGAACCATAAACACCCCTTCATAGACCGTAAACACCTTTTAAGGTGTTAAATTGCCCCTTAAACACCTCCAAAAGCTTCCATGAGTGCCTAGAACCTTCTATTCCTTCATGTGATGCACCAAAACATGACCAAATGAGCAAAACATGAGTTTACGGTTTGGTAAGGTCTCCCAAAACCGTAAACACCTCCAAAGGGTGTTTAAGTGCCCTTAACACCTTGTATGGCTTAGATTTGGGTCTAGAACTTTGCATGCTTAACCTACAACCACCAAAACACATGAAAAATGGACAAACATGAGTTTACATCCGTAAACTCATGTGTTTACGATATTAAACTCCCCAAGGTTCCTTCAAGAAACGTAAAACCCTTTTTCCAAGGTCAATTCAAGTCCTGATCACTTCCTAAGTCTTTGATTCAACCTTAGAACCCTCCCTTGTGCATTGTAAGACCTTTAAACACCCAAGAACACACCACCCATGAGTTTACATCTGTAAACTCATGGGGGATATGGTCTTTGGACTGTAATCACCCTAAGATGCAACCCGGAGTAAACTCCTTATATAGGTCCTACACACCCTTAGATGCAACCCGGATCATTCCTAACACTTGAGATAAAGTGTTTTCGCGCCTCGAAGTGTATTTTCCTACTTAATTAGTAGTTCAACGTCTAATTAGATACAATTATGTATCTCCTTATGTTACATAGGAACCTCGCGTGTGTTCAAGCCCCGAACTGACACTTAGCATCCTAACCGGCACATTTCTCGTCTGGTGAGGTCATACCCCTACACCAATTTCCGTGTTTTTCATCTTTTCAGGGGGAGAATACAAGAAAAAGTACAAGGAAACTTGTACTCAAAACTTATTATTTCATATGAAATGTTACATGTTTAGTATGCTCTTTTAACACTGAAATTCGTATTAACCAACTGTTTAACTTGCAGAGCTAGTTTTCAAACTAATTGTGAATCTTGTTATAAAATGTTATATTTTATGTTTCACAAAGGATTTCATGCCATTCATAAAACTAGATTTTTTCCATATTATTACTTGTAAATTCGTTATTCTTAAGATTGGAGACATGTCCTCTGAAACACTCCACAGAGATACGCGAGTGGAGGACTGCCCCTGTAACCAGAATCTCCTGGAGGGAGAACGTGACTTGAGTGTATAGATCTATACAGGGCTGACTAACCCGCACCTCACTGCTAGCTACAGTGGGACCGGCAGGTCTACGGGTGACAAAAGTCATAAGATGATACTGGACTTCTTATTGCCAAATCTCGTCTATCGTATGGTTATGGAACTCGCAACTTAGATAACGGAGATTTACTTGATAGTAATAATGAACCTAGTGAACTAATAACCTAAGAATTAGTTTACTACCTACTTATTAGTTTTATATACATGTTAAAACTAATGAACTTTCCAAGGATAACTAAACTTTCAGGGAAACTTTACTTAACATTGCAAGTATGGTAGATACTTCTACTTTTCATTCCGGATCGATAATCAATTACCTACATTTAAGGAAAATAAGGGTTTTTCCTGGGATAACTTAACTTTACTTGTCATAAACAGGCTATTTAACAAATGGATAACCACACTTCTTTTATAAGAAAATATGGGATTTTCTTAGGAAACAACTATTTGCAAACTTAAAGGAACATTTTCTTTCACAGAAACAAACTGCTTATGAACTCACCAGTTTTATGCTGATATTTCTAAAACTGCTTGTATTCTCAGGTCAACATTAGACAAGTAACCCGCTTTCCTTTGGAGAAGATGGTGATGGGTTTGAGCCATAAGAACTTTCCTATGTGCACATACAAACCCTAATGCTTGGATCTAGGTTTCTCTAATTGAACATGCAATGTATCCAAGACTTCTATTGATAGATCTAGTGTAAACATTCAAATCATAACATAAGAAATCAGATCTAAAGGAATACCTTGAGTTGCTTGCTTGAATCTTCTTGTCTTTGGAGCTTAGAGTCACAATTGTCACCCCTCTAATGGCTTACAAACACCAACTAGCAAGAGGATGATAAGTGAGAGAGATAGAAGAGTGAGAAATCGGCCATGGTTTCTTCAAATTCAAGAGTGTCGATTTCCTCAACCCTATGGGTGTATTTATACTAGTGAGCCTCCTAGGGTTTCACCCTTAAAACCCTAATTGGATAACTTAGGCCCTAAGCAATCCAATATCCTTAATGATAAGCCTTGGACGATTTCTAGGCTCTTCCAAACCCTAAAATCGTCCACCCCTTATCCATAAGGAATCACTGCTCAAAATACAACTATCATACAATTGACAGTTTATGCCCCTTTATTCAATTAATCTCTTTAAGTCACCAAATTAATTCCTAATTAATTTATGACTTATATTAATCAAATAACAATATTATTATTCCTTATATTATACTCATAATATATAAATAATATTTCTTATCTCATTATAAATCATCTTGTCAAGTTGCTATGGTGAAGGCAACCCAAAAGGACCATGCACAACCGGGTCAAATACTTGCCAAATATAGTTGCAGCCTTAGACACTATTCCAACAGTCTCCCAATTGGATAAGTCTAGTAACTATATATACAAGGATAATCCGATTAGCAATCGTAGCTCTCAAAGACGCTGTTAAACTCTGATCTTATCAGTCCTGTCCTTTAGATAAGGGATCGTACAGTCCTCTGTCAAGATATTATGCAGACAATTCTATGGAACCAATTCTCCAGCAGTTAGTTTCTCGATCTCAGATTTATTTGACATAGAACATAATCGAAGACGTCAATTTAGTTCTGACCGGGCCCGGCACATAAGTCAAATCCAATCATCGAGCGGCCGAGATATCGCTTTTACCCTCTTATGATAAAAGTAACAGATAAACTTCGACTTATATGCATTTACTTATTCATTAATCAATTATACACAACAATGCATTTTATAACATCAATTTACTGATGTTGTTTCGCATTATCAATGTACAACCAATTAACAAATAACAAACCATATATCTAGGTTTTAAGACCATATGATATTATCGTCTTGCGATCAACCTTTTTGTCACATTCCATAAGGTGATTCCAGCAAGCGCGGGTTTGTTCCAATGCTCAAAACTAGTTCATAAGCACTCATGAACGTTGCAGCAAACTTTTGATATGTCTAATACCATTTAGACAATCTACACACCAATTCATGACAATCTTCATTCATACTTACTTCCAACATATGAACGATTGTGGATTGTTTGAATAATTCGATTATTCTAAATAAACTCAATTATTCTGGAAGTCATAACATGCAAAGTGAAACAATAGTTAAACAATTAACATAAGATAGTAACTTTACTTATAAATAATACTCCTTTATTTAATCATCAAATGTTAATTACGTTTATCTATTACAAGTTTCTAAAATTATCTAATCTAATCGAATATCATCTCTCAGTCCAATACTCCTAGCATGCTGCAAATGCTTAACCCTACTCAGTCCCTTCGTAAGCGGATCTGCTGGGTTATCTTCTGATGATATCCTCCTGACCACGAGGTGTCCTTCTTCTACTCGATGTCTAATGAAATGATATTTTCTGTCGATATGACGAGATCTGCCATGATCCCTTGGTTCCTTGGTCAAGGCAACCGCTCCTTCATTATCACAAAAAATTTCCATAGGCTCCTTTATGGCAGGCACAACTCCAAGATCACCAATGAAGTTCTTCAACCATATTGCCTCCTTCGACGCTTCGCTCGCTGCAATGTACTCTGATTCGCACGTTGAATCAGCTACGGTTTCCTGCTTGGAACTTTTCCAAGTTACTACTCCCCCATTAAGGGTAAACACCCCGCTCGACTGCGAACGGAAGTTGTCCCTGTCGGTCTGAAAGCTGGCGTCACTATACCCTCGCACCTTCAAGTCATCACTCCCCCCAGGGACTAAAAACCATTCCTTGGTCCTCCGAAGGTACTTAAGGATATTCTTGACCGTAATCCAATGGGCTTTGCAAGGGTTCCCTTGATATCTACTAACCATGCTCAAAGCAAAGGCTACATCAGGGCGAGTACAAGTCATAGCATACATGATTGAGCCAACTGCGGAAGCATATGGTACTCGGCTCATTTCTGCTATTTCGGCTTCGGTACTAGGACTTTGAGTCTTACTCAACTTGGCATTACTTTGTATCGGTAATTATCCCTTCTTCGAATTTTCCATACTAAAACGTTTTAGCACTTTATCTAAATAAGTGTTCTGACTAAGTCCTATTAGTCTCTTACTTCGTTCTCTCACTATCCTTATACCCAAGATATAGGAAGCCTCTCCGAGGTCCTTCATAGTGAAGCACTTCCCGAGCCAGGACTTAACCTCCTACAGTGTCGTGACGTCGTTTCCTGTGAGTAATATGTCATCGACATACAGAACGAGGAAGCTGACTATACTCCCACTGGCTTTGACATATACACATGATTCATCTTCGCTTCGTACAAATCCAAACTCTTTGACTTTCTCATCGAAGCAAAGATTCCATCTGCGAGACGCTTGCTTAAGTCCATAAATGGACTTCTCAAGCTTACACACTCTATTTGGATGCTTCGGATTAACAAAACCCTCTGGCTGAGCCATGTAAACATCCTCAGCAAACTTCCCGTTAAGGAAAGCAGTCTTGACATCCATTTGCCAAATCTCATAATCATGAAATGCGGCAATAGGTAGCATCACTCTAATAAACTTTATCTTCTCAACTGGTGAGAAGGTCTCATCATAGTCAACTCCAGGAGTTTGAGTAAAGCCCTTCGCAACCAATCACGCCTTATATGTTTGTACATTTCCATCCACGTCGGTCTTCTTCTTGAATATCCATTTGCACCCAACGGTCTTACGTCCGGGCACATTATCAACCAAATTCCAAACTTGGTTGTCATATATGGATTGGATCTCGCTGTCCATT
Organism: Lactuca serriola; assembly: GCF_051521515.1. Lineage (NCBI taxonomy): Eukaryota > Viridiplantae > Streptophyta > Magnoliopsida > Asterales > Asteraceae > Lactuca > Lactuca serriola. The sequence continues at coordinate 133,137,465 of NC_136410.1, forward strand.
GCCTCTTTCCATTTTGCAGACTTCGGGCCTGCCATGGCTTCCTTATAGCTATTAGGTTCATCTAGATTTATTAGTATACCATCACTAATATACGTGTCCCCTTCGGTAATAATATGAAAACCATAAAACTGGGGTTGAACTCTAGCTCTTTCGGAACGTCTAAGAGGTAAGGACTTGTCAATTGGTTCAACCGAAGTTTCCTCCTCGGGTTGAGCGCTAGCGGTAGAGGTTCCTACATCACTCGATTCTTGAATCTCTTCAAGCTCGATTTGCCTCCCACTGTCTCCTTGGCTTATGAGTTCTCGCTCTTGGAAAACCCCTCTCCTCGCAACTAAGAGAACATTGTCATTCGGTCTATAGAAGAGATATCCAAAGGATTTCTGCGGGTAGCCGATGAAAATACATCACTCACTACGAGGTTCGAGCTTGTCGTGAGTATCTCGTCTTACGAAAGCCTCGCAACCCCAAACCTTGATATGTGCTAACGAGGGAGCTTTCCCTGTCCACATTTCGTGAGGTGTTTTGGCAACCTTCTTAGTAGGGACTCGGTTAAGGATATGGGTGGCAGTCTCTAAGGCATACCCCCAGAATGAGATAGGTAGTGAAGCACGACTCATCATAGAGCGAATCATGTCTAACAAGGTTCGATTACGCCTTTCTGCCACACCATTCAACTGCGGTGTCCTAGGTGGCGTCAATTGCGAAACTATTCCACATTCTTTGAGATAGTCGTGGAATTGAAGACTTAGGTACTCTCCTCCTCGATCGGATCGAAGCATCTTGATTTTCCTGCCCAATTGATTCTCCACTTCATTTTTGAATTCTTCGAACTTTTCAAACGTTTCTGACTTTTCCTTGATTAAGTAAATATACCCATATCTACTATAGTCATCGGTAAAAGTCACATAGAAGCGGTTCCCATCCTTTGTGGTTGATCTAAAGGGTCCACATACATCGGTATGTATGAGGTCCAATAAACCCTCACCCCTTTCACATGTGCTAGTGAAGTGTGACTTGGTCATCTTTCCAAGTAAACAAGATTCGCATGTGTCATCTTCCCTAAGGTCGAATGACTCCAACACTCCATCCTTTTGGAGTTGGGCTATGCGCTTCTTATTGACATGTCGAAGACGACAATGCCACAAGGATGCTCTATCCATACTATTGGAAGAATCCATGCATAAAACATCATATCCTAGGTTATCTACAATTATAATAGTTTCATAAATTCCATTACATGGCATTGCTTCAAAATATAAGACACCATTTAGATAAGCATAAATTGAACCATTCTCATTATTAAAAGAAAATCTAAATCCTTGTCTAAACAAAACATGAAACAAAATGATGTTTCTTGCCAAATCTGGCGAGTAGCAACAATTATTCAAATCTAAACTTAATCCATTACTAAGCACTAAAGAATACACTCCAATCTTGGTCACATGCGACGATCTTCTATTCCCCATGATTATATTTATTCTTCCACGCTTCACATCCCTATTTCTTCTTAGTTCCTGCAATTCAGAACAAATGTGGTAACCACACCCGGTATCGAGGACCTAAGAAATAATATGAGATGAATCATTAGATTTAATTGTGTAAATACCTGCAAAAGATGGCTTGATCTTTCCTTCCCTAATGGCTTGCAGGTATTCTGGGCAGCGTCTCTTCCAATGCCCTATTTTGTGGCAATGGTGGCACTCTGCCTCCTTTGGGTTAGGGTTAGGCTTAGCAGGATCAACTTTGGTCCCACTAGAAGAGGAGCCATCTCGGGACTTTCCCTTGCTGTAGCTCTTAGACGGAGCCTTCCTCTTCTTGCCCCTTCCCTAACCAATAGCCAAAACAGGAGCAGCGGGTGGATTGGGAGTGGGTGCAACAGACTTGTCCTTGAGGTTGCTCTTAGCAACCCTTAGGAGACCTTGGAGCTTACTTAGAGTGACCTCTTCCTTGTTCATGTGGTAGGTCATCCTAAATTGGTTGTAACACGGAGGCAAGGAATGAAGTACCATGTCAATAGCTAAGTCTTCCCCAAAGTCGACATTCAACTTGCGAAGACGATCGACATACCTTTGCATCTTTTGCAAGTGTACGGTTAGAGATTCTCCATGTCCCATTTTAGCAGAGATCATGTTAGTGAAGATCTCGTAACGTTCATGCCTCGCGTTTTGATGGTATCTCTCCAATAAGTCTTGGTGCATCTCGTACAGATACATGTCCTCATAGGACTTTTGGAATTCGGCGTTCATTGTGGCTATCATGATGCAATGAACCTTCGTTGCATCACGTTCATGAGTTTCAAAAGCAGTCATTTCAGCTGGAGTAGCAACTTCTAGATTGATCTTCTCGAGTTTCTCATCAAGGACATACTCCTTGTTCTCGTAGTGAGCAATCGTGCGAATGTATCTTATCCATTCGCTAAAGTTCGTTCCATCGAAAGTCACCTTTTGGCAAAGGCTCATCAATGTGAATGAGCTAGCAGCAGCGTTGTTCGCGTTCGACATCTACAAATAGAAAGGACACAAATTGATTAGAATTTGAATCCCTAATTATCACCCAATATGAAAAATTAGGGCTAGGATCCAACAACATTATTTACATATTAGAAAAGGGATGCCGTAATCCAACATGCAAACAATTTGAAGGTAAGTGAATGACGATTCACAAATTCTCCACCATGAAAACCTAACTTTAAGTTCTAAATGTATTGAGAATTCCTAGGTTTTGATGAGATTCATTGAACCTTTCAATGGCATGTTTAAATCTCGATATGCCCCTCGTGTTTGTGACTGGGATGCCGATGATCACAAAGTGGGTGTGAATAACCATGCAAATCTACACGGTGCCTTCATTGTGACAATCACCTATTCGTTGTGCCGGTAAACCACACACGCTCCACCGAACTATGATAAACAATGAATCACCCTTTGCCACCTTTGCTTAGAACCAATTAGTGTGTCGGTAAACCACACACGCTCCACTAACTTCTTAGCAAGGGTGCAAAGTGCAATTTCATGGGATTGCATCAATTCACTTTTCCTAAAGTAACTATGATTGGGAATTTTTAAAAAATGTAGTTACTTTGTATTTCAATATTATACTTTTAATGAGGAGATGGGGTTGCCCTATCCTACCCGTTCGGCTAACGGCCCTCCACCAATCAAGCAAGCGGTGGGTGTGAGTGTACACCCATTAAGCGCCATTTTATAGGCAGCAACCTTATACCCACCTTATAGAACGGATTCGTGAATGAGGCCTACTAATGGTAAGACTAGCATTTTAATTATACATATATATTAAGCTTGTAATCATATAGTATTATAGGGTTGAATTTTAAACTTGTAAAATTCTAGGGTTTGAAATTTAAATTGTCCAAATTAAACTTTTAATCACAAAACTTAAATTTCAAAACTTGAGGACAAGTTTTAAACTTTTCAAAACATAAGGGATCAAATAACAAATAATTTAAATTAACCATTTAATCTCATAATTATCCATATTTGATTTATTTAAATGTTTCTTGCAAAACAATTTACCAGTTTAATTAAAATAATCAATTAATATCATATAAGGAAATTATTATTCAATTAATTGGTAAATATCTTGAATTAGGTCAAGGATATACTCAAATATATGTTAAAATCGGATTTATATTGATCCATTAAGATAAAGGCAAGTTTCCATAAGATAAACAACAAGAAATCCCGAAACTAGCTCCTTATGACGCTCGAAGTCGCCGAGTACCACAATGGACTCGCCGAGTTGAGGCCTACTCGCCGAGTCCACTATGGAACTCGCCGTGTTCATCAGGCAGAGGGACAAAAATCGAATTTTGCAATCAACAATCAAGCAACCAATGCATCAATTCAATAGAAACCAATCAAGGCTCTGATACCACTGATGGGTTTGAGCCATAAGAACTTTCCTATGTGCACATATAAACCCTAATGCTTGGATCTAGGTTTCTCTAATTGAACATGCAATGTATCCAAGACTTCTATTGATAGATCTAGTGTAAACATTCAAATCATAACATAAGAAATCAGATCTAAAGGAATACCTTGAGTTGCTTGCTTGAATCTTCTTGTCTTGGGAGCTTAGAGTCACAATTTTCATTCCTCTAATGGCTTACAAACACCAACTAGCAAGAGGATGATAAGTGAGAGAGATAGAAGAGTGAGAAATCGGCCAGGGTTTCTTCAAATTCAAGAGTGTCGATTTCCTCAACCCTATGGGTGCATTTATACTAGTGAGCCTCCTAGGGTTTCACCCTTAAAACCCTAATTGGATAACTTAGGCCCTAAGCAATCCAATATCCTTAATGATAAGCCTTGGACGATTTCTAGGCTCTTCCAAACCCTAAAATCGTCCACCCCTTATCCATAAGGAATCACTGCTCAAAATACAACTATCATACAATTGACAGTTTATGCCCCTTTATTCAATTAATCTCTTTAAGTCACCAAATTAATTCCTAATTAATTTATGACTTATATTAATCAAATAACAATATTATTATTCCTTATATTATACTCATAATATATAAATAATATTTCTTCTCTCATTATAAATCATCCTGTCAAGTTGCTATGGTGAAGGCAACCCAAAAGGACCATGTACAACCGGGTCAAATACTTGCCAAATATAGTTGCAGCCTTAGACACTATTCCAACAGATGGAGCGTATGGAAGTCTCGTCTTTACTTTTGATATACTTATGTATATATAAAACATGTATTACTTTGCTTTCAAACAAATGTAAATTTCCTATGGAATGTAATGGTTGTGTTTACTATGCTTACTATGTACATTGGTTGTGATACTTTACATGACGTCGTCCGCCCCAGAACGTTTCCGTCATCGGTCTCAGGGTGTGACACTGAGGTACCAACAAAGCCCTCTCTTGGAACTTGGCGGTGATCTCCGCCACTGTCTCCGTAGTCTGTCTCATATCAAGAAACTCCCTGGCCAACTGCTGAAGCTCCACAGCTGGTGCTAACTCAGCCCTGAACCTAGTCATACAGTCCGACCAAGTCATGGCCTCGATGGATGGGGCTCACAGTGAGTTACCAACTGACTCCCACCAATCCCTAGCTCTGTCTCTCAAACAACCTGCAGCAAAGCGGACCTTCGACCCTTCCGGACAGAAGCTCGTCAACTGCACATACTCGATGTCTGTGATCCATCTCCTGGCAGCAATGGGGTCCTTCACTCCATGAAAGTCTGGCACACCACTCCCACTGAAGTCCTTGAAGGTCAGTGTGTGCGCACCCGATTGGCTGGACGCTAAGTCACTCCTGAATGTCCAGAGGCGATCCTCCATCAGCTCAATAATCCCTTCCTTGATCGACTCGAAAATGACCGGGGTTGCCTCAATGATACCTATCGTGATCTCAGACGCGATGAACTTGCGTAGCCCGTCATCAACCTGCTCGGATCCCGCACCCGAGCCTGATCCTGATCCTGATCCAGACCGTGAACCTCCTGCTCCATGTCACGTAATCGCCATACTGAAATAAAACACATAAACTTCAGGGTCATACATACTCTCAAGAGGTCTCACACACTCTCCAAGTTCCCTGGTTCTGTCTTATCCTTCCTTGACTCGAGTACGGATCCTCTGCTTCCAGTAGTACTGGCCCATACTACCTTCCACATCTATCCGTACTTTCCTCAAGGATTTCTTCGACTTCACCAAGTCCCTTTCACTAATACATCTTTCCAAACTAACCTCATCCTAGGCTTTTCCTAGGGCACTCTCCGACCTACTCTTCGCCATCTGCTGCACAAGGAGTCCCTACCACCCTTCCTTAACTAGCTTGCGAATACTATTACATATTCGCTTACTAGTTAGTTTAAGCTATCTAGAACCCTTATAAGCACAAAGCAAGCAGCATTCAGGCATTGAGTAACCATAACCAAGCATAACCTAATCAGGTTGTCATATTGCTGACTAAGTAGTTCTAGCATATAGCTTAATAAGCTCATACAATAGGCATATAAGGCATCCTTCCTAGACCCTTAGCCCTAATCTAGCATGCAATTCTCATAATCACATAACAGGCATACAAGGCATCCTTCCTAGATCCTTAGCCCTAGTCTAGCATGCAGTTCTCATAATCACATAACATGAATACAAGGCATCCTCCCTAGATCCTTAGCCCTATTCTAGCGTGTAGTTCTCATAATCATATCATATAACATAACATATCATGTATGGGTATCTTGGGGAAAAACTTACTTGAGCTCGACCGGTTGCACGCATCACACACATTGTTCTTTCTGAAAACTCCTCATTTTTAAATTTTAGACAACTATTTTTTCTTGTAAAAATATTTCAAGCCCTCGATTTGAGTCCATACACCCCCGAAGGTGTGCCCAAATCCCTCAAACCAAGGCTCTGATACCAACTTGTAACATCCCAAAAAACGAGACCAAAAACTTTTGTTTTAATTATATTGCTTATAAAATTTGTTTGAAGAAAACATTACTGATATCAAATGAATTCATAAACCATAGTTACATGTATCAAAACCATATATTCAAATAGTAATAATGTCAGAGTACAATCCCAGAAATCTCAAATGCAGAATCATATGTGTGTGATGCGCTGCTACCTTGCCGGCTCCTTCCCGTTCGACGAAGAGGTACCTGAAACCAAAATTGAAAACCGTAAGCACAAAGCTTAGTAAGTTCCCCCATCATACCACATACCATACAATCATACATATTGCTAGGCAATTCTGGGGTACCCGACCTACCCATGTCAAGCCATTCTGGGGTGTTGACCTACCCATGCCAAGCCATTCTGGGGTGCCGACCTACCCGTGTCAGGCCATTCTGGGGTGTCTGCCTACCCACCGGTCTATTTCAACCGGGCACGGGGACTATTTCACCCCTACCACTATCACATAATAACATATCATAATCAAGCTTTCAGACATATCTAGGGTGTCTGACCTACCCTTCGGTCTTATCAACCGAATCGGGGGACTATTCCCCTCCTACTACCACTATCGCATATAACATATCATACTAGCACATAAGACACATCAGGTAGTAGCAAACCTAGAAAATTATCACAAAGACAATCATCTAAAGACAGCTCTTACTGGTGGGCCGGCATTGTGGCTGTAGACCCACCTCTACTGGAAGGTAACTCACCTCGATGTTGTGTAGTGTCTGCACTGTCCTCGGTGTGAAAATCGACTCTTCTCGACCCCTCAATCCGTACACAAAATCCTTTCTACATTACCATTTCATACTCATAACCCTTACAAGGGTCACTAAATTCCAAATAAAAGTCAAGGTCAAAACCCTAGTCAAAGTCAACATCTGGTTGACTAGACTCGCCGAGTTGTTTCACCAAGTCGTCGAGTCCCCGCATCCACGAAAAGTTACAACTTCGTCCGGACTTGTCGAGTCTAGCAAGAGCTCGACGAGTTCTCCTTTAACAACACATCGGACCTTCTTCAACTGACTCGTCGAGTTCATCCTTGAACTCATCGAGTTCATCTTCATCCGTATGAAGGATTTTAGTCTATGACTCGCTGATTTCCCCTTGAACTCGTCGAGTCCATCTTCATGTGGTTGGGACATTGCCTTGAAATCGCCGAGTCCGCTCATACACTCGTCGAGTTCCATGATTTCCAGGTCCCTAATGAGCCTAGTAAACTGATTGTTCTTCTATCTTAGCATCTGCTCCATCAACAGAAGGATTTGATGGGAAAATACGACCCGACTCGTTGAGTCCCATGAACAACTTGCTGAGTCCCTCTTTGTTCAAAACTATACAGTCGATCTCAGTGGGTCTCAAAGCATTTAAACCATAGATCTGACCTCATAGGGTCCATAATACACGTAAAGTTACAAACTTTACGTTCATGCATGGGCCATTTAGCTCAAAAGGCCCTAAAATGGAGTCTTCAAGATGCATGGGGCTCTCATGGCAGTAAAGTTGGCACCTTTATGTCATGAGAACCCTCCTAGGTTCCATGTCTCAAGTTATTTCTCTACATAGTGACCCAAACACGAAGGTAACTTAGAAATACCCCAAAAATGACAAGATTCAAGCCCTAAAGAGGATCTAAAAAATAGAAAGTCAAGGTTGAAGCTTTTTACCTCAAATGAGTGGAAATGGAACACAACATTTGGATCTACTAGCTTCAACTTGAACTCCCAAGCTCGTTCTTCCTTCTCAAGCTTCACAACCACCAAAAATGCACAAAAATGGCTCAAGAATCACTCAAACAAGGCTAGGGTTTCGAGTTAGGGTCTTCTGGAAGTGAGATGGATGATGGAGGCTGGTTTGGGACGAGATAAGTTGTTTAAATAGAGTGCAAACTCTAAATATTAGGGTTTCATCCAGACAACTTCTACTCGTCGAGTCGGTCCTCCGACTCGTCGAGTAGGTCACTAAGCCTCCCGGTCAAATCGAGTCTACTCGACGAGTTCGGCCTCCAGCTCGCCGAGTCCCAGGGCAAAACATGAAACTGCTTGAATTTAAATACATACTAGGAACCAGGTGTTACATATATTCTCCCCTACAACTTGCTTTTGGTCAAGAGCGAAATATATCCCATTTGAGAAATTTTGGGTGTTCAATATATGTCCCCATTGCACCACCACAAAGGACAAAAATTTGTCCTCGAAGAAGGTTGAGAATATATGTTGGTTATAAGTCAATCTTTATTATAAGATATCTTGAACCTTTAACATGTGACGTTTTGACAACACGCCTATCTGATTGCTAATTTGATGAGGCAAATTTCCCATCATTAGGGGGAGAAAAAAAGATTATAGAAAAGGGTGTTTCATGGTATGATCCTTCTTTCTCATATCTTGAACCTTGCACAAAGCAATGTGAAATGGAAGTTCAAAAGACAATGCATTTTCAAGAAATGGAAAATCAACTGCATGATGCATTTACTTACACGAAAAGGGTTACTAAATCATATATACCAGCTGTCAATGTTCCAGCTTGAATTGAAATTTCATATGGATAATCTAATGATAAAGTCACTCAAGAGTCTAAAACTTGCCTGAATCATGGAAGACCTTTTGGTTCTAAGGATAAGAACCCACGAAAAAGAAGAAGAGTAGAAAATGCACTAGATCACGAGGAAAGTGTTTATGGAGAAACAAGAAAGGAAGATGTTGTACTAAATTATGGTCAAACAAATAGAGTATGTGACCAAAATGAAATTGATAATATAAGTGCAATATTTTCTTATTCAGTTACATCTGATATTATAAATAATGATCATGAACCACAATCTATCATTGAATGTCAAAGAAGAAATGATTGGGCTAAATGGAATTAGGCTATGCAAGTTGAATTAAATTCTCTTAACAAGAGAAAGGTTTTTGGGGCTATTATCCTCATACTTGGAGTTGTGAAACCATTAAGGTATAGATGGATCTTCGTACGAAAAAGAAATAAGAAAGACGAAATTGTAAGATATAAGGCTAGGCTTGTGGCTCAAGGTTTCTCTCAAAGACTTGGAATTGATTATGAGGAAACTTATTCACTAGTAATGGATGCAAGCACTTTTAGGTATTTAATCAGCTTGACAGTCTCTGAAAATTTAGAGATGCGCCAAATGGATGTTGTTACAACTTACTTGTATGGATCACTTGATAGTGATATCTATATGAAAATCCCCGAAGGATTTAAAATTTCTGAAGCATTAAGTGAAAAACCCAAAGAAATGTATTCTATAAAATTTCTTTGTATGTGTTAAAGCAATCTGGACGCATGTGGTACAATTGTTTAAGCAATTATTTGACAAGTAAAGGTTATAAAAAAACACTATTTGTCCATGTGCATTTAACTATTTCTTAAGAAAACAACATCTGGGTATGTGATTATAACGGTCTACATTGATGATCTAAACATCATTGGAATGAATAATGAAATCCTTGAAGTGATTGAACTTTTAAAGAAAGAATTTGAAATACAAGATCTTGGTAAAACCAAATATTGTCTTGCTTTGTAGATTGAGCATATGCTTAACAAAATCCTTGTGCATCAATCAAATTATATAGAAAGAGTCTTGAAACATTTCAATATGGCCAATGCCAATCCTTTAAGAACCCAATGGTTGCTAGATCATTAAATATTGATAAATATCCATTTCTTCCTCGCGAAGAAAATGAAGAAGTTCTTGATCCAAAAGTACTATATCTAAATGCAATTGGGGCTCTTATGTATCTTACCAATTGTATTACACATGATATTTCTTTCACTATAAACTTGCTAGCAAGCTTTAGTTCATCCCCAACAAAAAGGCATTGGAATGGGATTAAGTAGATTTTTGCGATATCTTCGAGGAACTATTGATTTAGGGTTATTTTATCCTAATGATTCAAAAAAAAAAAGGTTTGATTGGTTATGCTGATGCAGGCTATTTATTTGATCCTCGTATAGCTAGATCTTAAACTGGATACGTATTCATGAATGGAGGCACTGCAATTTCCTGGCGCTCTCAAAAGCAAACACTTGTCGCCACATCCTCAAATCATGATGAAGTAATTGGACTAAATGAAGCTAGTAGAGAATGCACATGGTTAAGATCGATGAGATAACTCGTTTTGTCTTCATGTGGACTAGATAAAGATAAAGGTCTAACTTTAATTTATGAAGATAACTTTGCATGTGTCACTCAAATGAAGGAAGGATATATCAAGAGCGACAGGACAAAACATATACCTCCAATTTTTTTTAAGTACATTCAAGAGCTTATAAAAAGATCAAAAGGTTGAGATAGAATATGTTCAATCCAACAACAATGTAACATACCTCTTCACGAAAGCACTTCCTACTGTAATCTTCAGAAAACATGTACATGCGACATATGCATAACACATAACGTAACAAATGTCTAAATGAGGGGGAGTCCACTATATATTGTACTCTTTTTTCCCTTCGTTAAAGTTTTTTTTTCCCACTGGGTGTCTTTAGCAAATTTTTTAATGAGGCAGTACTTCAAGGTTGAACATATATTTGAAAAAATGTCATCCAAGAGGGAGTGTTATAGAAGCCATAAAATTATTGAGCTAGACATAGCATGTGGATGAACATTTTTCACCATTCAAATAGCTTCCTTTAACTATTTAGTTACTATTTTGATGGTGTAAGAATATGATGATATGTAGTATAAATACTCATCAAATGTGAAAGAAATAAACACATCATCTTGAATACAATCTTCTAAGTGTTCAAAAATCCTCTCAAATATTTTTCTTTTATTTTATAATGATCTAGTTTAGTTTTTTAGTTTTAGTTTTAATTACATCAAATTTATTACTATATATATATATATATATATATATATATATATATATATATATATATATATATATATATATATATATATATATAATTTGAATGCATATTCATATGTTTATATTTTGTTTATTTTCTGATGTAAACAACTAACAAACAATGTCTCCATTTTTCATGAGGTATATATTCATTAAATTTTTTATATTTTGACCTCATATTTAATTATGCCTTAATAACGTTTTAGCTATTAAGCCCAAAGATTTGTCATTTTATTTAGATTTGGATATTGTCAAGTTACCCGATCATCCTCTTTACGCAATAGGGGAAATTTTCATAAAAGTTCTTACATTATGACCTCATTTACGATTAGGATAGTTGAAGAAGACTAAGTTGTTGATTTCAAAAGAACATTTATGGGGTACAAGTCGATATAATTTTCTAATTATGTTCCCAAATTATAACTAAACATGTAACTTATACATTTGAACTCTAAATTAGTAGTACCACCAGAAAGAACTAGGTAACATGTTAATTTTTCAAAATGGAATATATTTTATCGGTCTTTGGGCTTTATTATTTAAAAAATGAAAAATCATGTCTTAATCGTAAATTAGGTTAGATGTAGGGATTTTAACTAAAATTCCCGTTGCCATAGAAGAAGTAGCATGACCTGGTAACCGGGTAAGTACCTAAATTTAAATAAAATTGGAAGTCTTTTGTACTTAATTGTTAAATAATATTATAAGTTAATTGAATATAAGATCAAAATATAAAATATAAAGATTTGAATGAATATATAAATGAGTATTAACATCAGTTTTATTACTTAACAACATTCTATTTAATGATGTGCCAAAGAAAATGAAAGATAAAATATCAACATCAAGATGCAACTATACGACACTAAAGATTACAAAATATTTTATAAGTATATATCTTTATTCATATTCATATATGCGTATAACTTAGTTATACAAATAAATATACGAACATATCTACGTTTTGCTTTGCGTATAGCATAAAATATTCACATAAAAAATAATTAGAATATAATTTATTTATATGTGAATATAACTATTAAGTCATTTTCATACATAATGTATTTTTAAATTTTAATGTTAATATGTATATGATATTCAATATGAGTATTGTTTTTTTAATATGATATCACATATGTGTAATTTTTTTTTAAATATGATATTGAATAAATAATAAGTTATATGTGAACAAAAATAAAACGTTTAACTCACATATAAATATAGAAAAAAGATATAAGCTTATATCCATAAACCGAACACACAAAATTAATTAGATCAAGACTACTAATCAATTATTTAAATCAAACATAAAATTTAAAAGATTTTGAAAATCCAAAAAAATATTGGTTTTATCCCTTAAATAGTTTCAAATGACTAGAAAACATTTTTAGTTGTGGCAAAACAAGTGTTTTAAAAACTGGTTTGAACCGGCCGGTCGAACCGGTTGGACCGAAACCAGTGAAGGGAACAGTTCAACAATCACCAAATTTTGTTTATTTCTGAACTGGATCGAAATGTTGGTTTTTAGAAAAACCTAGTTGTACCGGTTAAATTGAATAAAAACACATTCAATAGAACCATTTTTCATAATAAACTTTTGTGATTTTTTTTTTTCACATTTATTTAAATTTCTCTAAATAAAAAACATATGGTAAATGTTATGAAGTTATTTTTTATGCGTGTATATTTATCTACAACTATATTTTGTTTCAGTATTATACTTTTTTTTTATGTATGTGGATTGATGTAAAACTTATGGTTATGTGTTATTTAAATGTATTTGGATTGATCTATAACTTATTTTTATATGTATTTTTAATGTTTGAACTTATAGACATCAAATTTATGATTTATGTATGTATGCATGTATGTGTAGGAGAATAAGAAAAACAAATAAAAATTATAGAAACCGGTTGACCCGACGGTCAAATTGAAAAACCGATCAACATACCTGATTCGCTTAAAATCGATTTTTAAAACATTGCGCAAAACTATATGTTCATTGGAATCGTTAGGAATTAAAGGGAGTTGGAATCCAATTTCACCGGATTCCTAAGTTGTCGTTCATATTTGCTAAAGAATTAAATTCCTTAATTAGATGATATTTCCATCAAACGAGGAAAAATCTGTTCCATAAAAGAAAATATTATCCATTTTTTTTTTCATAAAGGAGAGTTCAAGATTACTATAATATCATTTTTATTCTACCACTATCACATATCATCAATAGCACTGTCACTACCACCTCCATTATCACCACCGTTACTGACCGTTATCATAACCACCGTCACTATCTCCACCACCACCAACCACCGCTGTACCGTCACCTTCACCACCACGATCACCATCTTTGTCATTGCCACCACCACCACCATCACTATAACTGCGAACACCACCCACCAGTACCATTTACTATTTTTATAATTTATTTGGCATATCTTTCCATATAAATTAGAAAACAAAAAAAAATCAAACAAAAAAAAACAAAATGATCAATTATGTCATTTTATATTATTTCAGTTCTATTTAATGGACCAAACCGAATATGAAATCGTCAACCGACCAATCATAATATGCAATTACATTACAATTCATAAGACACTCATATTATTTGATAGATTTCAATTCCTTTGTAAATATTTTGCAAACAAAACACCAAGTAAATTTTTTATCATACCTATATAACCGTTTCTTCGAACTCGTTGCTCTTCGACAATCGATCCCTCTACTTCTAATGCTCTTGTTCAATACTATGGATAGAAAGACGGGAACTTGAACCAAATCAAAAGAAAAAGGACCAACAAAGAGACTAACTTTATAATTTAATCAATAAAACATATTTCTTTTCTAAAAAAAGCCCATTTGAATTTTCATGGATTACCCCAAAAGCACAAAAATGGCTTCAAAGACATTTGACCAAATTATAGCAATCTTGCATGAAAACTAATAAAACCATAAGCTTAAATCCAACTTCACATTCTTCCTCCTCCTCCTCCTCTCTCTCTCTCCGTATCCAATTTCCTTCAAAACATCCCCACACACCCCACAAACGCACACTCACACACACATACAACACACACATGCATGCCATTTATAGATCTTGATCATCTTCCTGTTGTGTTAATTTGTGTTATGTCTAGTTGTTATGGACACTCTCTTTAGGCTTGTAAGCCTCCAAAAACAACCCTCCCATCATCATCATCATCTCCACCAACACCAACAACAACATCATTCTATCAACTCCACCAGTAGAACTTCAAGCAGTTCAAGATCTTCCACCCAACCTCCATATCACTTTAATTACCAACAAGGAGAAGATCAAGAAGAATGCTTCAACTTTTTCATGGATGAAGAAGATTTCTCATCTTCTTCCTCAAGGCACCCCCACCAAAATCAGTACTACTCTTCTCAACAACCACAAACCTTCCACCACCAGTCTTCCGGTACGCCGACGCCCACAACCAGCACCACCAACACCAACACCCCTCCTCCGCCGTCGTTGTCCTACTATGGCTTCTCTTCTTCCGAACATCAACAGTCGTCTGATCCCAACATTAACTACTCGTACTCTCCAGCGCGTGATGTCACCGCTGAGTTCTCTAATTCCTTCTCCGGCAACACCTGGTCCGCCGATGTTCTACTAGACGCCGCCCGTGCGGTGGCGGATAAAAACAGCGGTCGATTACAGCAACTGATGTGGATGCTTAACGAGCTTAGTTCTCCATATGGAGACACTGATCAAAAGCTGTCGTCTTATTTCCTTCAAGCGCTTTTCAGCCGTATGACGGATTCCGGCGACCGATCTTACCGGACTTTGACGTCGGCGTCGGATAAAATGTGTTCGTTTGAGTCAACAAGAAAACTGGTGCTGAAATTTCAAGAAGTCAGCCCTTGGACGACGTTTGGACATGTAGCTTGTAATGGAGCGATCATGGAGGCGTTCGACGGCGAGAGCAAATTGCATATAATTGATGTAAGCAACACCTACTGTACCCAATGGCCGACTTTGCTTGAAGCTATTGCAACTCGCACCGATGAAACACCACATCTCCGTCTTACGACGGTAATCGCAACCAAATCCGGTGGTGGCGCTGCGGATTCCGGCACCGGAGTACAAAAGGTTATGAGAGAGATTGGAAATCGGATGGAAAAATTCGCTAGATTAATGGGTGTCCCTTTCAAATTCCACGTAATACACCATACTGGAGACTTATCCGAACTGAATTTGAGTCAACTGGGAATACAAGACGATGAAGCTCTTGCGATTAACTTAAACGGCACGTTACGTTCTGTCAACAATCATCGTCGAGATTACTTGATATCAACATTTAGAGGATTAAATCCGAAAATCATCACCATCGTTGATGAAGAAGCTGATTTGGATGTGGGTACAGATGGGTTTGAATTCGTGAGAGGTTTTCAAGAATGTTTAAGATGGTTTAGGGTTTACTTCGAAGCGCTCGATGAGAGTTTTCAGAAAACGAGTAACGAGAGGCTGATGCTGGAGCGGGCGGCGGGACGGGCGGTGATGGATTTGATAGCATGCTCGCCGGCGGAGTCAATGGAGCGGAGGGAGACGGCGGCTCGGTGGTCCAGTAGGCTACATGCAAGTGGGTTTAGTCCTGTTTCATATAGTGATGAAGTGTGCGATGATGTCAGGGCACTTCTGAGGAGGTATAGGGAGGGGTGGTCCATGATTCCGTCGGAAGCGGCGGCCGGAGTATTCTTGACGTGGAAAGAAACACCGGTGGTGTGGGCAAGTGCATGGAAGCCGATATGATTGTGACTTCCACTAAAAAAAAAAGAAAAAAAGAAAAAAAGAAAAAGCAAAAGCTGATGATGGCACGTGCATGGGAGGGTGTGAGTGGGTTTTATGACTTTTTACTTTTTCAAAAAATTGGGATTTTTGTTTATTGTTATTATTATTTTTTTTTAGATTTTTAGAGGTTGAAGAATGGGGTTTGACTTTGATTGAAGGTAACATATTTTCGTTAATATTCGTTTTCACGAAATTGTCTTTTTTTTTTTTTTTTTTTTTAATATGAATTAAGATGGTTGTGGATTTAATTTTTAGATTAAACCACTCCCTCCCAACCCCTTCTTTTTTGTAATCCTAATTTATGAATTATATATAGATAATTATGGAATCGTGAATTTGGATATGCATTTATTTAATTATGGTTTTGTATTTATTTAACTACATTTTTAAATAAAAGAATCTGTTAGTTATACACTTCCACAATCATGTCAATAATATTATATATTTGTCCATTTTTTAATCAAAATATTTAGAAGAATATAGCAATAGAAACAATAATTTAACAAAAAAAGGTACCTGTCTCGGTCATTGTTGATTATTTATTTAGATTTTTCAGGATATTAAAATATGAAGTAATTGATATGGTTAGTTATCTCTAGAATTACTTCATAAAACCTATTTAGCTTCTTTTAATGCCAAACATAATAGAAATGGATTAAAGGAGACTACAATGGATCTGATTTATCATTGTAAAACAATACCTAAACGGATTTATCATTGTAAAGCAATACCTAAACGGTACAACAAGATACAACCTCAAACTAAAAAAGAGCACACATGATCAATATATTTTATTATTCACTGTTTTAAGGTGTTGTGTATTTTTTCGAAATAAAAATGTCTAAAGTTTGCAGACCATATTAGAAGAGGTGTTTTTATTTTTAAAGTGTGCATGTTGTTGTAATAGATTGAAATTCACTATACAATATTTAAAAATAATTCTAAATCAACAAATTATTTAGTTTAATAATATACATATCAAATATAAAAATCATTATGATGATATGAGTTTTAAAAACGTTTATATAAAATAATTAAACATAATATTTGTTGAATAGCAATAAATAAAATTGTTAATTCAAAAAACAACATGTTCGTTTTGTTAAATTTTCGAATACGATTGATTATTTTTCCAGTTAGCTTCAATAAATTTGATAATTTTAATAATTAACTTTATAGTTTATTAATATTTGGTTATAGACAATGTAACGCAAAAGTATATTTATATGAAATTTGACAAATGATTTTGAAATTATGTAAAATATTCTCGAATTGTTTATAATATCTTTCCTAATATTATTAAAATAATAAACATGTTGAAAAAAAATAAAACAACTCTATGTTAAATATTAACTTAAAGTAAGGTGGAAAGTGGTCCGAAGAGAAGGGTCCAATGTGTTGGATTAAGGTGCTTAAGTTTATAACTAAATTGGTATAAACTTTTGGTATAAACTTGCAAACAGAAGTAAATTCCTTTTTGGTGTCCTGATAACTAGAACTTGATTAAAATGATATTTGTAGAGAGATGATGATTTATTAGATTATTATATGAATAATAAACTAATTGAAAATTATGAGGATATGATTTGTTAATATATTATATGATTAATATATTAATTGGAATTAGATAGTTGATTTGTTAATTTATTATGTGATTAATAAATTAATATAAGATCACTAGTTAAATAATTGATTTGTTAATTTATATGATTAATAAATTAATGCGAAATCAATTAGAATTGATAAATTATTAACCAGAATAAATCTGGAATCAATTTGGGATTAATTGAAATTAATTAAAGGTGCAATGGGTGAATTGTAATTTCTCAATAGTTGAACAAAAGAGAAAATTCTAAAACCATCCAAAGGTGGACGGTTTTGAGAAAATTGCAGAAGCCTCATGGATGTTTATAAGGAAAGGATTTCAATTTGGATTAAATCCATTATGTAATTAATTCAAATATGGCTTTGCCTATAAGTTACGTAAACTATAATTAGGACCCATTGGGCATTAAATTTGGTGATTAATCTTTCCAAGGAACATATGAATGAAATTTATACCTCTCTTTCTCTCTCCTCAATTGTTTCTAGTTCAAGGGTTTGTGTGTGAGCTATTAGAGACATCATCCTTTTGGTGCTTGTTTTCTAAGTTCTTCAAAGGAAGGATTGAAGTAATTTGTTTTCTATAAGAAATTAAAGGTATGTAAACCTTTAACCTTGATTTCTTAATTTAGAAAGTGCTAGGGTTATATTAGTTTTGTTATTCAAAGTATGTTGTGTTCAAAGTGAAAGACATACATCCTTTTAGGTTGCATGTGCACTCTTCTTAATTGTTAAGTGATTTTCAGTATTGAGCATTTTGTTGTAACTTAATAAACCCATTAGTGGTATTAGAGCTACTTGATGTGTCTAACATTGAAAGCACATTAGTTTACTCAAACAAATTTTTTTTTCTGTTAAATTGTGATCATGACATGACAGAGGCTGTAACTTCCTAAAAATACCGAGTAAAAATTTCATTTTAAATAATTTAAAGCCATTCATTCATTATTCCAAAAGACATTCAGAGTCAAAGTATTCTTAAAACATCATAGTAATTTGGAAAAATTCAGTGTGGAAGAAAACTCCAGGGGATGCAGTATAATCAAGTAGGCACTTCCTTTTGAAAACAGAAGTATCTGAACCATCAACATAAACTCAAAGCACAAAGCTTAGTGAGTTCCCCAAAGTACCACATACAATACACATATACATATAACAGTACGTGGTTGTGTCGGGTCCGTATCAACCCCATATGACAGCATGTAGATGTGTCGGGTCCGTATCAACCCATATAACAACAAGTAGTTGTATCGGGTTCGTATCAACCCTGGAGTCCATAACGACTCCGAGCCCAGATTGGCTCTATGCATATAACATACAATCATACTAGTAATATTCACAAAGACAACAAGCACATACAAGCATATCAGTAAGTGTAACAAACACCACTACTATCCTACAACATAATCTTTTGGGCCGACATTGTTGCCTTTGACCCACAAGTACAGTGAGGAGAATAACATCATAGTCAGACGAAATAGCTACAACCACATCCTAATGAAAATACCAAGTCTACCGATCACCTTTACAATAAATAATGACCAAAACTCAGACATCGGCTCAAAATACCCAAATTACCCTTTGGTCAAACTTTGGTTGTAATCCAGGTCAAAGTCTAAAGTAAAAAAGTCAACCCATCTGGTCGCCACGTTGTGGTCTCCTTTGCCACGTCATGGCTACAACCCAACAAAACAAGTAGGTCTTGACCAAGTCACTACGTCGTGGTTATGCGTCTGGACAACTTAAACCATTAAGTCCTTCATTTCCAACTACAACAACTCCAAGGCTCAGATCTATACCTTCCCATGGTCTTGATGGATAAAGTTTCCAACTTTATCCCTCAAATCCTTCCATAAGCTAAACTCCCAAACCTAATCACTAATGTTTACTTAATGCATCAAGATTCTCATTAAGCACCAAATCCTTAGAGTTACACCACCAAAGTTTTCAGAAATGATTCACACTCCAAATTGACCATAAAAATTGTGGCTTTATGGGCTTGAATACCAAAACATCATTTTTCCATTTTAGGGGAAAAAATAGGGTTTAATGACTAAAATCCCATGCATGACATCGAAAACTTGATTACAATCCATATCCAAGGCACTACTTGCTCATTATGACCTAGAGATTTATAAAGTTGCAAACTTTATGAGATATCATAACTTAAGTCCATCCAACTTATGGAAAAAGGGGACAAAAAGAAGAGATCTAGAAACATGGCAAAAAAAGGTTGAGTCTTGGGCACTCACCAAGGTCCAAGAGACGAGCTTAGCTGAAGAAATGACGCTTGCCATGAAACCATTGTTGGGTTATGTGCATAACATCAATCCTATGGTGTACATGCAACCCTAATTGCTTTGATCTAGGTTTTTCTAAGTAAACATACAACATTGAATACAAAAAGCAATAAACCCTAATTGACTACCATATAATTCGAAATTGACACATGATTATGGTTAGAAACATTACTTTGATTGTTATGTAGCAATAACAATTACAATCCTTCTTGATCTTGACTTCTGAAAGCTTAGTGCCTCAAATGTTGCACCTCTAATGGAGTCACAAACACCACTAGCAACAAGGATTAACAACAGAGAGGAGAAGGCACCAAAAACATCTAGGGTTCTCTTATAAGTGTTAGACACATAATATATTAATAAATCATAATTAATCATCTTTCTCCATAATTCATCCTATCAGTTGCTATGGTGAAGGCAACCCAAAAGGACCATGCTCATAATCGGGTCAAGTACATACCAAAATAGTTATGGGCTTAGACACCTAATCCAATAGTCTCCCACTTGGATAAGTCTAATAACTATTTTGCAAGTACGACTTCAGAACCTGATCATCAATCGTAGCTTTCAAAAGCCGCTGTCAACTCTGATCTTATCAGTAAGGCGTCCTTTAGATAAAGGATAATATATTCCTCCATTCTAGATATCCTATGAACTGAGACATGTATTTTAATCATACTCTCTGTTCATGTGTTGTTTCCCGATTTTCTGATTTATGACGACTGAAAATAGACTACAGTTGAACACGTCAACTTAGTCCAGGCTTGGCCAAGCGCTTAGGGGTGTCACTAAATCATCGATGGGCCCATTGATATCGCTTTTATCCAACTTTGGTTAAAAGGAACAGATAAACTTCAACTCAAATGCACGCTTGTACCTACTCATCAAATCACACACAACAATATGTTTTATAACACCAAGTTATTGGTGCGTTTACATATTATCAATGTGCAACCGACTTCTAAATTACAACTCATATGCCTCGGTTTTAAGCATATAAGATATTATCGTCTCACTAATCACCCGTGACAAAATCCATGAAGTGATTTAAGTGAGCGTGGGTTTAATCCAATACTCAAATCTTATTTCAGGAGCACTCATGGATACTGCAGCAAAATTTTGCTATGTCTAAGACACTTTAGACAATCTACAATCAGATTCATGACAGTTTAGTTTCAATATGTACTTCCAAAGTATTTATCGACTGTGGATGGTTTGAATAATCTTATTATTCGGGAAGTCAAAACATGCAAAGTGAAACACAAGAATAATCGAATCCAATATGGTCTCAAACTTTTGAGTATAAATAAAACAACTTTATTTAATCACCATATTGATTACACATTACTCATTATATAATGTTTCGGATAATCAACTTATTACTTGAATTATAACAACAGTTGTCCCATGCTCCAAGCATGCACACTATGTTTACCTATGGTCCTTACTTTGTGAAATAGATCAAATAAACACATTTCCAATGATGCTCATTTCACAATTCCTAATCCTTATCATAAGTGTAAGAATACCAAATTATTGCCACTATTAGAATATGTTAGATTCTAACATTTTATGCAACGATCCTTTCGTAATGTCACGATACCAAAGCCACCAAGACTTTTCCACTGATATTAGAAAGTGCTCTATGAAGTCTCACATTCAAAGTACATTCATTTGAACATCCTTCTTGCATAAAAGTTTCTAATCTACATAGATTCTTAATATCCAACTCCCATTATGGAAACATTTCCGTATTTGCCGTATGACAACTCATTCTAAATAGAATCCTATCTATTCATAATAATGTCGATATGGTCCATCCATTACAATACTTCCAACTACCCACAAGTGAACAACCCTTGGCGAACCTTAGATTGTCCTTGACAGTTGTTTAATTAATTTTAGTCATATCCGGTTCTGGTCCTTTTCCCTCTTAATGCCCTAGGCATTTTGAAAAACAGAACGAACGAATATTACAACATATGTAATCGATCCAATACCCGAAGCGTATGAGATATGATACATAATGTCTTACATAAAGACTTGATACTTTACCAGTCTCTCTCTATAATATTGCTATATATAGAATTCTCTTATGTTGAATCTTTTCAACATACCATTCATATATGTACTTTTGACTAAATTTGATTAAAATTTCTCGATCTAAGCTTTTAGATTTGAAATAAAGTATATGTTCATCTCCCTTAATTATAGAAAAAACAACTTTTCAATCTCTGCAACTTTGCGAATTGAACCTTTTGTTTTCTATAATTAATATTGCTAACTTGCAACATATAATAATCATGCTCCCAATAACATGATGATTATATCCTTATCAGCATAACACTTATGCTCCCACTAGCTTTGACATGTGTTTAGAAATTAGCTAGACTTCTAGAAATCAATACTTATTGACTTTCTTCCCAAAGTTCATATTTCTAATACGAGATGCTTCGATAAACTTTTATCAAGCTTCTCAAACTTATACACCTTTCCTTAGAAAGCTCATATGTGTGTCTAAACAATTTTAGCACTTATAGCAATAAGTCTTAAATGTTTAAACTAATTGCCAAATCTCACAATTCGAACCATGAAGAGGGATGTCATAATCATGATCGAATTTAAGAATGCAATTTACACAACAACTAACTAATTAAAATCTTCCAAGTGAAAGTGTTTCCTCACAATCATTTTCATGAAGGAGAGAAACCTTATGACACTTAGATTTTACGGTGTATGTGTTCCTATCCATGTGAATTTTCCATAACCATAATCAGAAGACAAGGTTTGTGACAAATCCAAACTCATATGGACTGAACTTGTTTAATCTTAATTTATTGCCTCATGGAAGCACGAGCTCCCACCATTGCTTCCAAGTTGTTAAGCAATTCACCTTTATAAATCAATGAACTTTCATTAATCAAGGTTCTTTGCTTTATGAAATCAATTGAGAACTCTTAGAACTCACATGCATAGTCAACCTTACTGGAATGACACATAAACAAGAATATGTCAACACGATAGGTTATAAACCTCAAGTCGTGTGCTAGTGATGAATAACTAGGTTTATTCTTGATTTGTTCTTGAAATTTTTCAAGATCATTAAGACTCCCACTGACCTCTTGACATATAAGATTCTCATGTCGAAGAACATTACTTGAAAAACAAATATTCAAGAGTTAGTGCAGATTCTTATCAACACAAACACTTCACACAATTGGTCTTAGTTGGTCTCTGTCTTATCCAAGACATCACAACTTACCTCTCTGTCTTATCCAAGACATCACAACTTACCAATTTCAAATGTACAAAAGTAAGAACCTTCTCTACTATACATTTGATAAGTGTCATAAACTTACTAAAGGCGTGTCACTTAATATCACAATCTTGGAGTACAACTCTAAGACTTGATTTTGGAACAAAGTATGACTCATCCATTTGATTTAACCATTTTAACAATTCTGGATTCCTCTTCTTAGCCATACTAGTGTACTAAGATCTACTTAAAGGATCAACTGTGATATGGTTTCATAATCAATGAGACGATCATAAAACATGATACTAAAGTACTCTCCCATCTTTTCTGATTGGAGAAACTTTTATCTTTCTGCCCAATTGATTCTTCTTATTTGTTCTGTCATTCATTGAAACTTTTCAATGATTCAGAATTACACTTAATCTTGTAAGCATAACCACATTTACTAGACTTTTAGTAAATCATGAGGAATAATCTTATTGTTATTTGTGGTGGACTTGACCAGTGCACAACATTGTATTCTAGTCCTTTAGTCCTTCACTTGACTCACATACTTGTGTGATCAAGGTATTAGTCTTATTTTCCTAAGTACCAAGATTTGCATACATCACATGATTCAAATCATATGATTTCAAGATTCTGTCCAATTGAAACTTGGGCGATGGGAATCTTTCCTTACTTAGAAAATTACGACACTACCATAAATAACATAACTAAGAATCACATCCACTTAATATTTCTTATAAAAGAAACGCACAAGCATCAATTTTCACAAATGATATTGAAAGGATATATAAATAAGACAAAACTCAAAATTTATTTTAGTTATAAAAAGGTGTAGAAAACTTGTCCTTACAACGCAAATTCAAATGAAAACTATGCTATTACATATTCTTAAGCAATCTATCATAACTCTAAGTAGCAACTCAAAAAATCCAATCATCAAATCATGTGATCGAAATCCATTTCTTCGCGATCAGATTCAACTCACTTCTTCCTTTAAGCTTCCTTTCTTTTCTTCGATCCTACAACACATCAATATGAAATCTTATTACATCATGTATTAAGAATCTAAAATAGAAAACTTAATAGAATTAGATAGTGGGTTTTACCTGAAGCAGAGTCATACATCTTGACTCTCCCATCTCTTAGATCTCTAAGGCAGTCAGGGCAGTTTCGTAACCAATGCCCTTTCTCTTGGCAGTAGAAACATATGGACTCTTCTGGAATAGTACACGAGACTATCTCAGATTCAGCCTTTCTCTTGCATAGAGAAAAATTTTCTGGACTTCCAATGTTGCTATTGTCCATAGTAGGTTAGGACATTGATGATTCAGCAGAAATAAGCAAATAGGTAAGATCAATGAGGGTCACATTGTCGTCCATCATATAGTACTCTCTAACGAACTCACTATATGAGTCAGGAAGTGATTGAAGAACCCAGTCAACAACCAACTTCCTTGAGACATCGACACCCAACATCCTCAACCTGTCAATGTGTGACTTCATCTCCAAGACGTGTGCACACACATACTTTCCATCTTCGTGTCTTTTTGCCAATAGGGCTTGAGTGACTTTGAACTTTTCAAGTCATCGACCATGTGGGTCAGGGAGAACAATAGGAGGAGGTGGAGGAAGTGAGGTTCCACTTAACTATAAACAAGGGATTGATCTTTCACTTTAATCGTTACGTGGACTTCCACTTTTATGAGGAAAACTTTTTCCAAAGGAATTGGGAAGACTATAGTTGTCATAACTAGACATCCACACGGGGAGAAAATTTGAGTTAGTTGATTGAGTCCGTAACAAAACACCCAAATGAGATATTAAGGCTAGGACCCAACACAATATTCTACAACTCGGAAGAAGGATGTGGTAATCCAGTTGCAGAACATTTGAAGGTAGGTAAATGAAAATTTACCAATTTCCACCATGAAAAACGAAAATTGAAAATTAGGTTTTAAATGAATTGAAACTCCTAGATCCTTTGAGATTCATTTAACTTTTCAATGGCATGTTTAAATCTCGATTGTGCCCTTCATGTTTCCAACTGGGATGCCGAGGATCACAAACGAGGTGTGGATAACCATGCAAATTAGCTTGGTACTCTCGAAGACGTATATCACCTAATCAATGTGTTGGTTAACCACACACACTCCATTGATCTATGATAATCTATGAGCTACCCATTGCCATCCTTCATTGGTCCCATATTAGTGTGTTGGTTAACCACACACGCTCCACTAATGACCAACAAGGTGCAATGTGCAATTTCATGGATTAGCACCAACTCCACATTTTTCCTAAAGTAACTAAGATTTGGGAATTTATAAAAGTGTTTAGTAACTTTGTATTTCATTATACTTATAATGGAAGATTGTGTCTTATCCTACCCGTTCGGCTAACGAACCTCCACTAGTCAAGAGTGTGGTGGGTAAGAGTGGATACCCAATGGCAGACATTTTACAAGCCACTTCCTTAAACACCCCTTATAGATCAACTTCGTGAATGAGGCCTACTAACGGAAAGACTGACTTTTACTTATACATATATAATATTTAAACTTTTAATTCTATATAGTATAAGGGTGTATTTTATACTTTTAAAATACTAAGTGGTTTAATCTATTAATAAATTATACTTTTAACTTGATTAACTTAAACCATACAATTATGGATTTATTAATTATCTCTTTTAATTAAACACTTAATTAATTTAATAAAACCATAAGGGTGTAATTTGAACTTTTCAAAATACTAGGGTCTTAGAATTTAATATTTCAAAATTAATACCTTTTAATTAAATTTTAAATTTCAAAACTTAAGGACAAATTTTGAAACCTTTCAAAATATTAGGGTTTAACTATTTAAATTTCAAAAACTAAAACCTTTTAGTTCAAATTTAAACTATAAAACCTAGAGGGTGTAAATTGAAACTTTTCAAATTTACTAGGTCAAATATTTAACTCATAATAATCCTATATTATCCACATTTATCCAAATCCATTAATTTTGATAAGGATAATCATTCCAAACATAAAAAATCAATTTTAGGCAATAAAAACGAGTTTTGGTAATTATCCTTAACAAAATCTGCTCAAAAAATCGAAAATTGTAGAGTCTAAAAGTTGTAAAAAGTCGAAGTGTTTGTTTCTTTGTTTTCGCATGTTATTTATTTTACTAAGTCTTCATTTGGTGCGAAGCGTATTGCTCTAGACTTAGTATATTTTTTGTACAAAAACTTGTCCCACAGTGTTATCTGTGCATGTAAAATTTGGATAAACCACAGTGTTAGTTTCCACATAATGTGCACCTTTGTCATTAAGAATTTTGTCAAATTCTTTTGTATCACCAAACACTTGATCAACAACAACTCGTTGAAGTTTTTCATTTGAAACCTTATTTCCCTCGCAATCACCCGAAACTCCGCAACCTTCGCAACCTATGTCTGATGATGAAACCGAAGAAGGCGGTTTTGGAGGAATGTTTGAGGCTTTACATTTTGATTCGGAGGAGGAGGAGATACCTGATCATATGCTTATGTCAGGAAAGCAATTCAAAATCCTGAATCGAAAGTTGAATGCCATTATTCAGTTACAAGCTGATTCTGGTACAAAGTCATCAATATCGGGATTGGAGGTTGAAGCTATGATCAAAGCTGCTGAGAAGAGAATAATTGAGAAAGTTGATCACTCTGACAAGAACAATGAGCTTCGCATTCAGGCTCAAGGAAAATCATTTGATGGAGTTGTTTCTGAATTGAAAACTGTTACAAAAGAACGTCATGTTCTTTTTGTACAGGATGTTAAGAAGGTCCGAGAAGATGTTAATCTTAAAGTTGAAGAGTTAAAGAAGGAGATTGCGAAAGAGCTTCAAGATATTAATTCTCAACATTTGGAGGTCCAAAAGAAGATTGATGTGGTTGCCACTGATCTTAACAAACTTCTCACTGATTCTCAATCTCCTGCTCCACTTATCGAAGCCAAACAAAAGGAGAATAAGGGGCAGTTTGATAAACTAATTCCGTTGGTGACTGAATTAAAAACCTTGGTTTCGCAAACTTCTCATCAATCAATTCTAACTCCCGAATTCTTAACTCTCAAAGTTAACACTCTGGAACAAGCAATTCAGAAGGCATTGGCTCCAATCACCAGCTTTACTTCTCTATTACCAAAGAATGCCCCACCTGCTTTCACAGGGGTGCAAGGGGGAGAAATAAAAGGAAGTAAAGGAGAGGATGCGAAAAAGGTTGGGAAGATTCATTCAACTCAAATCAAAACATCTTTTCCAGTGCTCACAAACCCAATTTCTTCAACAGTAACAACAACAAAACCAATTTCTAAAGGAATCACAATTGGTTCAAAAGATGGAGGTAGTTCAAGTGCGAAACCATCAAGTGAGAATATTAGAAATGGAAAAGGGATTGTTTATGAAAAATCAAAAGAAGAAAAAAAGCAGAGGTAGAAGCTGAAATGGAAAGATTGAGACAAGTGCAAAGTATCATGAGGCAAAGAGCAAGTGACCCACCAACAATGAACAAAGGTGATCCTGCGAAGTTATATTCGTATGAAACAATTGAATCCAAAGTGTTGGGGAATCACTTGTATGAGTTCGAGAAAAAGCCAAGGAAGATTTATGATGTTGCGAACTCAGATAGAAGCCAACTTGATTTTCCGATAAACGAAATGATGTTTATTACGGTGCAGTACAAGATAAGTGAAAAGTTTGATAATGTTGATGAATACGCTTATTTGAAGATAAGATTTCATGCTGTACTTGCGAAGGATCAAGAGGAGGTGTTGTCTTTAATGAAGATCAAGAAAGTTTTAACAATTAAGAAGGATGTGATGTTCGAAGACATGCTTCAAAACTTTCGACATTTTGTGGTTCGAGCAGACAACAAGGCATTCGACTTCACCATTGCTGATTTTCCCTTAATGAATCTAAATGATCTCATTCAAGTGGCATCGATTCTCAAAGACATGCAAGAAAACAAGCTGAAAGGACATGATACTGATGTGTTCAGATTTGGTTTTGCACATATCAAAATATTCATAGATAACTACTATGATTGCTTGGCGTTGACTGATGAAGAACTTGCAGTGGGTCTTGGAAGAAAAGTTACAGTCGCTTGGGAATCAACCTTACCTCAAACAGAGTTAAGGAAGTATGCTGATGGGAGAAATCTGCCTGAAACCTTTTGGAATGGTTTTCGCAGGTAAAGATACGAAAGGGAAGCCCAAGAAATTTTTGTTTAAAGTCTCAGAGATTGAAAGATATACTTCTTCGCAATATACGAATTTCATTGTTCGTATGAATAACTGCAAGAAGAACAATGAAGGAGACAAGAAGGAGCTTAAGAAGATAATTACCTGGTATTCTGAAATTCGAAGAACATTGCACTCAGCTATTCAACATCTTACAAACTGAATAGTTTCGACTATTTACAAAGGGGGAGAATGTAGAGTCTAAAAGTTGTAAAAAGTCGAAGTGTTTGTTTCTTTGTTTTCGCATGTTAGTTATTTTACTAAGTCTTCATTTGGTGCGAAGCGTATTGCTCTAGACTTAGTATATTTTTTGTACACTCAGGTTTCCTATAAATAGGAACTGAGGTTAGAAGTAGAAGAAGTTTTTTAACTCGAGTATTCTTTCTACTTAAACTTTGTAATAAGTTCTTTATCAATATAAGATCTGATTAATATTTACTCTCTGTGTACTTACTTTTCAATCATTCAATCATAATTCCTCTCGGAATCTCGATAACAATTCTCTTCAAAAATCCCGGTAACAGCACCCTGGACTTGCCAAATCCATTGATGGACTCGCCAAGTTCAGGCAACTCACTGAGTCAGCATCGTAGATAGCAAAAAATTGACTTTTTGATCCTTTGGCAGTTCACTTTTGCATCTATTCAACTAGAAAAACGACCTAGGCTCTAATACCACTATTGAGTTATGTGCATACCATAAATCTTATGGTGTACATGCAACCCTAATTGCTTTGATCTAGGTTTTTCTAATCAAACATCCAACATTGAATACCAAAGCAATAAACCCTAATTGACTAGCATATAATTCAAAATTGACACATGATTATGGTTAGAAACATTACCTTGATTGTGATGTAGCAATAACAATCACAATCCTTCTTGATCTTGACTTCTGAAAGCTTAGTGCCTCAAATGTTGCACCTCTAATGGAGTCACAAACACCACTAGCAACAAGGATGAACAAAAGAGAGAGAGAGAGAGAGAGAGAGAGGAGAAGGCACCAAAAACGTCTAGGGTTCTCTTAGAAGTGTTAGACACGTTTTTGGGATCCTATGGGGTCCTTTATATAGTTGAGGTTTCTAGGGTTTTCAACTTGGAAACCCTAATCCAGTTGCTTAGTCCTTAAGCAGCCCAAAGATCCTTCAGAAGGCCCCTTGGATGATTTCTATATGGACGCCCATATAGAATTCATCCATTGCTCCCTTATGGATCCTAAGCCCAACTTTGTAACTATCTTATAATTTCAATATCAGTCCCCTTAATTTAATTAATCTCTTTTGACCACAAAATTAATTCTAAATTAATTCTTTATCAATATTAATTAAATAATATGACTTCTCTTTTAATATATTATTCACATAATATATTAGTAAATCATAATTAATCCTCTTTCTCCATAATTCATCCTATCATTTGCTCTGGTGAAGGCAACCCAAAAGGACCATGCTCATAATCGGGTCAAGTTCATACCAAAATAGTTATGGGCTTAGACACCTAAACCAACAACCACCTCACTAAAAGCTTCCTTCTCCTTCTAAAATGACCAAAAAGCACCAAGCATGAGCTCACAAGTTCAATGGAGGCTAGGGTTAGGGTTTCTACAGTGAAAGGAGATTTGGAGGCTAAGGATGAACCCTAAAATGGGTTCAAAAAGGTTTAAATATGAAGGGAACACTAAAATAATCATGGGCTTAGGCCTGATCAACTGCCACGTCATGGGACCTACACCTTGTTGTGGTTGTTCAAAAGTCACGCGGCCAAATTTGATCTCGCCACATTGTGGTGGTTCCTCCACCACGTCGTTGCCACAACCAAAAATAATGAATCCGCAAGAGAAATGTATCTCGATAATTCGGGTGTTACAACTCTCCCTCACTTAAATTCGATTCCGTCTTTGAAATCGCTCTTAACTTCCTTCCAGGTACTCTAGACAACCTAGACGATACTCCCACAACCTTGATACGGACTGAGAAGTTGACTCAGACATACAATGCCCTTCCAAAACTATAACCGAACCTAACCTTAGCATTGATCTCATACCCTGAAGACGAATGGATCCTTACCCCACTAGCATTAACCACAGAAGAGTAGCCATCACTACTCTGCCCGAAATCCAAATCCCGAAACCTTGTGTGACTGCTCAATAGACATACCCTTCAAAATCATTGCCAAATCGACCCCACTTCATAACCTAAACTGATCATAAACCCTTTCAACCATGGACTATCATGTTGTTTCTACTGGGAGATAGAATCCCTAACCATTAATTGCTACTGAAAACTTTTCACTTGATAACAAGGCGACTCCTAACACGAGTCTCAATCATGGGTACCCTCTCAGACTCACCACCATACTACTTGACAACCTAGTGAATGCTACGACCACTCACGCAGTATTACAACACTTCTATACCGCCTGCTAACCTAGTGAATGCTAATGCCACCCGTGCAGTCTTACAACACTTCTATGCCAACCTAGCTACAACCACTCCCACAATCTTACAACACTTCTATCACCCTCTGCCAACCTAGTAAATATTATGGCTACCCCGTAGTCTTTCAACACTTGTATATTGCCATGGTCCCAATCCAAGGTCTTACCTCTCATCTGCCATACCAACAATAATTATCATGAGTCAAAACTGCATCCGACTATACCCTAACCAAGTGTTTGGGTTATGCTTCGAATCCCAAAGCCTTAATCAGACAAAAATAGGCAGAGAGTCCTTAACACAACCCTTAACCTGTTCCCGATCACATACCCAATATGTGTCACTACAAATGCGCAAGGTAACCTAAATAACCATTCCTGTGCAACCTTTAGTACAAACAATTCTCCCCCACTTGGACTCGACCATGCTCTTCCAATCCACAAAAAAATGATGGATTTCCAATCCGTCTCACAACCTTATAATTCAAACTATCGACAACCTGAGTTTACAAGAACTATAATTCCATTACTAGCCAATCTTAGTGTTCACATACATTCCAAAACCAAATGAATACTTCTCGAAATCTCAACGAGCTCACAATCCTAATTACTTCCCATTGACTCCACCACAAGTCCTCGGTGGCTTATCGAATGACAAAGAACAAATCTCAAATATCGAAACAGGTACCCAACTGATTCCATGACCTACTTGCACTTAGAAAAAATCTCATGCGAACCTATAATTGACCACAATACGAAGGTATGAGCTTGAAAATTTCCGATCTTAAACCCACGATCAAACCAATTCCTCATTTCCTCGAAACCATAAAGAGGCCCTACATATCCTGCATCCAAACCGGGCATACCCACCTTGCGGGTTTTTTTAGTTCCTGTTGATACCACCAGAGATCAAATCGATTATTGATCTTTTCTCACTTTAAGCTTGTTTCGATGATGATTCATGCCTCCCACATCTAAATCCAAAACTAGCTCACCAAAAATCCCCTAGACACGACCCTCGATATGCAAAATGACATATGAAGATTCTCAGGATAAAATGTTTAGACCATCAAGATGAAAACTTTAATTTCTAGGTGGAGACTTAGATAAACCACACATAGGGTCTCAAACACAGACATAAAATCATAAACACAACTAATAAGAGCATGAAGGAAGTGAATATAGCACGTACTTGCGACATCGACTGATGGAAATCAGATTTCAAGATCATACAAGTTAGGGTACTTACACCCCACACCAGTTTAAATGCTTCACTATCAAAGTACTTACCTTGACACAATTCCAAATTCTTGAGCCACTTCAACTGGTGACAAAGAACTATAATCCCTCTATTAAAATGGACGGATCACAAATCCACCTACCCACTTGCTAAAAAAGAAACCGTTGCAATCAGAACATTTTTAGCAAAGTCCATTTAAATCCTATTGACAACTTCAGCATCTGAACAAGCCCATACGATCAATTCATCACATACACTCTGGATTGATGGTTCACTACTACTCTTTCCATACCAACAACAACAACCAGTTCGAATCCTATCAATAAGCAACTGAAATCCAACCTAAACGACACAAGTGTTCCTGGATCCCGACTTTGTTGTCCCAGAAAGGAAACATCCAGCTTCCAAGATATCTTTTTCTGAAATCTTTTGATGCGAGGTCCACACTCATAATTCTTTAAACATGAATTTGGAAGTTACTCATCCTGCACTCATGTTCTGAACAATCCATTACACCTATTAATGGTGACGGATCTTCAATAGCTCAAATTACAATAATCTCATGAACTTCTTCTGCAACTCCTTCCGACCCATGGTGCTAAGACCAACACAAAGAATCCAAATGTTGATCCTCCAAGAGAAGCACTCATGTCATTCTCACTTAAGGGTCACACAAACGATACTTGTCACCTTTTGAGTCGATACATACAACAGGCTCATCCAACTACCTTTCAACATGGTTCTAACAATCTCACCACACAAAAAGATTTCTGATCCGATGATACTATGCTGGCCAATAACATACTTATTCTAGATAGAAATATCATTACAAATATGGGTATCAAAATACATAGCAGTTATTTCTTGCGGCTTGATCTTGACCTCCTGTGGGACGATGGGTGTTGGGGCCTGCACCCCCTCTGTCACCCATGTATGATAGCTGGATTTGAAATGAACCAGATGGTGACAATATAAACATATATAATCCTTCTTACAATCGCAACGCACATGCCCTCTTTCTCCACACTTGAAACACCTGAACATGTGACATGCAAACCGTTGAGTTCACCCAGACTTGCCACATATCTCATAGTTCCCCTGACTTCCAGTACCCATGTCATATGTATTGAACTCTCCACCTACCTCTAATCATCCTGAATCATGTGTCTACCTTCTCTTTCCTTGTCGTGCCTCCACATCAATATTTTGTTCTCTAGAAGCTCCATCAACTTATCTTGCAACATGCAAGATTATGGTTCGCTCCTCGAACTTGAAAACTAGTCTGTTAGTGATCTGACCAATGATATCGGGCAACTTTTCCAGTAAGATCTATGAAACCCCAGTGGTAATCCAGTCATGAAATCTTGCATTGTCCGTACCCATCTCAGAAGAATCTGGTTCCTATTCAGACATCGATATCCTATACAACAAGACCAAATTTTCATCTCATAACCAAAATGTTATCAACAATCCATCACACTTTAACCACTAATCAGAATTTCCACACATCAAACCTATACCGGCTTCTTATATTCCTCGTGACGTTCCTTGATTCGAGTATGGATCTTGTGCTTTCAGTAGTACGGTCCCAATACTACCTTCCACACATATCCATTATTCCTCAAGAATAATCCTTAATCCTCTATGTCACCTTCTCAAACCGGTACCCTAAATACTTGCTAAACAAGACAATTAACCTACCAAAGACTTCCTAGGCTCTCCTAGGTTCCCGACCTCACCTTGCCATCAGTTGTTGAAGAACTCCTAATAATGTCAGTTAACTACTTCATGAATACAATCACATGTAACAAGACTCAACGCTACAATGGTTAGACTCAGACAGGAGTTGCGCAATAGGGTCAAATCCATCACTCTGAGATTATTTAACTTTTATAGCATGTGGCTTAATGCATTCACTTAGTAGTTAACTCGCATCACTAAGGATTCCACAAAACACTAAGCAAGCAACATTCGTGTGGTAACACTCCAAACCATAGAACAAACAGAGGACATACCAAGCTGTGACATCCTCAAATTCACGGTCATTTTGAAAATTTTATTTATGCTTATTTAAAAATCAGAGTATCCCTTTTGAAAAGTAGTATTGTGGAATTTGTTCCTAGAAAAACATGATAATAATTTTATCAAAGCATTTACGAAGAAATGTATTTTATTTATATTAGAACATTGGGATGTCATCGGCAATACATAAACATAAGCATAAACAGACCTTACATTCATTTACACTAATGATTTACATCTCCTTTAATCTCTCAATGTAATGTGTCTTCGTATCGATACCTGTGATTCAAATAAACTTAGTGGTTTAGGTTGGGAAACCATGTGAGTACATAGGGATTTCAATCCCACAATGTTATATTGTATATATATGCTTTAGAAATCACAATATTTATAATTTCACCTCATATAAGCAATTTTACCCCAACCCGTCGATCCTCACAATGACACGATCTATACTCTCGGATCTAAAATTAACATCTTTACCTAATCCATACTCCCGGATTAGGTATGTCTAATCCATGCTCTCGGATCAATAACTATGCCCATTCCATACTCTCAGGACTAGGGACAATTGACTATGTCTAATCCATGCTCCCGGATTAATAACAAATAACTGTCCTTTTCATACTCTTGGACTAAAGGCCAATGACTATGTCTAATCCATGCTCTCGGATCAGTTAAAAATCTTAAAGTTCGACCTTCTGTGTAAATCTCACCCACACTCATAAGGAGATACTACTCGATATCCATCTAAATTAATTTAGGTTTGTTCTGTATCCTAAATCATCATATATTATCAGATATGCTCTTAACATGTATTTTAGGCAATAATAAATATGTCACACACAAACATATATTTAATACTTCAATTAATACTTGTATTAAAATCATGTTCATGAAAGGGACTATGCACTCACTTGTTAAAGTAATGACTGACATTCGGACAGCGCTTCGCTTCTAACAATCATCTTTTCCTTTGACGAAACCTAGTATCACTATCACTAGATTTTAGTCTAATATTTATTGCGACTAATTATTAGTCTATATTTACAAGAGATATCATTTTATAAGCGTTAAAAAAATACTTTTTAACTACTACAAACAGGGGCCAGACATGAAGCACCGTAGGCAGGACCATTTTGGCATTAAAGCTGTTCTAAAATCAGACAATCCTATGCGGCCCTTCAAACCAGATTCCTAGTACCACGAGTAGTTAAAAGATATTATAATAACACTTTATATTTTATAATACTTATCACTTATATTTTTTATAGGTTCATAATAATGATAATGAACTTAAACATAAGCTAGACTTAAAGTAGGGTAAGTATAACTTACTTATAAAGGAGTTAAGTGAAGAACCGGGCTCTGCAGGGGTAGAACTTCTGAGCTGAAAGCTCTTCTTCTTGGAGCCTTCTGGCGCTCCAGGACTCGCCTCTTAGAACTTGGGATGTACTAGGGACTGGTATGGGTTTAGAGAGATGTTTGAGAGAGAAAGAAAGGCTTAGATGTGAAAATATGGGAGAACCTCGCACCTATTTATAAGAGGTTGGATGCGAGTGCGCAGGGCGCACCTTCAGTGTATGATGGCCATAATTAGTGCGGGGCATCTTAAGTGCTACGTTTCATGTACGAGAGCCAGCTATCAAGATCCGAATGCGAGACCGTGGGGAGAAAGTGTGAGCTGTGTCCCCCTTCACATTAGCCTATTCCCGACTTCTAAATTCCGTAACTTTTGCATATGAGCTCCGTTTTTATGTTATTTATATCCACGCATAGTTGGCGAAATAATCTACAACTTTTGTTTAGACTCCGTTGGCTAATTTTGAATTTATTTTTAAAGTTATATTTTAATAGACTTAGACAATTAAAATCCGTTAAAAATCCATAACTTTGTCATCCGATGTCCGTTTTCATCTGTCTTTATATCGTTGAGCTCCTATTAAAGAAATATTCGATTCTCGTTTAGATTATGCCAGCTAAAAATCAATCGATCTAAAATTTGAATTCTGGGTTGCATACTGCTATGCCAAATCTTAGAAAAATCATAACTTCCTCATACGAAATCAGATTTGGACGTTTTTTTACGCACGCTCTCGGTTTAACATATACTACGACTTTCATTTAGATCGCTAACTCTAATAAGTAATTTATCAAAACTTCACTTTTTATGTTACATGGTGCTGTGCCGGTTTAGCCGTAAAAGTTCAACGAGTCATAATTTATTTGTTATAACTCGGATTTCAGCATTCTTTATATGTACGGAACCCTTGTGACATATACTATAACTCAGTTAAGATTATTTATTTTAAATAAACTTTTATAAAAAAAAGTTGTTTTTTACGCTTATTGTCTTTAAATTGACTAGCCCGAATCTGCGGGTGTTACACAAGCTCACTTACTATAACCCTTTCTAGGAACTTCCACTCTTATTGTCGGTTGTCTTATGCATGAAAATTATACACAATACAAGATCAGACACTCTAGGGCTAAATGATCCTAATCATATACAATTTTTAAAGCATACACTTAGTAATTACTTTTACCAATATAAATCTCAAATCTAGCACAATGCTCGATCTTCCTAGACTATGAGGCGTCACATATCTGGCCAATCCATCCAATCATCTGAAATCTATACTAGCATGAAATTCCAAAAGCTCAAACAATCAGGTATATAAAGGCATCTCTCCTAGCATGAAATCCTGAGCATATCGTTAGCCCTAATCTAGCATGCAATTCTCATAACATATAACATAGCGAACATGTATGGGTATTTTGTGAATCACTTACATCAGCCCGACCAAATGCACGCATCACACCCCTTCTTTAAAATATTTTTAGAAAAATCATTTTCTTTCAAAAAAATTATCAATTCCTCAGATTGAGTTCAGACATACCCGAAACTGTGCCCAAATCCCTTAAACCAAGACTCTGATAGCAACTTGTAACGTCCCAAAAATACCGAGTAAAAATTTCATTTTAAATAAGTTAAATCCATTCATTCATTGTTCCAAAATACATTTAGAGTCAAAGTATTCTAAAAAACATTAGAGTAATTTGGAAACATTCAGTGCGGAATAAAATTCGAGGGGATGCAATGCGATCATGCTTGGCCCTTCATTTTGAAAATGGAAGTACATAAAATCATAAACATAAAGTCTAAGCACAAAGGTTAGTGAGTTCCCCAAAGTACCACATACAATACACATATGTATATAGCAATACATGGTTGTGTCGGGTCCATATCAACCCCATATGACATCATGTGATTATGTCGGGTCTATATAATCAATATGACAGCAAGTAGCTATGTCGGTTTCGTATCAACCCCCGAGTCCATAACGTCACCGAGCCGAGATTGTCTCTATGTGTATAACTTACAATCATACTAGTAATAGTTACAAAGACAGCAAGCACATATAAGCATATCACTAAGTGTCACAAAGACAACAACTATCCTACAACATAATCTAGCGGGCCGGTATTGGTGCCTTCGACCCATAAGTACAGTGAAGAGAGTCACCTCACAGTTAGACGAAACAGCTATAACCAATTATTGCTCCAAATACCAACTCTACCGATCACCTTTACAATAAATAATGACCAAAACTCAGACATCAGCTCTAAATACCCAAATTACCCTTTGGTCAAAATCTAGGTTAAAGTCAAAAGTAAAAAGTCAATCCAACTAGTCGCCGCGTTGTGGTCTCCTTGGCCACGTCGTGGCCGCAACCTGAAAAAACAAGCAGGTCTTGACCAAGCACCACGACGTGTAGACCTTAACCATGTCGTGGTTATGCGTTTGGACAACTTAAACCATTAAGTCCTTTCTTTCCAACTATAACAACTCCAAGGCTCACATCTATATCTTTTCCATGGTCTTGATGGATAACTTTTCCAACTTTATCTCTCAAATCCGTCCATAAGCCAAACTCCAAAACCTAATCACTAATGGTGACTTAATGCATCAAGATTCTTAATAAGCACCAAATCCTTAGAGTTGCACCTCCAAAACACCCATTTTCCATTTTATGGCAAAAATAGGGTTTAATGACTAAAATGTCATGCATGAAATTATAACTTGATTATAATCCAGATCCAAGCCACTGCTTGCTCATTATGACCTGGAGATCATAAAGTTGCAAAATTTATGAGATCCCATCACTTAAGTCCGTCTAACTCATGGGAAAAGGGGACAAAAAAGAGATCTAGCAACATGGCAAGAAAAGGTTGAGTTTTGGGCACTCACCAAGGTCCAAGAGATAAGCTTAGCTGAAGAAATGATGCGTTCCATGAAACCACCTCACCAAAAACTTCATTCTCCTTCTAAAATCACCAAAAAGCACCAAGCATGAGCTCACAACTTCAATGGAGGATAAGGTTAGGGTTTCTGAGGTGAAAGGAGATTTATAGCCTGAGGATGAATCCTAAAATGGTTTTAGAGTGGTTTAAATACAAAGGGAACCATAAAATAATCATGAGATTGGGCCTGATCAGCTGCCATGTCATGGTGACCTACACCACCTTATACGGGTCCAAAAGTCATGCGGCCAAATTTTAC
The DNA here is from genome assembly GCF_051521515.1 of Lactuca serriola. Classification (NCBI taxonomy): domain Eukaryota; kingdom Viridiplantae; phylum Streptophyta; class Magnoliopsida; order Asterales; family Asteraceae; genus Lactuca; species Lactuca serriola. Next base: position 133,176,287 of record NC_136410.1, read on the forward strand.
CTCGCCAATTCGTGGTGGTTCCTCCACCACATCGTGTCCACCACCAAAAATCTCAAATCCACAAGAGAAATGTATCTCGAGAATCCTCGAGTTACAGAGGCTCTGTCACGACATTGACAATGGATACTAAAAATGGAAAGGGATTAGCCAAGGTCAAACTGTTTGACTATATGGTAAATGGAAAGGCTCGTTTTGAGATCGTTCCACATATTAACCCCAATGAGTCCATTTGTTTCTCTTACCAATTGAATGGACATTATAAATGAAGCTCCCCAACATACATGAAGGATCTTGAATATGGTAAAGTCAATTCGTATGAATCTACTTTAGGTACATCCGTTATCTATCTGTAAGAGTTCTTATTGTTAGACTCTTAATACATGATGTGATGATCACATTTTGATGATATTGTAGGATCTAAAAGAAAAAAGAAAGCTTATGCAAAGGAAGCTAAATCTGATCGTGAAAGATGGACTCTTGTCACATTAATCGATGGTAAGAATTTTGAGCTACTACTAAGGAGTTAGGATAATTTAATAGATTGTTATTACTCTTCGGTGATGTTTAGAAATATAGTTTTTCATTTTATGAATTTTAAGGACAAGTTCCAATTTTCATTTTATTACAATAAAAGCGAAGTTTTGGTTTACATAGTTGCCTTATCTTATTTCCTTGCAATGATATTAATGAAAGTATTGGTTATGTTTCTAATAATATCAATATTAATTATGGAATTGATTCTTATGATATCACTTGTGGTACTATCATAATTGAATAAGTGAAAAGAAATCTCGTTGCCAACTAGACAGATAATTGGAGTCGTACAATTCGATTTGAATAATATATGAGAATCTTGTTCATTGGAAAATTACGATTAAATCATTGTTCATATCTTTATGTGAGGCAAGTGAAGGACTACAAGGTCTAGTACATGTTGATATGGACTCCTTAGATCCACCACAAGGGGCAATAACTCTATTCATCTTGATTTACTAATGCTTTAGTAAATATAATTTTTTTTACAAGATTATATAGATTTCTAATACTTTTGAAAAGTTCATGAGTAGCAGAACAAATAAAAGAATCTATTAGGCAGAAAGCTAAAAGATTCTCTAATCTGAAAAGAAAGGAGAGTGCTTTAGTATCATGTTTTATGATCATCTTAGTAATTATGAAACTGTATCACAATTAATCCTCCATGAACATCTTAGTGCAATTTTATGACTAAGAAGAGGAATCAAACATTGATGGAAACGGTTCGATCATAATATGACTCAGAATTTGTTCCAACCAAGTTTTAGAGCCATGCTCTATTAACAGTAATTTGTATCTTGAAAATTAATTTTAAACTAATAAGGTTGATAACACCTCATAATATGTGGGGTAGTGATGATTTCTTACTTTAGAACATTTAGAGTTAAAGTTTTGATTTTTTGTTAATCGAGAAACAATAGATAAATTAAGTACTATTCTATGAAGTGTTTTCTTGTCGGAAATCTGCACAAACTTTTGAATATTTATTTTAGATCGTCAGGGAATGTTCCTTGAGAGAAAACTCATATCTCATGGAGTCAGTGGGAGTCATGTTGATCTTGAGTTTCCAGATTAAACCGAAAATAAACCTTTTAGGTATCACTAGCTCACGACCCGAGGTTGAAAACTTGTGTTTATTGACACATTCTTATTGATGTGCACTTGAAGTTGAGGTGGAAATGCTTATGAGTTTTATGCTCCTCATTTAACTGCAAAAAGCTAAAAATGTTGGTCAGTGAAAGTACAATGATCAATATGGGTGAGATGCTAACAACATGGAAGCACTGGTGGGCTCTTATGATGCCAGAAGGCAAGAAATTTAATAGCGAAGTTCAGTCCACAAATGAAACCTAAATGTGATTTTGGTTTGTTATAAACCTTGTCTTATAAATGTAGGGTGAAAATGAAAGTTAAACATCGATGGGGACGTATGCACCTTCGAATCTAGGTGGAAAGAGGTTTCGTTCTAATTCATGAAAATGATTATGAGGAAATATTTTTGCTAATAGATTTTGAAGATCTAATAAAGATCAATATGGATATTGGTTGTGTTAATTGCATTCTCAAATTCACAATATGATTATGACATCCCTCTCATATTTTTAATTGTGAATAAAGGTAAAGAATTTTTTAAACTTATAGGAGATATGTTTAGGGTTTAAACACACACATATACTATCCAACTAAGGTGTGTAAGCTTAAGAAGCCTTATTGGAGACTTGTCGCAGCATCGCGTAATAGAAATCTTCACTTCTGTAAGAAATTCAAAGGGTATTGATTTCTAGATGTCCAATTGATTTTTGAGTACATGTCAAAGCTAGTAGGAGCATAATTTTTATGTTGGTATTGCATGTTGACAATACTATTCATAGGGAACAATGTCTCTTATTTGCATGTTGCAAAAGTTAGGAGTTGTTTCACTATAGTTGACTTAAGGGAGAGTGATAGTTGTTGTTGTGAAACACAACCACGTTAATATATCCTCCATTCCCTTTAACCACCTCAAGTCAAAGCATTTTACTCAGAAGAACTCGAGAGACTATGTAGAAACCTACAACTGCCAACAAACACTAACTTGAAATTACTCAATTGCGCGACTCGCTTTCTCCCTTCAACTAAAGACCCAACTTCTACTGAGAACCCAAAAACCGAAAATTCTCAAACTATTAGCTCCATCAATGTACTTCCCAGAACCGGGAACCCATCAGTCCTAAACTTCAAAAACTGCACTCTAATACTAGTGATCATCCGATTTTCGTACCCACCCGTAGTCCCTGACTAGGAACACCATCAAACACGTGGAAAAAATACTTAACATAAAAATGTACTGACGAGACCTAAACGGAAGTTAATCGATCGCATACCAAATTAACCCAAGCACTCATTTGGCTCAACAACCCTATCATCCGCTGACCACACTCGAACTTACCCTCGGTCTGCCTAACCAATAACTACACTCAGGATGACCTCCGATCTGATAACCAATAATTGTACTTGGGCTTACCACAATCTGATAACCAATAACTTCACTTGGGCTTACCATGATTTGATAACCAATAACTGCACTCGTGCTTAACCTGATCTGATAACCAAAACTGCACTCGGGCTTACTACCGATCTGATAACCAAAAGCGGCACTCGTCATCACATAGACGAAACCCACTAGGTCTGTGACACGTCGTAACACCATCCAATCATTACAATGGGAAGCTCATGGTTCCTCACCATTCTAGCCAGATTCTCATAACCATTCTTGGTATGACCTAACTCATCCTAAAGAATGCTATGGCCAAATTATAGACTTACTATACTTTTATGCCCGACTACCACCTAGGGAACGTTATGATTAACCCACAGTCTCACATAATTTCCACAATTTCCATGGGGCCATCCCATGGTTTTGTTATCCATCAACAAAAATACTTAATCGAAGATCAATACAATCCAGATCCTCTGAACGAGATAATCCAAATCCTTAGCCTCTGATTTTCCTGATTATGATCAAAACCAGCTACTCCCTTGTCCTTAGATGCGAATTCCAAGATAATCCGCATTTGAATTTATTACCGATATTTCCAAGTGGTTCCCCCACTTAGAATTAATCATTCTCTAATGATTTCAAGAATCTTACTACTCGCTTACAAACCTAGCATCCCGATCCTAAGATTTTCAGATGGATCTGCATCCATCAAACCTTCTCAAAGAAATTTTTTAGCTTAAATAACCGAACCGATCCTACAATTGCTTAACTGACTGAGCCCAAACTTTGAAAGGCCATCGAAACCAAGGTTGAATTGAATCCTTTCCAACCCTACCACCCTCAATTGATATTCCGCCTGAGAAATACGCACTCCTCTGAACTCTATTTCGTTGTCCTAGATTATACAACCGACTGCGACAAGATCTTGTCTAGAAGCTTCCGACACAAGAATTGTGTGCACAACCCCGAGAGCAGGAATTTATGACAGCTCACCATGCACTTGCTTTGGATCAATCTCTTAATCATTATTATCATAAAAGATTTCAACAGTCTCGAATACCGAAATCCAATGAACTTACACCATAACTTCCTTCGACTCATCGTGTGGAACCCATCAAAAATCAATCTGGCTGTTAATCCTTCGAACTTGTGGCATCTGGTCCTCTGAGTAGAATGCTTAGTCCTCCCCTACTCAGGGCTTTCTCCCTCAATGGCCTACATTCTCCACATCACATCTAAAAGAAACAATTCGTCTAGATGCTCTCTAAACACAACTCTCGGTATACAAAATGGCATATGACAATTCCTACTAACCAGCAATCACGATAAAATCCCAAACCCTAAATGGGTATGACAGAAGCCTTCCCAACATTAGCTTCCAACCCTTCACAAATGGTCCTCCTACTTTATGATTCACAAAGCACCCCGAAAGCCGAATCCTTGACCCGTTATGGCTTATAGATGCTATCATATTAGCTCTAATAAGATACTACACCAATGACTACCCATTCAAAATTAAACCGAGGATCAAAATTTCATACCTAAGATTTCTTACGTTCCAAACTTGACCTCCTGCCGGACAGTGGACATATGGGCCTGCACTCCCTCTTCTACCCATGTAGGACAACCATGTTTAAGATGAACCGGCTGGTGACAATGGAAACACACCCGATCCTTCTTGCAATCGCAAAAAACATGCCCTTTCTCTCCAAAATTATAGCATTTGAACATGTGACAAGCAAACCCGTGGGTTCCCCCACACTTCCCACATATATCATAGCTCCCTTGAATTCCAATACCCAAGTTAGCATCCTTGAACTCTTTGTCCATTGCTAAATGAGCCCTCCTTCTCTTTCTGAGTCACATTCCCACATCAGTATCTCCCCCAGTAGTCATCTCAGCAGCCCTTCTCATAGTCTGCAAAGTTGTAGTTCGCTTCTCAAACTTGGCAACTAGCGCACCAGTGATCTGATCCGTGATACCAAACAATTCTTCCTGTAATATCTACGAAACCTCAACGATAATCACCTCCAGTATATGATTAACAGTCAACCACGACCTATCCTGGCCATCAGTTCCAGATCCTGAACCAGATCCCCTCATGAACTCCATATTGAAAATGAACCAAAAAGTGCAACAGGAATGCCGCAATACATATTGCTACAACCACATGATGGGACTACCCCTCGGGTTTGTGACTTCCTTGCTACGCATAGGGCTCATGTGCTTCCAGTAGTACGGGCCCATACTACCTTCAACACCTACCCATATTTGTCTCAAGGATCATTACAACCACCCAAAATAATTAGAACATCTAGGATACGCATACATCCTGTCCTCACTCTCTCAAGGAGGCTAAAAATTCCAAAACTAGCCTGCTACATCCATACTAACTCATAATGATAGTCCAAACACTTGCTAAAAAGTGCATCATGAGCACTACATACTCCTTAGGCTATCCTAGGGTCCACACCTCACCGTGCCATCAATTTTCAAACGACCCCCATTGGTTCTAGTTAACTACTTCATGAATACAATCACATGCAACATAGCTTAAATAATCTTAGGTTAAAAGATTCCACCCTACAATGGTTGGAATCAGACAAGAGCTACGCAATAGGACCAAATCCTTCAGTCTAAAATTCTTTAACCCATGCATCATGTGACTTAACATATTCAGTTAATAGTTAATTCACACCCGAAAGAGTCCTAAAAACAAACAAGCAAGAAGACTCTATAGGAATAAGGCATCATACATCATGCAATTCCTGAAGATCCCTACCCTACAACTAACATGTTGTTCTACCATAAACATCATATCAAATAACAGTATGGATATCTTGGGGTATACTTTCTTGCTCCGGATAATCGTACACATCGCACCCTTCCTTGGTTACATTTGAAAACTATTTTAAAATTTTTAGATCCTTAGTTTGAGACTAGATTCATACGAATGTTCATCCAATTCTTTCAAACCAAGGCTCTAATACCAGCCTATAACATCCCAAAAATCACAATAAATTTTATCTTTTCAAAACAACCCATTTCTTCCATAAAGTGTTTACAAAACCATTGTTTCAAAACTATTATTCAAAATCAGAGTATCCCAAGATCCAATGTCATAAAAAAAGGAAGATATGCACAATCACGCCTTTGCTTTCCCATGATCCTCTAAGGTACCTGAAACAATAAACTGAAACTGTAAGCCAAATCTTAGTGAATTCCCCCAAAGCACCATCACACAAAATAACAAACAATAATATGCATATATGAGCTTTCAGCCTGACTGGACCGCCTCGTAGGACTTACAACCTATTTGGACCGCTCTACAAACCATCGACATGACAAAACCACCTCGTTGGGCCTACATCCTATCCATAATGCCTCAGGTATCTTCACCTTCAGCACAAAGCAGGAATGCCTCAACCCAAACACAATATTTCGACATATGTAATAGACAAAACATAAAACACATATCCATCAAACACAAATAATCATACAGATCTACAAATCAATTATCTAACTAGCATAACACCATCCTATAAACCAGGATATGTAACCAAGTGGGCCTACATTAGTGCCTTCGACACACAAGTACACTGAGGAAAACTCACATCTCAGTCCAAAAGATAGCCGAATAAATCTCTGCTCCGAATACTGATGAGTTTTGAGCACAACAAACAAAAAACTATGTGTGCATGCAACTCTACTTTCCTGATCTATGTTTTCTCTAATTGAACATAAAAAATACCCTTAGGTCAAACTTGGTCAAAATAAGTCAAAGTCAAAGTCAAACTTGATCAACACAACTAAGTATGCCCAACGTACTCAACTTCTATGCTTGGCGTACATGAGTTGACCAAAAACATGATGGTTAACCACGAACGCCTAACGTGTAACACTCGTGTTTCTAGCCTAGGCATTTATATTGAGTTGATAGTCTAGGCTAACCTTTGTAACTCATTTTGAAGAAATGAAAAGGAGTTATGTGAATAATGTGTTTTATGCTTAATTATTAGGGCTTAATTAATTAAGAATAAAAATAAGCGTCAAAATTAAAGTGTGAGATAAGCCCGATATCTTTACATAAAGTTGTAGTGGTCGAAACAAGGATTTCGGGGATATAAAGAATACCAAAATCCGAGTTATAACGAAGAAGTTATGACCTGTCGAAGTTTCGCGACAAAACCGGCACGGTGCTGAATGTCGTAAAAAGTGAGTTTTTGATAAACTACTTTTTAGCCTTAGTAATCTAAACGAAAGTTGTAGTATTCGTTAAACCGAGAAGTTCGATAAAAAGAACGCCCAAATCTGACTTCGTATGAAGAAGTTATGATTTTTCGAAGTTTCAGCGTAGCAGTAGACAGCTAAAAAACTCGAATTTTAGATCGAGCGATTTTTAGCCGACACAACCTAAACGAGAATTGAAGGTCTCGTTATTAGGAGCACAACGGTAAAAAGTCTGACGAAAACGGACGTCGGATGAAGAAGTTATGAATTTTTAACGGATTTCCTGTCCCGGTCTGTTAAAAATAATAATATAAAATTTAAAGTCAAAATTAGCCGACGAAGTCTAAACAGAAGTTGTAGATCGTAATTTTAGCTACGCGTGCATATAAAGAACGTCAAAAACGGAGCTCGTATGCGAAAGTTATGGATTTTAGAAGTTTTGGCGCGAAAACCGAGAAATTTCGCATAGTCACACTTTGCCACGTCACCCTCGCCTCGCATGTGACACGTGTCCTGCTGAGTCACCGAAGCTGCTGAGTCACCAGGCTGCTGAGTCACGAAGCCACCTGGCGAGGCGTGTCATGTCCTTCCGAGTCCGAGCTGCGGTCCAATCCGCTGACTACACGTAGAAGCCTCGGTGGCGAGCCTCGCATCCGACGCGTGTGTAGTGACTCATGAGTCCGAACCCTCGCAGGCGCCACGAACCCCCTACTTCGGACCCTAGACCTCGGTCCAATCACAAGCCGCCAGAGAGCCCTTCGCACGCACAACCCTCATGCGAGCCTCCCCCTTTGCGAGCCTTCTCAGCCGTCGGATCAGAAGCCTCCTGGCCGTCCGATCAGAAGCTTCCCCCTATAAATAGGAGGGTGCGAGACCTCCCGGGTATTTTTGGAATTTTGCCATATTTAGCCCCTAAACCCATATTTTCTTCATATTAACATCCCGCAAAGCCCCGGTATCGATTGTAAAGCCCGGAATACCCCACGAAGTGCCCGAGAAGCCCGGAAAATTTATCTTTTCGGTTTCGAAGCCCGACTTTTACAAAGCCCGGTTTCTCAATAAAACTCCCGGTTTTATTAGAAACGGTCGTTTTAGGAAACGAATTGCTGCCCGATTATCATCAAATCATGTGAGTGTATAGTCACTTTCATTTTACACATAGATATGAAGTATTTACCTTATAATATGTGCTATGTGTAAATATATTAATTATTTATTTGAGGTGATTGTTGTGTTGACGTTTTATACAAGTTTTAAACTGTATAAGTATTTTTATCTACAAATATGTTGGGTAGAACATGGGTAGATTGTGATGTGTGATAAAATAAAATTGATGAGAGGCCTCGATGTGTTTTGAGATCCAGTCATCTAGCGGAGTTTGGATGACGACCACGGACTTTCTAGACAGTCCAGTGGGAAACATTAGCAGGTCCGCAACCTGTAGGTGTTAATGAACTAAGAGTGTTCATTCGCTGTACTCCATCCCCCTCATGGTTGCCTTTAGGACATGTATGGCTGAGGAAACCCCTTAGCAGTAGTGTCCATCCCGGTGATATTCTTTAGGCTAGGTCCCTTGTGACAAGTGTTTAGGGACATAAAGTGAGGATAACGGGAACGGGTAATCAGGGTTATTGTTGATTGATGAACTTAGTAAGTTTATTATTATTGTGGGTTGAAAACCCTATATGCTCACCAGGCTCCCAAGCCTGACCCACTCAGCTTTTTATGTTACAGGTAGTGGACCCCGAGCATAGTCGGAGGACAACGAGAGATTTTTGGATTATAGGCCAGTAGTTGTAAATAACTGTTGAAAGGCTTATAATGTCTTGTTTATGCTTTTGGATCTGTATCGGAACATGACATCCCGAGGTTTTGATATATATATATATATATATGGAAAACATATACCTTCTTAATGAAGGGTTTTGATAAACTTTTATCATATTTTGTTTGGGGACCAATTCCGCAACATCTTTTAAAAAAAAAAAGATTTCTCTGATTTTATTTTAAAAAGCATAAATTAAATCGGTCTTTTCTGGCCGAGAAATTAGGGGATGTCACAGTTGGTATCAGAGCATTAGTTTAAGCGAACTAAGAAATTGTAGAATTTCTAGACTTGAACTTAGAATGCTAAGTGATGATTGTGAGATGAGTGTCTACCATATTCTAGACACGAGCACTAGTTTATTTTAGGGAAGATGCCTAAAATGCCCTTATGTGCTAAATGCTATGTGTTTGCCATGTGTGCCATTATTTGTTCGGATCTATGGTCTGTTGCCGACCGGATCTGGAAACCTTATGTGTGTAGGATTCTAAGCGTATGATTACGAGATTAGAACTAACACGTAAACGTTTCGGAGTGATAAGGGAATTGACATGTCTAACAAGGATAAAGACCTAAATTCGCCTTATTCGTTATATAGATTGTAATGGCCATAACTCGTAGTGGAGCTGCAAATGCAAACGGAAACAGGGATCAACAGCCTCAACCTCAAGTAGTTGAGCAAGTACCTGTTGTAGGAGTTGCACCTGAGCCAATGACGATGGCTGGGGTACAAGCAATGATGCAAATGATGTTAGATCGCCAAATGGAGGAGACAAGGCGATTACTACAACAACATAGGGAAGAGACTACGATGCCTGTTGAACAACCCGTATTGAATGAAGGGCAATCAGTAGGAGGGAACTACAGTGGGACTCTTGGTCAAGCCAACCCACCGATAGTTAGACAAAACAACCAGGATGGAGGAGTTGATGGACGCGGATGCAAATACAAAGATTTCATGGCATCCAAACCGCCGTGTCTATCTGGGAGTCCGACACCGGTGGAAGTCATGAATTGGATCTCCAAAATGGAGACGATGTTTGAAAGTTGCGAGTGCAGCAACAAACAAAAGACCGCACTTGCAATTCCTCTGTTAAAGTCTGGTGTGTTGAGCTGGTGGAAGTTACTAGCTGATTCGATGCCCAAGGGTGAAGCTAGTAAGATGTCTTGGGAAGAATTTGTGGTCCAACTGAAATTGCAGTACTGCTCTGAGCAGGATCTTCTGGAAATCAACAATGAGTTTCAGAATTTAAAGAAAGGAAAGATGAGCGTTACTGAATATGCTGCTAGTTTTATGGAAAAGATGAAGCTAGTTCCTCATCTAGTTCCAACTGAACTCTCTAAGGTCAACAAGTTTGCCCTCGGATTACCAGCGGACTTTGGTCCGATGGTTAAGCAAGCAACCACTTTAAAAGCCGCCATATGGGCTGCTAAGAATGTCGAGGTTCAGATCAAGGAGAAGGGTCTGGAGAGGGCAGAAGTTGGTGAAAAGAGAAAATTTGAAGGAACTTCGGGTTCCAACAAGAAAAGCAAATTTTCTAAGTCCAAGAAGTTTGGAGGAGGAGGAGGTGAAGTGAAATGGTGTGAGAAGTGCAAGAGAAAGCACTCTGGGAGATGTAGTGAGGAGGTGACTTGCTTCAAATGTGGTAAGACTGGGCATTATGCCAACGTGTGTCCGTCCGACAAGAGGGTATGTTTTGAGTGCCATGAAGTAGGGCATGTTCTTAAAGACTGTCCAAAGAGGAAGGATGCCGCAAAGCCCAATCTACCACCAAAGCCAAAGGCGAGAGCCTTTCAGATGACACTTGAAGCTGCAAAAGAAGAAGTCGATGTCGCTTCAGGTACCTTTCTCGTAAACGAATTGCCTGCCCAAATTTTGTTTGATTCTGGAGCCAATTACTCCTTTATATCGCATGAATTTGGTAGAAAGCTAGCTTTGCCTGTAGATAGGCTAGTTAATGCCTTATTAGTCGAGATTGCTAGTGGCAAGTTTGTACCTGTTAGCCATCGTATGAAAAACATCCTCATTGACTTGGATGGGAATAAGTTCCAAGAGGAATTATTGCCTATCGAGTTAAATGGATTCGACATAGTTTTAGGAATGGATTGGCTTAGCGCCAATGATGCAGAAATACTATGTAGAAAGAAGATAGTAAAAGTAAACCCGCCAGGGAAAGAGTCGTTTATGGTGTACGGAGACAAACGCAGAGTAAACTCTGGAATCATTTCCCTAATGAAAGCCAGAAAGTGTTTGGCCAAGGGATGTACATCATATCTAGCATTCGTGATCGATGCCAAGATGGAAAAGAAGGAGGTGCAGAATATTCCGGTGGTGTGCGATTATCCGGAAGTCTTTCCCGAAGATCTTCCCGGATTGCCCCCTGATCGACAAGTAGAATTTCGTATCGACTTGTTACCAGGAACGACGCCGATAGCGAAAGCACCTTATCGATTAGCGCCAACCGAAATGAAAGAACTTATGACACAACTTCAGGAGTTATTGGACAAAGGTTTCATTCGACCTAGTTCATCACCCTGGGGAGCCCCTGTGTTATTTGTAAACAAGAAAGACGGAAGCATGAGAATGTGCATCGATTACAGAGAGCTGAACAAAGTGACGATAAAGAACAAGTACCCGTTGCCAAGGATCGATGACTTGTTCGACCAGTTGCAGGGTTCGAGCTATTTCTCGAAGATCGATCTTAGGTCGGGATACCATCAACTAAAGGTGAGAGAGCAGGACATCGAAAAGACTGCTTTTAGAAAGAGATATGGACACTATGAATTTTTGGTTATGTCGTTCGGACTAACCAATGCCCCAGCAGCTTTCATGGATTTGATGAATAGGGTTTGTAAACCATTCTTAGATAAATCCGTGATAGTATTCATAGATGATATCTTGATTTATTCGAAAAGCAAGCAGGAGCATGAAAAGCATCTGCGTGAAGTGCTAGAAGTCCTGAAAAAGGAGAAGCTGTATGCAAAGTTCTCCAAGTGTGAATTTTGGATTCAAGAAGTCCAATTTTTAGGTCATGTGGTTAACCAAGAAGGGATAATGGTCGACCCAGCAAAGATTGAAGCTGTAATGAAGTGGGAACAACCAAAAAGTCCTACGGAGATTCGAAGCTTTTTAGGATTAGCTGGATATTACCGAAGGTTTATCCAAGGCTTTTCTTCGATTGCTACTCCATTAATAGCTTTGACCCACAAAGGAGCCACTTATTCTTGGAATGAGAAGCATAAGGAAGCCTTTGAGAAGTTGAAGAAAAGATTGTGTGAAGCACCGATTCTTTCATTGCCCGAAGGAGTTGATGACTTTGCAGTTTATAGCGATGCATCCGGAGTTGGGTTAGGTTGTGTTCTGACCCAAAGGGATAAAGTTATCGCGTATGCATCGAGGCAATTGAAGGAACATGAAAAGAACTACCCCACTCATGATTTGGAGTTGGCAGCGGTAGTATTTGCCTTGAAGATATGGAGGCATTATCTTTATGGCACCAAGTGTAAACTTTTCACTGATCATAAGAGTCTCCAATATCTCTTTAATCAGAAGGAATTGAATATGAGGCAACGACGCTGGCTAGAGTTACTCAAGGACTACGACTGTGAGATACTTTACCACCCTGGTAAAGCAAATGTTGTTGCCGATGCTCTCAGTCGGAAGGTAAACCTTGAAAAGAAAAGGCCAAGAGCGTTGAGAATTGAAGTTGTCTCGACAATTGTGGATAGTATAAAGAAAGCTCAAGAGGAAGCTTTAGAGAAAAATGACCGAAAGGAAGAACGTTTAGGCAAAACGTTAGTGTTCGGTACAAACAACCAAGGGTTGAAGGTATTTCAAGATAGAATTTGGGTACCTAAGATGGGCGGAATAAGAGATCTTCTGATGGAAGAAGCTCACAAGACCATGTACTCGATTCATCCCGGCAGTACGAAAATGTATAGGGATCTAAAACCCTATTATTGGTGGCCGACGATGAAGCTCGATGTTGCTAAGTATGTGGCCGAGTGTGTAACTTGTGCTAGGGTTAAGGCACAACATCAGAAACCGTATGGGAGTTTAGAACCTTTACCCGTACCCATGGGTAAATGGGAAGACATCACCATGGATTTTGTGACTAAACTGCCCAGAACAAGGAATGGTCACGACATGATTTGGGTGGTCGTTGATCGCTTCACTAAGAGTGCGCATTTCATAGCGGCCAAAGAGAAATGGTCTATGGATAAACTTGCGAATTCTTACGTAAAAGAAATTGTGAGGCTTCACGGTGTTCCATTAACGATTGTGTCCGATCGTGATAGCCGTTTTACCTCAAGGTTTTGGAGGAGTCTACAAGAGGAATTGGGTACCAAGTTGTGTTTGAGTACAGCTTACCATCCGCAAACCGATGGTCAGAGCGAGCGAACAATTCAAACATTGGAGGATATGCTGAGAGCATGTACCCTAGAATTCCAAGGTAACTGGGATGAACACTTACCTTTAGTAGAATTCTCCTATAATAATAGTTTCCACTCAAGCATTAAGATGGCACCTTATCACGCTTTGTATGGGGAGAAGTGTCGAACGCCATCATGTTGGCTGGAAGCTGGGGAAAAGCAGTTTATGGGACCTGAAATAGTCCATGAGACTGCTGAAAAGTTGAAAGTGATAAGGGAAAGGATGTTAGCTGCTCAAGATCGACAAAAGAGTTATGCTGACAAGAAAAGACAACCGATATCCTTCGATGTTGGAGATTCGGTTTTACTTAAAGTCTCACCGTGGAAGGGACTTATAAGATTTGGTAAGAGAGGGAAGTTGAGTCCAAGGTTTATTGGACCATTTAAAGTTCTTCAGAGAATCGGGAATCAAGCTTACAAGCTAGAGTTACCGGAAGAACTAGAGGGTATTCATAACACCTTTCATGTGTGTTATTTGAGAAAGTTCACAGGAGATGTGCCCGACATAATTCCGATTTCTGAGTTAAGGTTGGACGAAAACAAGAGGTTGATCGAAGAACCTGAGGCAATCGTTGACCGTAAGACTATGAAGTTACGACGCAAGATGGTCGATTTAGTGCTTGTGCGCTGGAAACATACGAATGGACCAAATCTCACTTGGGAAACGGAGAGTGACATGATGAGTCGCCACCCGCATTTGTTTGGTGATATATGATTCCGGGGACGGAATCATCCTAAGGGGGAGAGAATTGTAACACTCGTGTTTCTAGCCTAGGCATTTATATTGAGTTGATAGTCTAGGCTAACCTTTGTAACTCATTTTGAAGAAATGAAAAGGAGTTATGTGAATATTATGTGAATAATGTGTTTTATGCTTAATTATTAGGGCTTAATTAATTAAGAATAAAAATAAGCGTCAAAATTAAAGTGTGAGATAAGCCCTATATCTTTACATAAAGTTGTAGTGGTCGAAACAAGGATTTCGGGGATATAAAGAATACCAAAATCCGAGTTATAACGAAGAAGTTATGACCTGTCGAAGTTTCGCGACAAAACCGGCACGGTGCTGAATGTCGTAAAAAGTGAGTTTTTGATAAACTACTTTTTAGCCTTAGTAATCTAAACGAAAGTTGTAGTATTCGTTAAACCGAGAAGTTCGATAAAAAGAACGCCCAAATCTGACTTCGTATGAAGAAGTTATGATTTTTCGAAGTTTCAGCGTAGCAGTAGACAGCTAAAAAACTCGAATTTTAGATCGAGCGATTTTTAGCCGACACAACCTAAACGAGAATTGAAGGTCTCGTTATTAGGAGCACAACGGTAAAAAGTCTGACGAAAACGGACGTCGGATGAAGAAGTTATGAATTTTTAACGGATTTCCTGTCCCGGTCTGTTAAAAATAATAATATAAAATTTAAAGTCAAAATTAGCCGACGAAGTCTAAACAGAAGTTGTAGATCGTAATTTTAGCTACGCGTGCATATAAAGAACGTCAAAAACGGAGCTCGTATGCGAAAGTTATGGATTTTAGAAGTTTTGGCGCGAAAACCGAGAAATTTCGCATAGTCACACTTTGCCACGTCACCCTCGCCTCGCATGTGACACGTGTCCTGCTGAGTCACCGAAGCTGCTGAGTCACCAGGCTGCTGAGTCACGAAGCCACCTGGCGAGGCGTGTCATGTCCTTCCGAGTCCGAGCTGCGGTCCAATCCGCTGACTACACGTAGAAGCCTCGGTGGCGAGCCTCGCATCCGACGCGTGTGTAGTGACTCATGAGTCCGAACCCTCGCAGGTGCCACGAACCCCCTACTTCGGACCCTAGACCTCGGTCCAATTACAAGCCGCCAGAGAGCCCTTCGCACGCGCAGCCCTCATGCGAGCCTCCCCCTCTGCGAGCCTTCTCAGCCGTCGGATCAGAAGCCTCCTGGCCGTCCGATCAGAAGCTTCCCCCTATAAATAGGAGGGTGCGAGACCTCCCGGGTATTTTTGGAATTTTGCCATATTTAGCCCCTAAACCCATATTTTCTTCATATTAACATCCCGCAAAGCCCCGGTATCGATTGTAAAGCCCGGAATACCCCACGAAGTGCCCGAGAAGCCCGGAAAATTTATCTTTTCGGTTTCGAAGCCCGACTTTTACAAAGCCCGGTTTCTCAATAAAACTCCCGGTTTTATTAGAAACGGTCGTTTTAGGAAACGAATTGCTGCCCGATTATCATCAAATCATGTGAGTGTATAGTCACTTTCATTTTACACATAGATATGAAGTATTTACCTTATAATATGTGCTATGTGTAAATATATTAATTATTTATTTGAGGTGATTGTTGTGTTGACGTTTTATACAAGTTTTAAACTGTATAAGTATTTTTATCTACAAATATGTTGGGTAGAACATGGGTAGATTGTGATGTGTGATAAAATAAAATTGATGAGAGGCCTCGATGTGTTTTGAGATCCAGTCATCTAGCGGAGTTTGGATGACGACCACGGACTTTCTAGACAGTCCAGTGGGAAACATTAGCAGGTCCGCAACCTGTAGGTGTTAATGAACTAAGAGTGTTCATTCGCTGTACTCCATCCCCCTCATGGTTGCCTTTAGGACATGTATGGCTGAGGAAACCCCTTAGCAGTAGTGTCCATCCCGGTGATATTCTTTAGGCTAGGTCCCTTGTGACAAGTGTTTAGGGACATAAAGTGAGGATAACGGGAACGGGTAATCAGGGTTATTGTTGATTGATGAACTTAGTAAGTTTATTATTATTGTGGGTTGAAAACCCTATATGCTCACCAGGCTCCCAAGCCTGACCCACTCAGCTTTTTATGTTACAGGTAGTGGACCCCGAGCATAGTCGGAGGACAACGAGAGATTTTTGGATTATAGGCCAGTAGTTGTAAATAACTGTTGAAAGGCTTATAATGTCTTGTTTATGCTTTTGGATCTGTATCGGAACATGACATCCCGAGGTTTTGATATATATATATGGAAAACATATACCTTCTTAATGAAGGGTTTTGATAAACTTTTATCATATTTTGTTTGGGGACCAATTCCGCAACATCTTTTAAAAAAAAAGATTTCTCTGATTTTATTTTAAAAAGCATAAATTAAATCGGTCTTTTCTGGCCGAGAAATTAGGGGATGTCACATAACGTTCATGGGGAACGCCCAACGTCGGCGACTAAGTCTTTTTCCTTTTCATTAAGAGCTTAATCCATAAGCTCTTTTGTCCATAATCCATATCCAAACCTAAAATAACATCCTTAACCATAAAGTTTCCATATTTATGGTCTTTCATGGCCATTAAGTTCCCAAACACAAAAACCCTAACCACTTAACCCATTAAGACATTCAAACTAATGCATGGAAGGGAAATAATGATCAAGACCACATTTTTATGCTTCTAAAATCTCCAAAATATATGAAATGCCAACTTAAATGGATTGGAGTAGCTCATACTCAAAATACCAAAATAAATGGGACCAAAAGAACACAAATGACTAAACTAGATCTAAGCATAGCTTCATCAAGTTCAAAGCTTTTTACCTCGAAATGATGCCAAATGATGTTGCTATTCTGGATCCAAATAGTCCCACTCCTCCAATATGATCATCTCTTCTTCCTTTCTCCTTTAAGGTTACCAATACACCCACAAAGTTCTTAAGAATTCTCTAAAATGGATTAGGGTTTACTTAGGGACGAAGGTGGGTTGGAGGCTGATGAAAGAAGGTAGGTTTGGGACTTAAGGATGATTAAATAGGGTCCAAACCCTAAAAATTTGGGTTTACATTCTTGCCACTTACGCCCACCGTTCCTAAGGAATGCCCAACATTTGTGCCAAGTTCCCAAAAATTCCGAAAATGCCATTTGTGTCTAGTTTAGCTATTAATTCACACCTAAGGTCTAAAATGAAATAAATTCTCATACTTAGGGTTTAAAATTAAAATACCTTATTAGGAAAAGCAATATTTATAGCCCCCCTCAGTGATTTGAGTTGATCTATGAAAACCAGGCTCCTGGTCCAGACTAAATTGATGTGTTAAATTTTGTAGTCTAAGTTGATAACAAATCAGGAAATTGGGAAACATAATAAATGAACATGAGGTTGATCATTTAATCCTTGACTCTGTTCATATGATATCTTGTAGAGTGAAGGAACAGTCGATCACTTACCTTAGGGCCAACATTTGATTTGAATCAGAGTTCGACAGTGGCTTTGGAAAGCATGATTTACTGTTTAGTTCAAGGTTATACTTGCAATTGTAGTTATATACTTGTCTAAGTGGAGAATGTTGGATTAAGGTGTCTAAACTAATAACTAAATTGGTATAAACTTGAACATAGAAGCAAAGTACTTTTTGGGTTGCCCTCATAATTAGACCTTTATTAGAATAACATTTGTAGAGAGGTGATGATTTATTAGATTATTATATGAATAATAAAGTAATTGGAAATTATGATGAAATGATTTGATAATATATTATATGATTAATATATTAATTGGAACTAGACATTTGATTTGTTAATTTATTAATTGATTAATAAATTAATATGAGATCATTAGTTAAACAATTGATTTGTTAGTTTATATGATTAATAAATTAATGTAAAATCAATTAGAATTGATTAATTATTAATTAGAATTAATCTGGGATTAATTGGAATTAATTAAAGATGCAAGGGGTGAATTGTAATTGTTCAATAGCTAAACAAAAAAGGCAATTCTAGAACCATCCAAGGGTTGACGGTTTTAGGAGCTCTTCTAGGGTTTCCAGAAGTCTCCTATATGTTTAGAATGAAATGATTTGAATTGGTATGAAATCCATTATTTAATTAATTCAAATATGGCTCTGCCTACAAGTTACCGAAACTATAAATAGGACCCCTTGACATTAAATTTGGTGGTTACTCTTTCCACTAAGCATATAAACAAAATTTATACCTCTCCTCCTCTCTTCTCAATTGTGTTCTAGTTCTAGGGTTTGGGTGTGAGCCATTAGATTCATCATCATTTTGGTGCTAGCTTTCCAAGCTCTTCAAAGGAAGGAGTGAAGTGATTTGTTTGCTATAACAAATCAAAAGTATGTAAACCCTTAACCTTGATTTCTGAATTTTGAAATTGCTAAGGTTTTTGTTAGTTTTTGTTATTCAAAGTATGTTGCCTACAATGTGAAAGACAGAGATCTTTTTAGGTTTAATGTGTCCTCTTCTTAATTGTTAAGTGATTTTCCACATTTATAATTTTGTTGTGACATAATAAACCCCTCACAATGTTGTGTCATGCTGCAGACATGCAACCGTTTTTAAGTCGTAAGTCTTCTAAAAAACAAACATCTGCGAAATGCCAAATGTTATGTGTGTATTGCATGGCATAACCATAAGTGTTTTTTCTTAAAAAAAATAAATAACCCTAAGAGTATCTTCAATCACATTTTATTTTTACATCTTATTTATAAAATATATAATTGAGTTTAAAATTTTTCATCTCCAACACAACTCTAAACTTTATTTTACACTCTTAAAAAAGAATATTTGAATATTGTATACTTAACACTTGTATAACTACTTATTTATATATTTATTTATTTATTTATTTATATAGTGTAAAATAAATTTGGATCGAAGGTTTTACTTTTATTTACAATCTACAAGTAAACTGTAACATCCCAAAAATACTAGGTAATTTTTTTTTAAATCAACCAAAATCATCAAAAATTCATTTCAATTACCCAAAGTATGTCAAAGTAGAAAATAGTTATCAGAGTACCATTCCAAAATCACAAAATGTTGGACACAGATGGATGTGTTATGATCAGGTCAGGCCCTTCTCTTTCGAACCTAAATTACTTGAAACATAAACTTAAACTGTAAGCACAAAGCTTAGTGAATTTCCTAACATATCAAATACCATACAAGTAACGGGCCCCGCTCAAATGAGTATAATAGGCCTCTCCCTAACTCGCATAACGGGTCCCACCTAATTAGTATATCGGCCCCGCCTAATTAGTATAACGGGTCTCGCCCTAACTCGCATAAAAAGGCCCACCCAATGAGTATAACGGGCCTCTCCCTAACTCGCATAATGGGCCCCACCCAACATACAAAACATGCAAGTATTACATAGACAACTAGCATCCTTTAAACATTATCGAGTGGGCCAACATTGGTGCCTTTGACCCACAAGTATAGTGAAGAAGCTCATCTGAAAATGAAGATAATAAATCCCACTCTTGAAATACTACTAACAAAAGCTCCTTGCACTCTACATATCCAAAACAACCCTAATTAATAATTAAGGCGATAATAATCCAAGGTTAACGGTCCAATACGGACTTCCACTCCCTAAGGTACAAGACCATTTTACCCTTCCATGTCTTAACCCATCCAAACATACCCTAAAGTCTCAAAGTTGACTTTTGGGTCTCTCCATGCGTACCCTCCTCTAGGCCATGTGTAGATGTGACATCCCCATTTTCACGGCCAGAAAAGACCGATTTTTGTTTATGCTTTATAAAAATCAGAGTACCTCTTTTAATAAAAATGTTGCGGAATTTGTTCCCAGTAAAACATGATAATCGCGTTATCAAAGCACTTCCGAAGAAAAGTATTTTTATTCATTTTTAAACAATTGGGATGTCATCGTCAATACAGAAACATAAGCATAAACAGAACTTACATTCATTATCACTAGTGATTTATATCTCCTTAATCTCTCAGTGTAATGTGACTTCATATCAAAACCTGTGAAATAAATAAACTGAGTGGGTCAGGTTGGGAAACCTGGTGAGTACATAGGGATTTCAATCCCACAATGTTATACCATATATATAGTTTAAACTCACAAAATATACCATTTCACCATATATATAAACAACTCTTATCCCACCCCGTCGATCCTCACAACGAGACTATCCATATTCTCGTACCTAAGATTAGCCGTTTTACCTAATCCATACTCCCGGATCAGAAATGAACGACTTTACCTAATCCATACTCTCGGACTAGGGACAAATGACTAATCCATACTCTCGGATTAATGATGAATGATTATGCCTAATCCATACTCTCGGACTAGGGACAATGACTATGTCTAATCCATGCTCTTGGATCAATGACATATACTAAAGTTCTATTCTCAGAGTATAAGTCACTCATACTCGTAAGAAATTACTACCCAATATTCCTCATAATTAATTTAGGTTTACTCTTCATCCTAAATCATCATATATAATTAGGTATGTTCTTTAACATGTATTTCAGGCAACATCAATTAACTCGCACATAAACATATAATTAATACTTAAATCAATACTTGTATTAAAATCATGTTCATGAAAGGGACTATGCACTCACCTGGGAAGGTGGTGACTCGGCACTTGGACAACACTCCGTTACTCTTAAAACAACTTCCTCGACAAAACCTAGTATCATTACCACTAGAGTTTAGTCTGACGTTAACCGCGACAAATTAATAGTCTAGCTATTATTATTATTATTATTATATAAGCATTAAATAACACTCAATATAACTCATATTAATAGCCCAAATACTTATTATAAGGTCCTAATAACATTACTATATTGAAACATAAGCTATACTAAAGATAGCGTAGGCATAGCTTACTTACAGCGGGTTTTCTTGAAAACTGGGCTTCGCTGGAGCAGCGTTCCCGAGCCGAAAGGATCTTTTCTCGGGGCTTCGGGAGCCTCGGGGCTTCCTTCGGGTGTTAAGGGGTTTACCTAGGCTTTTAGGGGGGGTTAGGGGGCTAGAGAGAGAGAGAGTCTAGAGAGAGAAAGAATAGTTTGGGAAGGTGTGAAGAATGAGGGAACCCGACACCTCTATTTATAGGGGTGTTGACTGACCTACTCGCTGAGTAGGAGGACCTACTCGCCGAGTTGGTGCATGTGGCAACCTTCTGGTGGTGCCACGTGTCCAATTCTGGTGGTGCCACCTCACCCCTATCGCGTATCAGCCTTCAAACTTAGAAAAATCATAACTCTCGCATATGAGCTCCGTTTTCGACGTTCTTTTTTTTCCACGCGTAGGTAAAAACAAGATCTACAACTTTCATTTAGACTCCGTCGGCTAATTCTCAACTGATCTCAAATTTAACAGTAGGAGTCGTTTAGACTGTTAAATGACCGCGAAGAATTCGTAACTCCTTGATACGGACTCTGTTTTCGTCTATCTTTTTACCGTTGAGTTCCTATTAATGAGATATTCAACTCTCATTTAGGTCGCGTAAGCCAAAAACCACTCGAACTAAAATTCGAGTTTCGGGCTGTGCACTGCTAAGCCGAATCTTAGAAAAATCATAACTTCTTCATACGAAGTCAGATTTGGGCGTTCTTTTTATGGATTTTCTCGGTTTAACATATTCTACGACTTTTGTTTAGATCACTAAGGCTAAAAAGTCCTACATCGTAAATTCACTATTTACGTCTCTCGGTGTCGTGCCGGTTTTGCCGTAAAACTTCGGCAGGCCATAACTTCTTCGTTATAACTCGGATTTTGGCGTTCTTTATATGTACGGAAACCTTGTAAGATATACTAAAACTTGGTTAAGAATATTTATTCTAAATAACCTTTTTCCGAAAAGTCGTTTTCGACACTTATTGCCTCTAAATTGACTAGCCCGGATCTACGGGCGTTATAGTAGATGAGCAAACCAGAAAACGGGGTGACTAATCAGTACGCGCTGCATACTCCAAACTTATGCAAGGCGTACTCCTCAATTTACCAAACTTCATTTTTAAGAATTAATATATTAAGAACAAACATCTAACTCACAAAACTGAACGTAAGGAACGACTTAACTGATAAATTTGACAACTTGATGCCTTTGCATGGCTCAAAGAAGTGTAAAACCAAACTCTAACCTCCTAACTTCATATTGAACTAAAGCCATCAATATATGATTTTTATTTACTAGGGACCTCAGAAAAATCAAGAAATGCTAACATAAGCTTCTAGAGTAGCCTTTACCATAAGAATCAACCCATGGGACCAAAATATATCAAAACCCTAATGTAAATGAGATCTAAGCAACAAATCATAAAGGTTGAGACTTTATACCTTTTAGAAGATGATGAAGAAGAGTAGTCTAGATCTACAAGCTCCAAGCCAACCAACACTTCTCCAATGAGCTCCTTCTTCTTCAATATGCACCAAATCACTCAAAGGGCTCAAGAATCTCACAAAATGGTGCTAGGGTTTAGAGGGGACTACTTTAGAGGATGGAGGCTGAAGATAAGGCCAACATTAAGGGAGATAATGAGGTTTTATAGGGTCTAAGCCTTAAAAACTTAGGGTTTACACCCTGTATAAGTATGCTCTGCGTACTATAGGTGGGTGATACATACTGAATAAGATCTTGCGTCCAAATTAATGAAGTACGCCCAACGTACTTCCCTAGTTACGCCCTGGATAATGGCTAAAATGCAAAATTTTAATAACTAAACTTAAAAATATTTTTACCTGGGAACCGCGTGTTACAATTCTTCCCACTTGAATTAGACTTCGTCCTCGAAGTCCGCAGCTGCAAATAACTCTAGGTAGTGCTCCCTCATATCCTCTTCAGGCTCCCACGTCCACTATGAACCCTTCTAGTGCTGTCATTGCACCTTCACTAGACCTACAACCTTGTTCTACAAAGTCTTTGTCATATTGTCTGGAATCACAATCGGTCTCTCTATATAATTCAGTCGGTCATTTACTTGGATATCCTCTAATGGTACCATTGCATATTCATAAATCAAAAACTTCCGTAGTTGGGAGACATGAAAGTGATGTCAGTCTGAATGAGCTCCTCAGGTAGCTCCAAACGATATGTTACCCTGTCTACTCGGTTGATAACGTAAAAGGACCAATGTATCTGGGGCCCAACTTGCCTCGCTTACTGAACTGGATGACACCTGTCGAAGGTGACACATTCAGGAGTATCATATACCCAACCTGGAAATCCAAGTCTGACCGACATCTATTAGCATAACTCTTCTATCAGATCTGTGTGGTCTGTAATCTCCCATATACCTGCTCGATCAACTCGGTAGTTTGGAGCACCACCTCCGTGCTAACCATAACTCGTTGACTGACCTCACCACAGCAAATCGGGATCCGAAACTTTTTCCCGTAGAGAATCTCAAAAGGAGTTCGATTAATACTGGTGTGGTAGCTGTTGTTATAAGAAAACTCAATCAATGGGAGACAAGTATCCCAACTACTGCCAAAATCTAGCACACATGCCCGAAGCATAACGTCTAAGGTCTAGATAATCCACTCACTCTGACTATTAGTCTACATATGAAAAGCCATGCTGAAGTGCGGTCATGTACCCAGCTTTGTTTTTGACGTTCTTTATATCCCTGAAAAGTTCTCGACGAGATCTACAACTTTCAGTTAGACTCCGGCAGCTAATTTTGAATTTATATTTTTCACACATTCTTAGAATGTTAAAGGCCATATAAAATATATAACTCTCTCATCCGGTATCTGTTTTCGACAAACTTTATATCTTTGGACTCCTACTAACGAGATCTTCAACTCCCGTTTAGATTGATTTGGCTAAAAATCGACTGATCTAAAATTCAATTTATGAGTTGTATACTGCTATACTGAATCTTAGAAAAAATAAAAAAAATTCCTCTCACGAAGTCAGATTTAGACGTTCTCTATATGTATGCTCTTGGTTTAATGATTACTACGACTTTTGTTTAGATTACCTAGGCTAAAAAGTAATTTATCAAAAATTTACTTTTTACGATATGCAGAGTCGTGCCGGTTTAATTGCGAAATTTCGAAGAAGCATAACTTCTACATATGAAGTCTGATTTGAACGCTCCTTATATATCTAGAATCCTTATAATGTATACTACAACTAGGTTAATATTATTTGTCTTAATTAATCTTTTATCTTCGACGCGTATTTTAATCTTATTTATTATATTATTAAATACTTATACAATTTGCATAAAATATCGTATAAAACACATAAGTACATAAATATATGAATAAGCCTTTGTTATTCATTCAAATAAATATTACATTAGTTACCAAAGTGATTGCAGATTATGACTAATCTAGCAGAAAACACGGGCGTTACATTTTTTGGTCTCTCTCACTCACTCACTTTCTCTCTCTCTCTCTCTCTCTCTCTCTCTCTCTCTTTGTGTGTGTGTGTGTATATATATATATATATATATATATACTAGGCGAATGCCCGCGCGTTATGCAGAAACACCTATATAGTTGAAGTTTTTACAAATATATATGTTTTTTTTAAATATAACAATAATATTGTTGTTAAATTTGATATAATAATCTTTATACTAAATTGATATAATATATTGATTATTTTGAATTAAAATGATAATATATACATCTATTATAACTTCATAATCACAATTGTTTGAATGACTTCTACCCGCGAGTTACACATGAATAAAATTAAATATAATATATGATTTAATGTTATTTATAATTGTTGCGATTGTTAATTATTTTTTAAAATTTATTTGCTTAATGTTTTAATTTCTATCATTGTAATTATTTAAAACATCAAACATTATTTTTTGATTTTAAAAATAACAATATAATCATTTATATATAGTTATTTTTAACTATTGTTATTGTAAGTTATTTTAAGCTACTTATTTGGAAACTTTTAACGATTATAAAAATATCTTTAGGAAATATTTTAGTTAAATTGATATTATAATTTAGTTTTTGCATTTATCACTACAATTTATCACTTTTAACTATTTACAAAATATTCTTTGGTGTTTTAATTGGAACTTAAATTTATATTTAAGTTGACATTGTAATGCGTAGAAACACCTACATAATTGAATTCTTTACAAGTATATGTTTTTTTTAATATAACAATAACGTTGTTGTTAAATTTGATATAATAATTCATATACTAAATTGATATAACTTATTGATTATTTTGAATTATATGATACTATATAAATCTATTATAACTCCATAATCTCAATCGTTTGAATAATTTCTACCCACGAGTTACACATGAATAAAATTAAATATAATATATGGGTTAATGTTATTTATAGTTCTTGTTATTGTTAACTAATTTTTTAAAAGTTATTTGCTTAATATTTTAGTTTCTATCGTTATAATTATTTAAAATATTTAACATTATTTTTTGATTTTTAAGGTAACAATATAATCATTTATAAAGAATTATTTTTAACTATTGTTATTGTACGTTATTTTAAGCTACTTATTTTAAAGCCTTTAATGATTATAAAAATATATTTCGGAAATATTTTAGTTAAATTGAGACTATAATTTAGTTTCTGCATTTATCACTATAATTTATCACTTTTAACCAATTACAAAATATTCTTTGGTTTTTAAGTGTAACTGAAATTTATATTTAAATTGACATTTTAATGTTATATTTAATTTAACAATTTAAGTATTTTGTCCAAACGGTTCAAAAGTTGTCGCTTTAAACCGATAGTGGTATATATATAACAATATATTAAATCTAATAAATTAAGTATAAGATGTTAAAAGTTAAAGACATAACTTTATAAGTAGAAGTAAAGATATTATTTTAAAATTGAAATTTAGTTTATTTATAATTACACTTTATTTTTTATATTTATTTAACCTTATTAACCAACTTATAATTATTATTAGAAAGACACTACAATTTATCACTTTTAACTATTTACAAAATATTATTTGGGTAGTTTATGTTAAAATAAAATTTATATTTAAGTTGCCCTGTACTGTTATATTTAAATTAATAATTTAAGAATTTTATATAAATTGTTCTAAAATTATATCTTTAAATGATAATTATTTAAATACAACAATATATTAAAACTAATAAATTAAGTATAATATGTTAAAAGTTAAAAAACATAACTTTATACGTAGAAGTAAAAATATTCTTTTAATATTGAAATTTAGTTTATATATAATTACACTTTAGGTTTGATATTTATTTAATCTTATTAACCAACTTATAATCATTATTAGAAAAAAATTAAAAATTCATAGGAGTTTCAAATGAATGTGATGAAAGAAAAATGTTTGGGAGTTTCAAATAAATGTGGTGAAAGAAAAAAATGTTTCGTTGATAATATAGTATGATATATATATATATATATATATATATATATATATATATATATATATATATATATATATATATATATAATCCTAATTTAAGAAATAAGAATTATATTATACATATGTAAACCTAATTTTGAAAAAAATAAAAAAGTTAATTTCTTAATATATAATATAATCCAAACTCAAATGAAACTTCTTGTTTTATAATTAATTTATTTATAATTTTTAATTTACTTGAATTTGTTCAAAAAACTTTGTTTTTATCAAACGAATTGCAAAAATTATCTCGGTGGTTTGGTAACTCGTTTTTTTATTGTCGTCTAGCGGGTTTCAAAATTATCGTTTTGGTATTTTGGCCTATTTTGGTTCCTGTATCTTATCTTCCAAAATTTTTATTTTCATCTATTTTTTGTATTAATGGTGATTGTCTTCATATAAAAAGAAAGAAAAACTTTAATATAAAAAAATACAACCTAATTTTATTCGTTTGCCTCTAAATATACTATCATATCTATATCTATTTATTTCTCACATTATATAACAAAGAATATTAAACCGATAATTAACAATTGTTCCTTGGTAGTTGGATTTGTTAGTTAATTTACAACTATAATTCTAAAATAAAACTAACAATTTCTAATATATAAAATTATTAATAGCTTATGCAAACTCATTAAGGAATTATAGAACAAAATAGTTATAAAAGTATGGACTATAAAATTTTTGAACCAACATATATTATATTCAATAAACTTACAATTTCATTAAAGTAGACCATATGAAGAATAAGGAAACATATCAAAAAAATATGTTAACTTATACAAATTAACATCTTTGAATATCATGATTACCTTTTTCTCATTTTATATAAAAACATGCATCCCAAAATGAAGGTTTGTATATTCTTATTCATCTTTTTCTCTATATTATTCTTCAAATTCTAGAAATATGATCTACATAAGAATTATATATAACAAGGACAATTGACTACCATAAATAAAAAAACTTTTGATTTGTAGTAACTAGTTAGTTGAAAGTTAACATATATAGACACACATTTGATTCGGTTTTCGGTTTGTGCAATATCCAAATGTCGGTTTTGGTCCACATAGGTTTCTGTCCGGTTCTAGACGATGCTCACAACTAGAAGGACCGGGTTGCGAAGAATAGATATTATTTATCTTTTAAAATAATTTTGTCCTTTTATCTTATTTGTTAACAAGTTAGTTTTGTTATTAAAAGTAGTCTTAATCTCGTTGACAATGATCATCTAAAGATTATCTGACACATCAAACGATACATAAAAATCAAACCCGAAATGGAATTCGATGTGTCAAATTTCTGAATAAGTACTCAATCGACACTTAATAATCAAACACAATTTAGCTGAAAGACATAAACTATGAGTTGCCCAACATGATGTGGACCAACCTGTTATGATACATGATCATGTGGACCATTCTGCATGTACTATCGATATATGTACATGTATTGCCCAAACACATGATATATGCATGCACTTCATATATATAAAAAAAAACATAACATTTATACTTTTCTTTTGAAAAAAAGTAGAGATCACTACAATTTATATTCATAAAATACATATTCTTAATATTAAGAAATAAAAGATTGAATAAGTCCAAGATGGGGGTGAGGGATATTAGAACTAAAATGGAGTTGTTATGTCTATGATATCATCCAATAGAGACCGTTTCAAGACTTAGCAAACCCACTAATTAGCTAATAAACTTGTTCAACTTATAAAACACATTATCATTTTTATAAACTTTAGTTAAAATTAAAATAATAATGTTTAGGTAGCCATGGAATCTTGACATAAAGTTGTTTGTTCATTTGTAGCATTCATCCCTTAGGTACTTTTTATTTTCTATGATGGCACAAATCCAGCCATAGGTTCCAAAAAAAATGGAGACCCCATTGGGCCCATACGCCAGGGGCTGCCTGTTCGTTTTGATGTCGTGGTCATTACATATTTATGATGTCATCATTGTTTTCTTTTATTTTATTTACCTGCCAATTTTTTTTATTTAGTTATATACTTATTTTTATTTTTAATTGAATTAATGACTAAATAAATGAAAAAGGTCTATGATTGTTGAATTAGATCTTTACTAGTTTCTTATACATTGATCATTTTAAAAGTTATTTTTTTTAGTGTTTGGTTGAAATAAAAAAAATAAGTAATTAACTTAAATAATTGGTTATTGATGGGTTATTTCTTTCTAAGTGATTTGAAAATGTTTTGTTACTATCTTAATCTTTTTTCCCCTATAATGTGAGTATAGCATAAAGGAGGTCTAAGGTTCAAACACATGATACACTTAAAATATTGTTAGTGTTTCGTGATTTCTCTTTTGATAGACGACGCGACAAATTAAACATGGCCCCCTAATACGTGTGGTTAAACTTTGTTTTTTGTTCTAACTCTAAAATACCATACGCAATGTAACTAGTTGCTTCTTTTGTCATTGACACATATATTTATTATCATTTCACCCATGTCTTTTTTGGTAATTTGATATGTATAAGTGGAATTTTCCAAACATTAAAACCTAGTTTGTTAACTAATTGTGTTAACTAGTGAGTATAAAAAAAAAATCAAACCATTGAATTATATATATAACAAAACCATTCTGAAATCGGTGGAGTGATTTTATATTTCCATTAACTGAATGCAAATGGTTTTGTTTCGTTTTTATTACCGTCCCATTCATGACAGAACGAAAAAACCATATGTAATATATATATATATATATATATATATATATATATATATATATATATATATATATATTGTCACACCCCCGAACTGGAACGACGGAAACGTCCGATGGTGGATGACGTCATTTCATAGTATCATAACAATTGAATATAAATGAATCATAGCAACCCAAAACATCATACATTGAGATTACAAGTTTACATTGTTTACAAACGTTGTTTGTTCAAAAGACAAATATATGTAATTGAAAAGTAGAATTCATGATGCAGCAACGTCTGCCCTCAAAATGGTTTGAATACTTGTTTACTTGTTTCCTGAGAATACAAATGATTTTGAAAAGTGTCAACAATTAAGTTGGTGAGTTCATAAGCATTTTGTATGAGAAGGATTTGTAACAGTTTCGTGTAAAATGATTTTTGTATACTTCTAGAAAATCTGATATTTTCTTTAAAGACGAGCTGTAAGTTTCATACTCAAGACTAGAATGTATCTATTTCCTTTGTATCTCTTTCTTGTAAAATGATAATGTATGTTTCCAGAAAATCCAATAGTTTCTTAAATGTGAACTGTAGTCTTAAACCCTAAGACAAAAAATGTAAGAAATGTTGTACTGAAAAATAGTATGTAGTTTTATCTTCTTATAAAACGAGTGAAGTGTAAATTACCCTGTAAACCGAGTAGTTTTGTTAATCCCTGTGTGAGTTATTATCACCATGCTAATATGATAGATATGCATGAACGACGTTCTTCAGGCGTCGGAGCTGGTAGACATTTGTCACCCTAGATTGCCGGTCTAACTGTAGCTAACAGTTGAGGTGTGGGGTTAACAATCCCGTATAGATCTATACATAACTATCTCGCTCTCCCTCAAGGAGACTCTGATTATAATGCAAGACTTAAGGTGTACACTAGGTAGGTACGGTGAACAGAATGTCTCACAAGAGCATCAACTAATTTACATGAACTATGAATCCTTTTTCTTGTAAAATGAAATAATTATACATTTGAATAATTATATGGTTCTTCTGAAATGAAAGTGTGGTTTTATGACTCCCAAACTATACCAGTTATAGTTTATCTTATATGTTTATTGAGACTATTTATATAAATCTTTTATATAAATATAAAGTTGTAATATTGCCTAGTGTCAAAATATGTAGTTAAAATATAATGTCTTTGGGTTGTAACCCACCAAAATAGTAAATAACTATATTGTAACCATTTTTGCTAGAAATGCTATCTTTTAGTTAAAGTTGCCAAAACCTTGTAGTTTTCCAAATCATGCTTTTCTTATGACATTTGTAGTATATAATGAGCTATGTTTTTGTTAATTTTGCATATCAAAACTAATATATCATGAATATTGTATAAAAGTAGTGATAATCATACCTTATGCAATTAATATCTTATTTTTAACATAGAGATGCAAACATGTAAGTATTTGTGTGATAACAAAGTTTTACTTGTATTCCCCCTCCCCCCCCTAAAAACATGAAAAAGCTTGAAAATATGGGGTGGGGGGGGGGGGGTGAACTCACCTTGAGTGGTTTTATGGGTTGCTTAAGGTGATGATGAGAAGATTTCCAAGCCTAAACTCTTGGATGGTGTGGATGAACTTCTTGGAAATGTTATTATCCTAAGTGTTTAACACATATTAATGTGTGTAAAAATGATGATACAAACATAAAAGGTATAAGAATACTAGGGTATCATGAAAATTACTTACCAAAAGTCTAAGGATCACTTGAAGGATTTTTGAACTTGTAAGCTTTGAATTTGCTCTTGAGAGGAACATGAAGTTTACTATAAGTTTAAATCGTAAATGGGGAAGGTCCTAAGTGGTGATATCGTCCTTAATAAAAGAAGGGGAATGATAGGATATTTACTTAGTAATCTGGGGGTTAATACATGGATATTTGATCGGTAATATGTGGGATATTGTTATCTTATTGGAATTGGGTGTGATATCAAGTCATAAAGTCAATTCCTTATTTTTTTATTTCTCTTAAATTGAAATCCCTTTGAAATTCCCTTAATATGGCCGAAATCCTAAGTGATTTCGGTCTAGACTTGTTTGATTTCGGCCTAGGTGTGTCCTAAACTTGTGATTTTGGTTCTAGCCCCTTTTTAGCTTGTGATTTTGGTTTTCAATCCACCCTAACTTGTGTTTTCGGTTGATGTATCACCCACTAGGGTGATTTCGGTCCTAATGTTTTGGATTCCTTGGGTGATTTCGGCCTTAGTGGGGTTCTAGGCCTAAGACTATGAAGTAAAGTATTAATCTATGATTTATGTTCCAACGATTACGTTGACCCTCAACTGTTTATTTATGAACATGATTATCAAAGTGTTCATATATGCATATATACAATGCCCCTTTGGTTTTCAAAATTTTATCGCAACAAAGTTATATATATATATATATATATATATATATATATATATATATATATATATATATATATACACACACACACACGTTGTGGGTGCCCTTATACAAAAGACCCCTTAGACTTTGTTTGACCCAAAATTTTCTACTTGTCACTTCATACCCCCGTTAGAGGGAATTTCGTCTCGAAATTGGCATCTTGGACGGGTTCTCGCAACTATCGGAAAAGTTGTGGGTACTTTTGTTGCATTTCATCTTCGCGCTCCCAAGTGAACTCGGGTCCTCGTTTGGCATTCCAACAGACCTTCACTATGAGTATTCGACTCTGGTTTGTCCTCTATACCTCCCTGTCCATTATTTCTACTGGCTCCTCGACAAAGTGGATATTCTCGTTTACTTCAATCTCCCCGAGGGGGATGACAAGGGTTTCGTCAGACATGCATTTGTTCAAATTGGACATGTAGAAAGTAGGATATATGTTGCTGAGTTCTTGTGGTAACCGAAGTCTGTAGGCCACCGAACCGATCCTGGCTAGGATGTCGAATGGTCCAATGTACCTTGAATTCAATTTTCCACGCTTCCCATAGCGTCTCATTCATTTCTAGGGTGAGACCTTTAACATCACATGGTTGCCGACTTCGAAGTCCAAGGGTTTCCGTCGTTTATCCGTATAGCTCTTTTGTCGGTCTCTGGATGCCTTTAGTCATTCCCAAATTTGGACGATCTTCTCGATGGTCTCTCTGATGATCTCAGGACCGGTGAGAGTAATGTCAGGTACTTTCCCTCTTGCTAAATGTGTATCACCCACCTCAGCACAGCACATAGGTGATCTGCATTTGCGCCCATATAGAGGTTCAAATGGTGCGACCTTGATGCTAGTGTGATAGTTATTATTGTATGAGAACTGAACGAGTGGCAAATAGGTATCCCATGCATTCCTAAAGTATATCACACAAGCTCTTAGCATGTATTCTAGTGTCTAAATTTTCCTCTCACTTTGCCCATCAGTTTGAGGATGATAAGCTGTACTCATATCGAGTTTGGTTCCCAAGGACTTTTGCAGTGACTGCCAAAACCGTGAGGTAAATCTACTATCTCCGTCGGGAATAATAGATGTTGGCACGCCATGTAATTGTACAATTTCCTTTATATACGTGCTAGTTAGCTTCTCCATCTTGTCGGTCTCCTTTATTGGCAGGAAGTGGGCGTATTTGGTTAACCGGTCAACGATCACCTAGATGGTGTCAAATCTGCCTGTTGTCTTGGGTAACTTGGTTATGAAGTCCATGGTTATCCGCTCCCACTTCCACTCCGGTATGTCTGGTTGTTGTAGCAATCCTAAGGGCTTATAATATTGTATCCTTGACTTTGGCACAAGTCAGACACTTGCCCACACAGGTAGCGATCTCTACCTTCATGTTCAGCCACCAATAAATTTTCTTAAGGTCCAAGTACATCTTGTCCGAACCTGGATGGACGGATTACTTTGTCTTGTGGGCTTAGTTCATGACAACGTCTCTGTACCCACCGAACTTCAGTGTCCAGATTCAATGCATAAGGTAGTAGGCTTTGTCGTCTTTAACGGTAAGGTTCTTATCCATCCGTCGCAAGGCTTCGTTCATGGCATTCTTAGGTTTCAAGGCTTCCAACTGAGCCTCTTTGATCTGCGAAGACAGGTGGGAATGGATAGTCCAAGTTAGTGACTTTATTCGGCGACTCGAGTGTTCTTTTCGGCTCAGGACATCTGATACTACATTGGCCTTGACCATATGATATCGAATCTCACATTCGTAGTCATTCAGTAGCTCTATCTATCGTCATTGTCTCATGTTGAGCTCCTTCTGATTGAGAATGTGTTGAAGGCTCTTGTGATCCATGAAAATGGTGCACTTCGTACCATAATGGTTGTGCCTCCAGATCTTCAGAGCAAACACTACTGCTCCCAGCTCGAGGTCGTGTGTGGGGTAGTTGACCTCGTGGGTCTTTAGCAGTCTTGATGCGTAGGCTATGACCTTTCCTCGCTGCATGAGCACGCAACGTAATCCCTGTTTGGATGCATCACAATAGACCACGAAATCTTCCGTCCCTTCTGGGAGGGACAAGATCGGGGTGCTGCATAGAGCTTGTTTCAAGGTTTGGAAGGCAACCTCTTGCTTCTCTTCCCAGTTGAAGGTTACACCCTTCTGGTTAGGGAAGTGAGTGGCTTAGTGATCTTGGAGAAATTTTGTATGAATCTCCTGTAGTAACCGGCGAGGCCTAGGAATTGTCTGATCTCCTTTGGGGTTCTTGGGGTTGCCTAGTCTTCGATTGCCTTGATTTTGGAAGGGTCCATGTGTATCCCTTCCTTGCTTACAACATGACCTAGGAATTCCACTCCTCGGATCCAGAATGCGCATTTGGAGAACTTTGCATACAACTTATCCGCCCTTAATGTTTCCAGGACCTATCGTAGGTGCTGACTGTGTTCTTCCTTACTTCGTGAGTAGACGAGTATGTCATCGATGAATACAATCACGAATTTGTCTAAGTAAGGTCGACACATACGGTTCATTAGGTCCATAAATGTCGCAGGCGCATTTGTTAGACCGAAGGGAATTACTACGAATTCATAGTGACTGTAGCGAGTTTAGAATGCGGTCTTAGGGATATATTCCTCCCGGACCCACAACTGGTGGTACCTGGATCTTAGATCCATCTTCGAGAAGTAACTCGATCCTTGTAGCTAGTCGAATAGATCGTCGATTCGAGGAAGAAGGTATCGGTTTTTGATGGTGAGTTTGTTTAGTTCTCGGTAATCGATGCACATGCGCAACGATTTGTATCCTTCTTCTTTATGAATAAGACCGGAGCTCCCCATGGTGAGAAGCTTGGCCTGATGAACCCCTTGTTCAACAGTTCACTCAGTTGACTGGAAAGTTCTTGCATCTCTACAAGAGCTAAGCGGTATGGCGACTTGGCGATTGGTGTGGCTCCGGGTATCAAGTCGATTCTGAATTCAAATTATCGTTCGGGAGGTACCCTCGGGAGATCTTTAGGAAATACGTCGGGGAATTTGCAGATCTCCGAGATGTCCTTAATGTCCCTTTCTCCTTTCTTCTTATCAACAATGTGAGCTAAAAAGGCGTGGTTCTTCTTGTGTAAGCCTTTTTGGGCCTTGATACACGAGATGATTCGGAGGTTCGTACTGGGTTTGTCACCGTATATGACCAAGGTTTCATTAACTGGTAGGTGAAGGAGAACGAACTTCTCGTATCACATAATATTAGCACAACGAAGACTTAGCCAGTCCATGCCGATGATAACAACAAAACTCCTTATGGTAACTGAGATTAAGTCGATTTGGAAGGAGTGGTTGTTCAAAGTTAGTGTGCATCCTATGCATACATCATTTGTTGTTTCAGTTTTTCCGTTGGCCAATTCTACGGTAAATGTTTCGTTTAATGTTTGAGGGTTTTGTTTGAGTAGATGTTAAAACTTATGACTCACAAAGCTTCTCTCTGCACCACTATCAAATTGTATGCATGCATAAATGTTATTAAGGAGGAACGTACCGGTGACCAATGCAAGGTCCTTCATCGCCTCCTCGTGTCCTATTGCTAGGACTTTTCCCATTCCCCCAATATTTATGTTGTTGGCCTTCAGACAGTTCCTCTTGTAGTGCCCCGTTTCCCCACAGCCATAGTACGCTTGGCTCACCCCAACATTTGAGGGTTGTGTGGCCTATTGTGTGGATGTTCTACAGTATCGGGCAGTGTTCCCCTTCTTGTTGCAGTTTGTATAGTGCATTTCCTGGCAGGTGCCATTGTGGTGAAAATTGCACTTGTCACACTTTGGGAGGGTACCGACATATGGCTTGGTAGGTGCTGGTGCGACAGGGGCGGTAGCGGCTTGAACCGCCACGATCTGTTGTTTCTTTGCAGGCTCCTGGGTTGGTTGACCCTTCTTCTTGTTTCCGAACTTCCTCTTTTTATCACTCCCCTTTTTCTATTCGGGGACAGGAGTCATTATGCCTAATCGTACTCCATGATCAATGAGTCTTTGAGCGAGGCGCTTGGCGCTGTCGAAAGTTGTTAGGTTAGTAGCAATTGCATTCCCCTGAATCTAGGGATATAACCCCCACACGAAACATTCCAATTTCTTGCTCTCCGGAGTGATCATTCCAGGGCATAGGATTACAAGGTCACTGAATCTGGCGGTGTAGGCTTCGATGTCAGAACCGTTCATAGTGAGATTCCAAAGCTCCTGTTCTAGCTTATGTACCTCGCCCCTTGGGCAGTACTCTTCGAGCATCATGAATTTTGAGATCCTCCCAGCTCATCGAGTTTTCTACTGGGAGTGTTAGGGATTTGACGTGCCCATTCCACCATGAAAAGGCCCTATCAGAAAAAGTGCAAGTTGCAAACTTGACTTTGCTCTCCTCTGGGCAGGCACAGATTTCAAATATTGATTCTGTCTTCTTGAAGCATCATGTCAGAGCAATGATGCCACCGCTTCCATTGAAGGGCTTGGGATTTTAGTTTGCAAAGTCTTTATAAGTGCACTCCCTTGGGTGCCTTTGGTTTTCACTTTGGTTGGAACTGTTTTTCCCATTTCTGCCTCCGTTGCTGCTAATGTTGATTTGGGCAACGACAGCAGCCACAACAGCTATCACTGTATAGTCTATTTGTGGGAGAGGTGGCGGTGGTGGGGCTATTGATGTGTTGTTCTTGCGCTTGTTTGACTTCCTTGGTGGAATAATCTGCCATAAAGTTTAAACGGGGAATGTTAATAAGTTTCCGAGAAAAATTATGAATCGGTCATTTCCATAATGAAATGCCCTGTTTATGTATGTGTGGTCAATTCTAGTTGGTTTTGAAATTCACAAGCAATTCACAAACGAAATTTACTATAACAAGTAAACAATTGCATAAACAAATAGTGACATCCAATGAAATAAAAATGCATAACTATTTCATTAATAATATGGTTCTACTACATAGCTTTAGTGAGAATTGACCTTTAAGAAGGTCTACATGGAAGAGTAGCATTAATGCTTACTCATAAATAAAAAACATGATATGAGTAGTACATGCTCTACTCATGGTGGGTAGTCTCTTGTGGGCCGGAGGATGAGGTCGAGGCGCCCTGTAACTCTGCTATCCGACGCTCAGCTGTAATCACTCGTTCCTCAAGAGTCGTATGCCTCTCCTGATACTCTCACACTTCCGCTCGAGCGGTGGTAAGGTCCTCGTAGAGGTTGTCAATGAGATGACATGTCCGAGGGTAGTCCATCTCCAGAAGTGGATTCTATGCATCAGTGGGAGATGCGCTGTATCATGATAGGAAGAGCCCTATATGCCGGTCCTCCATTGCTGAGGTTATAGAAACCTTGTTGCATACCATAGGGCGGGCTCTGGTGTTGTTGCCGGCTCCACCTCTCCTAGTCTTCCGCTCAACGGGGCGTGGGTCCATTGTAGCCTACACAGTGTGCGGGGACTCGGGTGTCGTAAGGAGGATTTATGACTTCGGACTCCGCATCCTATTCCTCCTCTTCGTCTTATTCTTCTTCTTCCTCTTCCTCCACCTCTCGATCCTCTTCGGGGTCCTCCACAGGTTCCTCCTCCATTAGTTCCTCAGGATCCTCTTCGGGATCCTCGTCGATCCCTCCACCATTTCCCTGGTTGGGAAAGTAGGGGTCTCCAGGTAGGTGAAATGCTACCATGATGTCTGTGCGAGAATTGAGATGTGAGAAATGCATGAAGAGTTTTAATGTATGTATCCTAAAATACTCATATAGTATTTTAATTGTTTATGTTTGATTCTATAGTTCTTGATATTTGGTAAGGTTTGTGGAGACCCAATTTTCTAACGAACGGTGAATGCGGAAGAAAGATATCTCGAGATTAGTCGTGTTTTTGGAAGTATGAACACGAAGAACATAATATGAGTTCATAAAAATAAACTAAGAACAAGAGAGAATAATCATAATATCGCATGAAGAACATGGTGGGAGAGAAACTCTCCCTAGGTGGGGAGAACCCACCATTTCTCTCTCTAGAATTACATTGTGAGAAAAGTAACTCTAACTAAGAAAAGTAAGAATGGCTAGTTTTCTTAGGAAATAAATGACCAACTCTCCCTTTATATAGGAGGGAGAGTATTTTCACCATAAATACAATAAAGGGAAAATATAACCTAATAAACACTCATTATTTATGGAGCATTTATATGCCCCAACATTCTCTCCCTAAATGCTTACAAATGATAAGAGATACAATAAGTGATACAAGACTATAGTACAGTAATCCGACTAGCAAGTGTGATAATAAAATGAAATCAAGTGCTGAAATATCTTTGAAACTCTGAAGTGTCTGTGAAGTCTGAAACTGACCATGAATCTCTGAAATGAAGGTCTTCGGCTTCAAAGCACAACCAATGAAGCAGAAAAGATAAGATCCAAATCTTCAAACCAGTCATAATCACCTGAAGAAGGAGGTCACCATGAGCAAGTAGAAGATCCAATATAAGAAACACTTCGGCTTCAAAAAGTCTGAAAAACATCTCGAGTTCTCGAGTCATAATACACTGAGATTCTTCAAAGAATAACCTGCTAAAAACGTGAAGCATCCATAAAATGTAGTCGGATAAAAATAATGTGAGTCCAAAAACATGGTCTAGCGATGCCAAAAATTTGATCCAAGGATCAAAAATAAGTGCCACGTCACATCGCTAAAATAATCTTCGTCTTCAACATATCACAAATCCAAACTCGTGAAACCATATGATCTGAACTAGATGCGAACACAAAATCATCCAACGGTAGAGTCCGAATAATAAATAATCTGAATCGGAAAACATCGAGTAATGCCAAAAATTTGATCCGTGAAGACCAAAAATAAGTGCCACATCGCATCACTAAATAAATAATCGTCTTCATAACTCTTCAAAATCCAAACTTAAACAATAATAACCAAATCCGGATGATATTCTCTCCCTATTTTTGATAACCAATGACCGGATATCAAAAATCAACAAATCATCGGATGGAGAGTGTCGGATACCAAGAGCTAAGAGAAGCTCTCCCTAGATGTATGAAGGGTCTTGATAAGAAACGAGAAAGAGTAAAATAAATACTCTTGCGGTCATGAGGAGGAGGGTGACATAGTTGCTGAAACTGTGCTGAGAAAATCTGTTGTGCCAAAAATATATCAAAATGTCCAAACTGTGGTGCCGGAACACTTGAAGTGGTCTTCAATAGAGAATAAAGTCCACATGCTCAAGATACATGATTCGTCAACCAAAAATCAAGAGCGCCAAGTCATAATATCCCATAAAGTGAAGAATGCGAAACAACTTTGTTGATCAATCGTCGTTGCGGTGCAAGCATCACAAAAAGATAATATGAAGTCCGACTGCGGTAGGAATATTCTTCCAATAATAATAATCGGCATGAAGTGAATAACCAATGTGAAAATCCATGGGTAGGTGATGGCAAAAATTGGTGTTAAAAAAATAATTGGTTTTAATAAAAAAAATTGGTTATAAAAAAATGGCTAAATAAAAAAAAATTGGCTAAATAAAAAAAATTGGCTGAAAAAAAATAAATTAATTAAAAATATAATGTAAAAAAAATCTGAATTAAAAACATCTAAGAAAAAGGGTTTAAAAAAACAGGAAGGAAGGAAAAAAGGTAGAGGGAAGGAGGGGGAAGGAGGAGGAAGAAGGAGGGGGGAGGAGGAGGAAGGGCTGAAGGAGAAGAAGGAGGAAGGAGGAGTTGGGCGGAGGCTGCTGATGGAGAAGGAGATGATCCGAAGTTGGAGGCTAGTTGCAGGTCTAGGGTGATCGCGGATCAGGGTTGAATGCGGACGAGGTGGTATTGGATGCGGATGGGTGGGTGCTGATGGAGTTGGTTTGGGTGCGGATGCATGGAAGGGAATGGTTGCGGTAGGTGCGAGGCGATACAATGACTTCGGATGCGAGGGACTGCGGTGCGTAGAAGAGCAGTCCGCGGTGATGCGTGCGAGTGCCTGCGGACCAAGGCTTCAGTCTGAGGCTGCGGTCAGGGAAGGATCCGAGGCTGCGGTCAAGAGAGGCTTCGGTCAGCATGATAAGGTAAGAGTGGGTTGCGGTCTCTTGGCTGCTGACCTCGGCTGCGGATGGGGCATTATGACCTCGGATCAAAGGCTAAGAAGGGCTGCTGAGAGGCTTCTCAGGGGACTCCGGTAGGCGGTTTTTGGTTGCGGTTCGTGGGTCCGGAAGGGGCTGAACAGGTGACGAAAAATGCTTTTTTTTCATGAAAAATGGTACTGCAAAGGCCATTTATTCATATTTTAATAAGGGAATCTTTTTATAAAGCATTTAAGTCAACAAGTGGGTATTGGGAAGGCAAAAGGAAGAGCATACAGGGGGTTTTTAGGGGACAAAAGGTGATGGGATTGGACTATGTCACATGGTTTTTGTCTTTTTGAGGGAGCAAATAGTGGAGTACTCTTTACCCTAAAGAGTAACAAGGACAAGATGCTTTATGTAAACAATACATTACGTCCAAACAATTCAAATTGAAGATCTACAACAACTAAAAATATGAGAATCAAGAGTTTCATACCTCATAATGATAAAGTTGCTGGAAGATAAAATCTCCAAAAAAAAATGTTTTTCTCCACTTTCTTCAAGAATAATAAGCCCATTAAATTTGTGTCTTCTCATTTCCAAGGTATAAATAAAATGCCTGGAGCAAATTCTTCAACAAATTGGAGACCACAAAAATAATTTCTCTTCCCATTTGCTTCATTTCTTCAACAGAAAAATAATAAGAACATGAAGACCATCATTTTTTCCAGCAATAATAGAACGATCAGCTGCAGCAACTTTTATTTTTGCTAAGATAGAATCACCCAAAAGATAGAAATAAGAAAGAACATCATACGAAAAATTCCGGTTTGAAACCCGAAAATTTTTTCTTGCAGAAACACGGAAAAATTACAAGATAATCATCGAACGGGAGTCGTTTCCTTGAACTAATCGTAAGATCTTCAAGGTACGGCTCTGATACCAATTGTAGAGACCAAATTTTCTAACGAACAGTGAATGCGGAAGAAAGATATCTCAAGATTAGTCGTGTTTTTGGAAGTATGAACACGAAGAACATAATATGAGTTCATAAAAATAAACTAAGAACAAGAGAGAATATTCATAATATTGCATGAAGAACATGGTGGGAGAGAAACTCTCCCTAGGTGGGGAGAACCCACCACTTTCTCTCTCTAGAATTACATTGTGAGAAAAGTAACTCTAACTAAGAAAAGTAAGAATGACTAGCTTTCTTAGGAAATAAATGACCAACTCTCCCTTTATATAGGAGGGAGAATATTTACACCATAAATACAATAAAGGGAAAATATAACTTAATAAACACTCATTATTTGTGGAGCATTTATATGCCCCAACAAGGTTAGACTCGTTGTACACCACGACTATTCCCTAGCATATGTTAGTCACACCTTGGATAAATATAGTTGATCATGCTATATTTATTCAAGGTCTAATTACATATCCCAAGGCGTACCCATAGTTTTCAACTCATCATACTACTTTTATTATGCTTTTGTTATGACACTGCCCTAATTTGTGTGTACTTATACTTTACTTAAAATATTATTATATTTTTAAAGGCATATTTGTGATCAGAGTGTTATAGCCCCATTGTATTTATAAGTGTATATCTTTGTATGGTTTGATATACTAGTTCACTAAAAACAATGCTCTGATACAATCTGTCGCACCCCCAAACCAGAAAGGCATAAACGTCCAAGGGTGGATGACATCATTTCACAGTATCATAACAATTGAATATAAATGAATCATAGCAACCCAAAACATCATACATTGAGATTACAAGTTTACATTGTTTACAATCGTTGTTTGTTCAAAAGTCAAATATATGTAATTGAAAAGTAGAATTCATGACGCAACAACGTCTGCCCTCAAAATAGTTTGAATACTTGTTTACTTGTTTCCTGAGAATACAAATGATTTTGAAAAGTGTTAACAATTAAGTTGGTGAGTTCATAAGCATTTTGTATGAGAAGGATTTGTAACAGTTTCGTGTAAAATGATTTTTGTATACTTCTAGAAAATATGATATTTTCTTTAAAGACGAGCTGTAAGTTTCATACTCAAGACTAGAATGTATCTATTTCCTTTGTATCTCTTTATTTTAAAATAATAATGTATGTTTCCAAAAAATCCAATAGTTTCTTAAATGTGAACTGTAGTCTTAAACCCTAAAACCAAAAAAGTAAGAAATGTTGTACTGAAAAATAGTATGTAGTTTTATCTTCTTATAAAACGAGTGAAGTGTAAGTTACCCCGTAAACCGAGTAGTTTCCTTAATCCCTATGTGAGTTATTATCACCATGCTAATATGATAGATATGCATGAACGACGTTCTTCAGGCGTCGGAGCTGGTAGACATTTGTCACCCTAGACTTGCTAGTCTAACTGTAGCTAACAATTGAGGTGTGGAGTTAACAGTCCCGTATAGATCTATACACAACTATTTCGCTCTCCCTCAAGGAGACTCTGATTATAATGCAAGACTTAAGGTGTACACTAGGTAGGTACACGGAAGATATTGTCTCACAAGAGCCTCAACTGATTTACGTGAACTATGACTCCTTTTTCTTGTAAAATGAAATAATTATACCTTTGAATAATTATATGGTTCTTTTGAAATGAAAGTGTGGTTTATGACTACCAAACTATACCAGCTATAGTTTATCTTATATGTTTGTTGAGACTATTTATATAAATCTTTTATATAAATCTTTTATATAAATATAAAGTTGTAATCTTGCCTAGTGTCAAAATATGTAGTCAAAATATAATGTCTTTGGGTTGTAACCCACCAAAATAGTAAATAACTATATTGTAACCAATTTTGCTAGAAAAACTATCTTTTAGTAAAAGTTTCCAAAACCTTGTAGTTTTCCAAATCATGCTCTTCTTATGACATTTGTAGTATATAATGAGCTATAATTTAGTTAACTTTGTCTATCAAAACTAATATATCATGAATGTTGTATAAAAGTAGTGATAATCATACCTTATGCAAATAATATCTTATTTTGAACATAGAGATGCAAACATGTAAGTATTTGTGTGATAACAAAGTTTTACTTGTATCCCCCTTTCTAAAACACATGAAAAAACTTGAAAATATGGGGGTATGAACTCACCTTGAGTGGTTTTTTGGGTTGCTTGAGGTGATGATAAGAAGATTTCCAAGCCTAAACTCTTGGATGGTGTGGATGAACTTCTTGGAAATGTTATTATCCTAAGTGTTTAACACATATTAATGTGTGTAAAAATGATGATACTAACATAAAAGCTATAAGAATACTAGGGTATCATGAAAATTACTTACCAAAATTCTAAGGATCACTTGAAGGATTTTTGAATTTGTAAGCTTGGAATTTGCTCTTGAGAGGAACTAAAGTTTACTGGAAGTTTAAATTGGAAATGAGGAAGGTCCTAAGTGGTGATCTCATCCTTAATAAAAGAAGGGGAATGATAGGACGTTTACTTGGTAATCTGGGGGTTAGAACATGGATATTTGATGGGTAATACGTGGGATACTATTATATTATTGGAATTAGGTGAGATATCAAGTCATAAAGTCAATTAACCTTATCTTTTACTTCTCTTAAACCGAAATCCCTTTTAAATTCACTTAATATGGCCGAAATCCCAAGTGATTTCGGCCTAGACTTGTTTGATTTCGGCCGAGGTGTGTCCTAGGCTTGTGATTTCGGTTCTAGCCCCTTTTTAGTTTGTGATTTCGATTTTGAATCCTTCCTAGCTTGTGTTTTCGGTTCATGTATCACCTACTAGGGTGATTTCGGTCCTAATGGTTTGGATTCTGTCACACCCCAAAACCAAGAACGGCGGAAACGTTCTGGGGCGGAGGACGTCATGTAAGGTAATCACAACACAGTAAATGTAAATAGGCAAACAACATCATCCATTGCATTAAATATATAAATTTAATACATGTGTGTTCTGTAAAATTTTAGACACCAAAAATATAACGTAAATCAAAATAACAAAATGATGAGTCTTGAGTACGCTCCATCATCTCAAAAGCTGGCATCGGTACCTGTCTACTGATGACCTGAGAATACAAGTTATTTTGAAAGAGTTTATCAGCATTAAGCTGGTGAGTTCATAAGTATTTTAGTGTCAATGTTCATTGTCAAAAACGTTTGAACTTGTCCCAATGTATAAGTTTGTAAAAATGTAAATAAATGTTTAAAAGTATTTGCAAAAGTTTGAATCTCTCAGAAAATCCTATATTTTCTATAATAGTAACCTTCTACCAAGGCTTATCTGTTTTGTAAACTCGTCTGTTGTAAAAGTGTGTGATTACCCAAGTATAACTATCATTTGATAAAATATAGTTTGTACATTAATGCTTAAGTGAGATTATCACCAACATATGTAATGGGTAAATCATTGTAGTACTGTAGTTTTGTATAATAAGAACTACTGTTGTACTGATTACTACTACCTTAAACCGGATTTTTATTAAGGTATAATGTGATAATTGCACCATACTATCGACTGATAACAACGACATAAAGAACGGTCGTAATAACGGAATGACGTTTGGCACCCGCAGACCTGCAGGTCCGGCTGTAGCTAGCAGCAAGGTGTAGGATAGTCAATCCAGTATAGATCTATACGCAAACTCAACGCTCTCCCTCCAAGAGAATTCTGGCTACAACTCGGGCCATGACATTTAAGGCATGCTCCGATACAGTGGATCACATTTGTTATCGTATTCTTGCATGTGTGATGAAATGTTTCTTGTTCTAGTATAGTTGTATATGTTCTCGTAGTATAG
Organism: Lactuca serriola; assembly: GCF_051521515.1. Classification (NCBI taxonomy): domain Eukaryota; kingdom Viridiplantae; phylum Streptophyta; class Magnoliopsida; order Asterales; family Asteraceae; genus Lactuca; species Lactuca serriola. The sequence continues at coordinate 133,220,915 of NC_136410.1, forward strand.
TTGTATATATTCTCTTCCTAGTATAGACTCATGAATGAACTGACTCATTGATCTAGCAGTTGTAATAGTATGATTCTGTGTTACCCCGATGGTAACTTGTTAACAGTGCGTTTAGTACATATGATTATGGAAGTACTTTTATGTCTATATATGTATATTTGATATATAATTAATATGGAAACGACCTTCGGATGGTCACCCAAAATCCTATCAGACCACATCCAAATCGAGGAAAAGGAAACAAGGTGGATAGCCTTCCTAAGTCCTTTAAACATTATTTATACGTCTATACATATATGGGCATGCAATTTGTAATATAAAAGCATAAATAAGTATTTATAAGGCATTTGAAACATAAGTATTATTTTTAAAGAAAGATTGACTTGATGTCAATCTATAAAACCATTTGAAGGTGTAGATTTGATTAAAACAGTTTAAGTATAAGGAACATTTGCTTAAATCACAGTTGCAGTGTAAATTCGAAAAGTAAATGGGTTTGGAAAACATTTAGAAGTAAAACAGTTTGATTGATAGTTTGAATAGTGATAAAACCACTGATTTCCCTAGTTATTAATCACATGTGATTTGTACAATCACAGGTGATTGAAACAATAACTATAAGTATTTAACTTGCATTCCCCCCCTTTTGAAAGCATATAAAAGCATTTAGAATATTTAACAGGTTGATTAAGGGGTATGAAACTCACTTGATTGATTGAAGAAAGCGAGATGGAAAACCGGGCAGAGTTTCGTCTCGGAAAACGGATTTTTCTCGGGATTCTCGGGAATCTCGGGAGTAAAATCGACCCTCGGGACTTGAGCAAAAAGACCAGAGCTTCGGGTTATAACGGGCACGGAAAACGAGACAAAGTTGTGAGAGAGAGGAGAGAAATGAGCAACATTTTCGGAAAGCCTCGCATCCTATTTATAGGAAGGCTGAACCGCCTCCGAACGCGGGGCGTACGCTCGTACGCAGCGCGTACGCGTACGTCATGCATGACCGAAGCCTCGACTGCCTCGGTTCGGATGGGACGGGTTGCTGGGTACGCGGGTCGGATGGGACGGCGGGTCGGACGGGACAGCGGGTCGGACGGGTCGGAGCTTCGGACGGGTCGGACGGTTTAGAACTCTTCGGATAGTGCGACGTGGACGATCCGAGACCCTCGATCTCAGTACGCGGGGCGTACGAAGGTACGCAGGGCGTACTTCGGTCCAATCCGATGACTCCTCTTCGGATATTACCGGGAATTTATAATTAAATTCTTATTTATTTTAAATAAACTTCAAAAATTCATATCTCTCTCATACGAACTCCGTTTTTGACGTTCTTTATATCCTCGCGAAGGTGAGACCATGATCTACGACTTTCGTTTAGATTCCGTTGGCTAATTCCGAAATTATTTTTATTATTTATTTATTAAAATGACGTGATTAAGGAATTTCTTCAAAATTTCATAACTTCCTCATCCGGAGTCAGATTTGGACGTTCTTTTTATGTACGCAAACCTTGATATGATTCCTATTACTTTATTTAATCCGAATAAGATTTTAGGAAGGTTACATTTTGACCTAAATTTGATCGGTTTTACATTACATTGACCCGAAATATCGGGTTGTCACATCATCCCCCCGTTAGAAGGAATTTCGTCCCGAAATTAGAATTTTAAGCAAGTTAGAAATTACGAATAACTAAGCAAAAAGGTGAGGGTATTTCAGTTTCATCTGATCCTCACGTTCCCAAGTGAATTCCGGTCCTCGCTTGGCATTCCAGCGAATCTTCACGATAGGGATACGGCTTTGCTTTGTCTGCTTGACCTCACGGTCCATGATCTCTACAGGTTCTTCCACGAAGTTGAGGCTCTCGTTGATTTCGATCTCGTCGAGTGGGATTACAAGAGTCTCGTCGGATAGACAGTTTTTCAAGTTAGATACGTGGAATGTAGAATGTACGTTACGAAGTGCGTCTGGTAGTTCGAGTTTGTAAGCTACGGGGCCGACTCTTGCAAGAATCTCGAAAGGCCCTATGTACCTCGGATTAAGCTTCCCACGCTTGCCGAAGCGTATCAAGCCCTTCCAGGGTGAGACTTTGAGGAGGACTCGGTCTCCCACCTGAAATTCCAAAGGTTTCCTTCGCTTATCAGCGTAGCTCTTCTGTCGGTCTCTAGAGGCTTTCAATCGTTCACGGATCTGAACGATTTTCTCTGTTGTTTCCCGAATGATCTCCGGACCGGTGAGAGTACTGTCGGAAGTTTGCCCCCTGGCTAATTGGGTATCACCCACCTCAGCCCAGCATAGAGGGGATCTGCACTTACGGCCGTAGAGAGCTTCAAATGGAGCAGCCTTGATGCTCGTGTGATAACTGTTATTATAGGAAAACTCGACAAGGGGTAAATGAGTATCCCATGCCTTCCCAAAGTCAATCACGCAGGCTCGCAACATATCTTCTAGTGTTTGGATGGTCCTCTCACTTTGTCCGTCGGTCTGAGGATGGTAGGCTGTGCTCATGTCCAGCCTTGTTCCTAGAGAATGTTGTAGTGATTGCCAAAATCTTGAGGTGAACCTACTATCTCTATCGGAGATAATGGACATAGGTACACCATGCAGTCGTACGATTTCCCTAATGTATGTTCTCGTAAGCTTCTCCATCTTGTCGGTTTCTTTGATAGGCAGGAAGTGTGCAGACTTGGTCAATCTATCAACGATGACCCATATGGTGTCAAGTCCACCCGTTGTCTTGGGCAACTTGGTTATGAAATCCATAGTGATCCGCTCCCACTTCCATTCCGGGATCTCTGGTTGCTGCAATAAACCAGAGGGCTTCTGGTACTCGACCTTAACCTTTGCGCAAGTAAGGCATTTACTTACGAAGGTAGCAATCTCTGCTTTCATATTAGGCCACCAGTATAGCTTCTTAAGATCCAGATACATCTTATCTGAACCTGGGTGGACAGAATACCGAGTGTTGTGCGCCTCGGTCATGACCAAGTCTCGGAAGCCACCATGCTTCGGTGTCCAGATCCGGTTCATGAAATATAAAGCTCCGTCACCCTTGGCTTCTAAATTCTTGTCCATTCCTCTAAGGGATTCACTTGACACATTTTCAGATTTCATGGCCTCAAGTTGAGCCGCCTGAATTTGCTTAGTCAGGTGTGAATGGATGGTTATCGATAATGACTTGACTTTGCGACCAGAATATTCCTTCCGACTTAGGGCGTCTGCTACTACGTTGGCTTTACCCGGATGATAACGAATATCGCATTCGTAATCACTGAGTAGCTCGACCCATCGTCGTTGTCTCATGTTGAGCTCCTTCTGATCGAAAATGTGTTGTAAACTCTTGTGGTCGGTAAAGATAGTGCTCTTCGTTCCATACAAGTAATGTCTCCAGATCTTCAGAGCAAACACTACTGCTCCTAGATCAAGATCGTGGGTTGTGTAGTTAACCTCGTGTGTCTTCAATTGTCTTGAAGCGTAGGCGATGACCTTACCTCGCTGCATCAGAACACATCCGAGTCCTTGGTTTGATGCATCGCAATAAACTACGAAGTCTTCTATTCCTTCGGGAAGGGATAGTATTGGTGCGGTGCACAAGGCTCGTTTGAGCGTTTGGAACGCTCTTTCTTGTTTCTCTTCCCAGTCAAAGGCCACACCTTTCTGGGTTAGGGTTGTAAGAGGCTTCGCTATTCGTGAGAAGTTCTGAATGAACCTGCGGTAGTAGCCAGCGAGACCTAGAAATTGACGAATTTCTGTAGGAGTCTTCGGTGCTGACCAGTTCTCAATGGCCTTAATTTTGGATGGGTCCACGTGGATTCCCTCTTCGCTTACCACGTGTCCTAAGAATTCGACTCTTCGGATCCAAAATTCACATTTCGAGAACTTCGCATAAAGTTTCTCTTTTCGTAATGTCCCTAGAACTTGTCGCAGGTGATCTCCATGTTCTTTCTTACTTCGGGAGTAGATTAGGATGTCGTCAATGAAAACGATGACGAACTGATCCAAGTAGGGTCGACATACTCTATTCATCAGATCCATGAAGACTGCGGGCGCATTGGTCAATCCGAATGGCATCACCACGAACTCGTAATGTCCGTAACGAGTTCGGAAGGCGGTCTTCGGCACATCCTCCTCTAGCACTCGTAACTGGTGATATCCGGATCTCAGATCAATCTTAGAAAAATAGCTCGCCCCTTGCAGTTGGTCGAATAGATCATCTATGCGTGGTAGAGGATAACGATTTTTGACCGTCAGTTTGTTGAGTTCTCTGTAGTCAATACACATACGGAAGGATCCGTCCTTCTTCTTAACAAACAAGACCGGTGCTCCCCAAGGTGAGAAACTTGGCCTTATAAAGCCCTTGCTGAGCAGTTCGTTAAGTTGACCAGAGAGTTCTTGCATCTCGGCTGGTGCTAAACGGTAGGGCGACTTGGCTACTGGGGTAGCTCCTGGGACTAAGTCGATTCTGAACTCGACCTGTCGTTGCGGAGGTAATCCGGGTAGTTCTTTTGGGAAAATGTCGGGGAAGTCGCTCACTACTGGGAGGTTCTTTAGTTCTTTCGTTTCTAGGTTCGTGTCGACGACGTGAGCAAGGAATGCGTGGTATTCCTTACGCAGGTATTTCTGTGCTTGAATACTTGATATGATGCGAAGACTTGCACCGGGTTTGTCGCCATAGACTATAAGAGTTTCGCCAGACGGGAGGTTTAGACGGACTGCTTTCTCGAAGCACATGATGTCGGCACGATGAAGGCTTAACCAGTCCATGCCAATGATGACGTCGAAACTTTTTATTGAGACTGGCATGAGGTCGATTGGAAATGAATGGTTGTCTAGGGTTAGGGTACAACCTAAGTATATGCTACTCGTATTTTCAGTTTTTCCATTAGCCATTTCTACTGTAAATAGTTCTTTGAGTGCGTGCGGTGGTTGATTAAGCATGCGAGCAAATTTATGGTTTACGAAGCTTCGCTCCGCTCCACTATCGAATAGAATGCATGCATAGGAGTTATCGAGGAGGAACGTACCGGTTACTACTGTCGGGTCAGCAACTGCTTCCCCGTGGCCTATAGCCAGTACCCTCCCTGCTCCTCCAGCATTCCTCGCTTTGGGGCAGTCCCTCTTAAAGTGGCCTGCTACGCCACATCCATAGCAGGTTGGGCTCGCGCCAGAGCCAGGGACTTGGTTGATAGGTTGTGCCGGGAACTTACAGAATCGGACGGTGTGTCCTTTCCTGTTGCAGTTAGAGCACTGCAATTCACGGCAGGGGCCGTTGTGGTGGTAGCTGCATTTGGTGCACTTGGGCGAACTTCCAGCATACCGACCCACCGGAGCAGTAGTAGCAGCAGTAGGGGTTACTGCGGCATGAATTGCCACCAATTGCTGCTTTTTGGCAGCCTGGTGCTTCTTCCTTTCATCCCAGAATTTCCGCTTAGTATCGGCGGGTTTGGAGGGTTCCGGGATGGCTAGGGTGGTTGTGGTTGCAGGGGTTTTGACTCCATGGTCAATGAGTCGTTGCGCCAATCGTTTGGCACTGTCGAAGGTAGCGGGGTTTGACGCTAGCACATTCCCCTGATACGGAGGCACTAGTCCCCAAATGTACCTCTCGATCTTCTTCCCCTCGGTGGGAACCATATTGGGGCAGAGGGCCACCAGCTCGCTGAATCGGGCAGTATAAGCGACCACATTGGTGCCCTTCATCGACAGGTTCCAGAGTTCCTGCTCCAGTTTCTGGATCTCGCCCCTCGGGCAGTATTCCTCAGTCATGAGGTCTTTCATTGTTTCCCAGCCCATGTCGTTGGCTACGACGAGAGTTAGGGCTTTGACGTGGCCGTTCCACCACGTTAGGGCTTTACCCTCAAAGGTGCAGGCGGCATATTTCACCTTGCACGCAGCAGGGCATGAACAGATTTCGAAGACTGATTCAGTCTTCTCGAACCATTGTGAGAGAGCAATGACTCCGCCGGTGCTATAGAAAGGCTTCGGCTTGCAGTTTGTAAAATCCTTGTAAGAGCACTCCCTTGAGCGCACAGGGATTTCGACCGGAATAGATTCCACAGGGGTTCCACCTCTGCTGGCATCAGAAGAGTGATACTGAGCCATGGCAGTTGCCACTGCTGCAGCTACAACAACATTCAGGGCTACAGTATCGATGACCGGAGGCGGAGGAGGTGGTGGAGGTGCAGGATTATTCCTATTCCTGGGAGACTTGCGAGGAGGCATCCTTCAGCTAAAAGTTTATAAAGATAAGAAAGATGGTAAGAATCAATTTGTAAGCAACGCGAGAGTGACACATGGACTAACTAAACATCGTCCAACAGTTGAAAGGGTGCTTGAAACCACAATAAGGAATATTAGAAGGAAAGCATAAGTGTATAGATTTTTCCCCAGATAGATAGATCTCAAAAATTTACTGGTATTACTGATGTAATAAGTTCAGGGAAAATCGACCTAACAGTAGGTCATACATCATACCATATAGAAAAGTTTGACAGTCCTTAGATTTCAAATTTGAGTACGGGAGCTAGAAACATTTTACACACAAGCGCTACTTGGAGCACAGATGTTAAAGGCTATCCTTTAATTAAAAGACGGAGATGTACTAGACATCAACCAACGGCGATGGGAAAATCCCGGGCGAGTACTGCGGTCGGACACTTGACGAAACACCTCTTGAATGGGTCGATCCTGAGTCCTCTAACGAGCTCGAAGTTCCAATATTTCAGCTCGTGAGGCAGCCAACTGCTACTGCAGGGTTTTATTTGTCCTCCGGGTCCGTTCCATGTCTTCTTCAAGACGGCGGATGCTGACTGTGTTGACACCTGAGTCGGCATCAATCTCTATGACCCGGTCGACGGCTGCTCTACCTTGCTCGACAATACGAGCTATTCTGCGGATAATGACAGGCAGAGCTCGGTCAGTAGAGCCACCATCGCTGACGTTGTAAAAGGTTCGGTCCCCAAAGTATGGTAAGGGTTGACCCTGATCATCACTCCAGCGGTTCAGGTTGCTTGCCCATATGGGTGTAGGACCTGGAAACGCTGGTCGAGGGTTGTTGTTCGGGGCTTGACCTACAATCGGTAGGTCGTTGACTTCAGGCTCGGAGTCGGACCCATCTGAAAAGCCTTCTGCGAGGTGATCATTCAAAGGGATTGGATGATTAACTTCGGGCTCTTCATCGATCCACCCGGCATTGCCTTCATTGGGAAAGTACGGGTCGCCATGATGGATATCTAGCCATCAAGATCTACGCGAGAATAGAGGTATAAGAATATAGTATACGTGTAACTAGTAGCGCAAAATACTCCTATAGTATTTTAAGTTTAAGTTCTATTGATCTTCTTGTGGTATTGTTGGTAAGTTTTTAGACTTGCTAACCTATCACAACCATTCTAAGGCATGTGCTAATCACTCCTAGGATCAGCATAGTTGATCAGGCTATGCCATTCCCAGGACTGACCATACATCCCCGAGCTCACTTGTGATATTTAACAATCGTAATACTTTTGTTCTTGTCATTGTGACACTTATTTTAGTATGAATGCAGACTAGTATACTTAGTTAAATATTTTATTATTTTAAGTATAGACTCTTGGTCAGAGTTTAATCCCCAATGGGTTTATAGTTTAGTATATCTTTTATGGGTTGATATACTCAATTCACTATAAACAATGCTCTGATACCAATCTGTCACACCCCAAAACCAAGAACGGCGGAAACGTTCTGGGGCGGAGGACGTCATGTAAGGTAATCACAACACAGTAAATGTAAATAGGCAAACAACATCATCCATTGCATTAAATATATAAATTTAATACATGTGTGTTCTGTAAAATTTTAGACACCAAAAATATAACGTAAATCAAAATAACAAAATGATGAGTCTTGAGTACGCTCCATCATCTCAAAAGCTGGCATCGGTACCTGTCTACTGATGACCTGAGAATACAAGTTATTTTGAAAGAGTTTATCAGCATTAAGCTGGTGAGTTCATAAGTATTTTAGTGTCAATGTTCATTGTCAAAAACGTTTGAACTTGTCCCAATGTATAAGTTTGTAAAAATGTAAATAAATGTTTAAAAGTATTTGCAAAAGTTTGAATCTCTCAGAAAATCCTATATTTTCTATAATAGTAACCTTCTACCAAGGCTTATCTGTTTTGTAAACTCGTCTGTTGTAAAAGTGTGTGATTACCCAAGTATAACTATCATTTGATAAAATATAGTTTGTACATTAATGCTTAAGTGAGATTATCACCAACATATGTAATGGGTAAATCATTATAGTACTGTAGTTTTGTATAATAAGAACTACTGTTGTACTGATTACTACTACCTTAAACCGGATTTTTATTAAGGTATAATGTGATAATTGCACCATACTATCGACTGATAACAACGACATAAAGAACGGTCGTAATAACGGAATGACGTTTGGCACCCGCAGACCTGCAGGTCCGGCTGTAGCTAGCAGCAAGGTGTAGGATAGTCAATCCAGTATAGATCTATACGCAAACTCAACGCTCTCCCTCCAAGAGAATTCTGGCTACAACTCGGGCCATGACATTTAAGGCATGCTCCGATACAGTGGATCACATTTGTTATCGTATTCTTGCATGTGTGATGAAATGTTTCTTGTTCTAGTATAGTTGTATATGTTCTCGTAGTATAGTTGTATATATTCTCTTCCTAGTATAGACTCATGAATGAACTGACTCATTGATCTAGCAGTTGTAATAGTATGATTCTGTGTTACCCCGATGGTAACTTGTTAACAGTGCGTTTAGTACATATGATTATGGAAGTACTTTTATGTCTATATATGTATATTTGATATATAATTAATATGGAAACGACCTTCGGATGGTCACCCAAAATCCTATCAGACCACATCCAAATCGAGGAAAAGGAAACAAGGTGGATAGCCTTCCTAAGTCCTTTAAACATTATTTATACGTCTATACATATATGGGCATGCAATTTGTAATATAAAAGCATAAATAAGTATTTATAAGGCATTTGAAACATAAGTATTATTTTTAAAGAAAGATTGACTTGATGTCAATCTATAAAACCATTTGAAGGTGTAGATTTGATTAAAACAGTTTAAGTATAAGGAACATTTGCTTAAATCACAGTTGCAGTGTAAATTCGAAAAGTAAATGGGTTTGGAAAACATTTAGAAGTAAAACAGTTTGATTGATAGTTTGAATAGTGATAAAACCACTGATTTCCCTAGTTATTAATCACATGTGATTTGTACAATCACAGGTGATTGAAACAATAACTATAAGTATTTAACTTGCATTCCCCCCTTTTGAAAGCATATAAAAGCATTTAGAATATTTAACAGGTTGATTAAGGGGTATGAAACTCACTTGATTGATTGAAGAAAGCGAGATGGAAAACCGGGCAGAGTTTCGTCTCGGAAAACGGATTTTGCTCGGGATTCTCGGGAATCTCGGGAGTAAAATCGACCCTCGGGACTTGAGCAAAAAGACCAGAGCTTCGGGTTATAACGGGCACGGAAAACGAGACAAAGTTGTGAGAGAGAGGAGAGAAATGAGCAACATTTTCGGAAAGCCTCGCATCCTATTTATAGGAAGGCTGAACCGCCTCCGAACGCGGGGCGTACGCTCGTACGCAGCGCGTACGCGTACGTCATGCATGACCGAAGCCTCGACTGCCTCGGTTCGGATGGGACGGGTTGCTGGGTACGCGGGTCGGATGGGACGGCGGGTCGGACGGGACAGCGGGTCGGACGGGTCGGAGCTTCGGACGGGTCGGACGGTTTAGAACTCTTCGGATAGTGCGACGTGGACGATCCGAGACCCTCGATCTCAGTACGCGGGGCGTACGAAGGTACGCAGGGCGTACTTCGGTCCAATCCGATGACTCCTCTTCGGATATTACCGGGAATTTATAATTAAATTCTTATTTATTTTAAATAAACTTCAAAAATTCATATCTCTCTCATACGAACTCCGTTTTTGACGTTCTTTATATCCTCGCGAAGGTGAGACCATGATCTACGACTTTCGTTTAGATTCCGTTGGCTAATTCCGAAATTATTTTTATTATTTATTTATTAAAATGACGTGATTAAGGAATTTCTTCAAAATTTCATAACTTCCTCATCCGGAGTCAGATTTGGACGTTCTTTTTATGTACGCAAACCTTGATATGATTCCTATTACTTTATTTAATCCGAATAAGATTTTAGGAAGGTTACATTTTGACCTAAATTTGATCGGTTTTACATTACATTGACCCGAAATATCGGGTTGTCACAGATTCCTTGGGTGATTTTAACCTTAGTGGGGTTCTAGGCCTAAGACTGTGAAGTAAAGTTATAATCTATGATTATGTTCCAACGATTTAGCTTGACCCTCAACTGTTTATTTACGAACATGATTATCAAAGTGTGCATATATACACATATACAATGCCCCTTTGGCTTTTAAAATTCTTTTGCAACAAAGTTATATATATATATATATACACACACACATTATGTGGGTGCCCTTATACACAAGACCGATTAGACTTTGTTTGACCCAAAATTTTCTAGTTGTCACACACACACACACACATATATATATATATATATATATAATAGGTAATTATATTAATTAAATAAGGAATTAAAATGGAGGATAATAGGATAATAATATATATAATATCCAAACACACGCAAACTAGCAAACCATTATGTCCAACTAGGTGAGTGACACCGCGTTGCAGGGTCAGATGTGAACTATTTGTTTATACTTTGAACACGTCATTAGGTTAAAGAGAGTGTTATTGTTTGAGCTTCGTTCTTGAAGGATATTTTTGATGAGAACATTCATCTTGTTAGTACTTAAGTTACAAGATCGACGAACACATCAGTTAGCACATACATACATCAGACATCAGACAACAAACAAACAACAGACAAATAAAAAATACCAATGTACTTTGGATATTATAAATGAGGTGCGACGGTTTGCAGTTTTAAGTATATACCTATATATATCACTCTACTTTCATTTTCTATACTTAACAAAATAGAAAATGAAAGTATGATGTTATATTTGACAAAAAAATGAAAGTACATTCGTATAGGTAAAATAGGAAATAAAAGTAGGATGCTATTTATTTACATAAAAAAGTCAATAAAAATGTAACCTGCACAATATGTGATTTTATATGAGTAAAAAAACCCAATGAAAGTGTGATGTTATATAAAAACCAGAAGTATACTGCGATTAAAGAAATTTTAAGTACATTGTTATTATGAATTATGAGTTACATTGCTATTACCTCTAAACCGAAAATGTATTTACCTTTTTACCCATAATAGCAACATACTTACATTTCTTTACCAATAATAGCAATGTAGTTTTTTTTACCTATAATAGCAATGTATAAAAATATAGTATGTTGCTATTAGCCTATTACAATTACAAATCCTGTAATTTTCCTATCATATGTTGGGAAAATGTAAGTAAATTGTTCTATATTAGTATAAATGGTAATAAAGTAAATTGATATTTTTGTACTTAACAATGAGATCTGCTGCTATGTTCATTCACATTATTTGATCCAAAAACTCTTACACTACTTCCAGCATGTAATACATTCCAAGCTTCTTTTATGTTCTAAACTTTAGCTTCCACTAAACCAAGAACATTGTGAAACCCTTCAGATGGTTGTTTTATTTCCAATGTATATTTTCAAGAAAATTTTGTATTATTTGCATTTGTATACATTTAAGTTAACTGATGTAATGAAATAAAATAGTATTTTTACTTTTTGGAGGTTGAGGATGGTGTTGCAAGTAGATCTCTTATTTGTTCATTATAAACTTCCAACATACTAACTGATATGTCATAAATAAAAGTATCAGTTCTTTCTTTTGCAATTTTTAATAATTCCTCTAGTGTTTTGTAACTAATCCCTCGATTTCCCTCAATACCCTCCATGGTAAATGTCTTTCCTATCTCCGTTTGACCATATGCAAATATGCACACGTCGTATCCATCGAAAACTGAAGTCGCCAATGGTGAAGCATGTGCAAAAACATCAACTGTTTAATATATATATATATATATATATATATATATATACATATATATAATATATATATATATATATATATATATATATATATATATATTATATATATATATATATATATATATATATATATATATATATATATATATATAGGGGCATTATTTGTATAGTAAGTTTGTCAAACCTTGATTGGCATTTGGTGTGAAGACTATAGCGAATGTAAATGTATTTTTAGTGGAACCATTATTAATAACACCAAGTTCTCCATTTGAAGATGAATTAAAGTCAACCATGGTTGACCATCCGGTCAAAGTTTCGTGTTTGCTTGGTGGACATCATCTGCAAAACACCTGTGTGTTCCATGAAATTATAAAAAGAATTAGTATTTATAGAAAGTTAGAAAACTTTATATGCTTGTTAAAAAAAGAAAAAGGAAAAGAAAAAGTTTGCACACCTTTTGTATCATCAAGTTGATTATGAAGCTTTCTTCTCTTGATTTGTTCTTCGTTGTATTTGACTTTATGATCCTCACATTGTGAAAGTAAAAGTAATGATAGAAAATATTCAAACTTCCAATAGGGTGACAATTTAATCATGAATTTACTAATTTACCCACCCAATGCTTGATCTATAGAAACCATGTTATTGAGATCTGGAACTGAATTAGCACAGTGGTGTGCTTGAAGAGAGAGTTGAGAGTGGTCTGGTTTCAATACCTAATTCATGAATAAGGTTAAAAAATATATATATATTGATTACACTATGTAATATTTGTGTTAATTAGTTAGTAATTAATTAATTAATTACCGTTATTCTGTGTGATGGTTCCTTGACTACAGCCACCCAAACTTTCTTGTCATGTTCATATCTACTTGATATGTCCCTCAATTGTTCAGATTGTTTCTCCATGTTTTGGTTTAAAAATAAACAAAATTAAGAATTTCTAACATCTACAACAAAATTATAACACAAAAAAGGAAAAAAAAATTGTATTTCTATTGGGAAAAATCTTACCAAGAGAAGATGAATGGAACAATCTTTTTTCAAATTCCATTGGACCTTTTCCAGTTGCTTAGTTGTTGTAGCTAGACTGGTCGAAGAGAAGCAAAATGAAATCGATTGCAGAGTGTCATACCTAAAACAGACATATGGTGAGCATTGTCATTGGAGGCAGAGTCGCATGTGTATATATGTTGTTTTAATTGGGCTTTGGAATAAAGCTTCTGTTCACAGATAAATACGTGATGCATTCCGTATGTAGTTAAAGCAATCACATCAGACAACTAAGATATAAAAAGAAACTCCAAAGGGTAAAGAAACGACTTAAATAAATAAAGGATCAAGAAACGAAACATGCATCAAGTAACATAAATCTTAATAAGCATTAAAGAATTGCCAAATATCTTATTTAGTCTTTTTCATAAGACCAGTTATAACACATAACCAAGCTTAGGAATCATGCTCCATGTAACCATGTTGCATCTTTCATAAATAGTTAGCATTTGAAGTTAAGTGGAATTGATGGGAAAATTAAAAATCACATTAACAAACAGATTCAAGAAATCCGTCGCATATGGGAGGTACAACGGGAGAAGAAGTGATATAGAAGCAGACCTTGAAGAAAATATGTATGTGAAATAGCCGATACCCAAAAGCCTTTACGTCGGCGGCGATAAGAATCAGTCTTTGACACGACCAGACGCCGGCTACCTTGGCGATTACTTAGTTTTTCCTCCCCGATCTGTTATTGATGCACCCATTTAGAGATGGTAACGGGTAGAGCGAGAATAGAAGAGAGAAGATGGAATACACATAGGGAGTAAGTGGTGGAGGCGGTGACCATGGTAGAAAATAACCCGATGAATACCTGGGTGGGTAACAAAAGTTGTGGAGCAGCTGATTGAGAGTGAGGGGCGATGGGCATAACATGGACGTAGAGGCGGTGGGGGTTTTCTCACAGAAGTAGAGCAATAAGAACTATCGGGCTGAGGAGCAGACAAGTGTTATGTATGTGGATTAAAGCCATTGGAAGGCAAAGGTGGTGGAAGATACGTGTCTAGGAAACGCATAGGCCCATATACCTAAAGAATTGACAAAATGACATAAAACACCCACAGAAAAACCGGCAGTAACAAAGCCAAAATATCCATAAACAAAGGACCATTTTTGACAAATCCTTAGGAATTTTATTGTTTGTAATGATTGTCCCCTTTTAATATATATATATATATATATATATATATATATATATATATATATATATATATATATATATATATTTGGATTTGTTGCACACAACATAATAATATACATAGTTGATTAATTGATTCTCAATTTTTTTTGGATTTTTGTCACTTTTATTATAATGGTGTATCTTAATCAGTCTCATATCATATTCCTAAGGAGTAAACAATGAAAATCAAGGTGATGAGCAAGAAACAATTATTGAAGAATGGCGACCATGTATAAAATTGTCTCATATCATTTTGAATTGTTGATACTTGCACACTTGCGTTGGTTGTAGTTATCCTCTAAATGTTTTCACTTATAATTTCATTACACCTCGAATAAAAATATTTGCATTTATTTATATCTCTCATCCTAATTTAACATCTTATTTTGTATTATCTACTTTTTCTTTATACATAGTCTCATTTATAATACTTTGGGCTTATTTTTTCCCATTATGTGATGCAAAAGAGTTTTTAGCATGTTTGATATAAAAAATCACTTAAATCTATGGTTGATTTTTACTCTCTCCGTCCCAAAAGTATAGTCCATGTTTGACTTTTTAAGTCTCTTTGTTCAACTTTGACATTAAGTAATTTACTTTTTGTTATATATTTTTTATGCTAGATACATGAATAGATTTTTTTTAAATGTATTTTCATTGTTATAAGTTTCATCAAAAATTATATAACACAAATAAAGTTATTCATTGTCAAAGTTGACATAGAAAGACTTCAAAAGTCAAACGTATACAATAATTTTGGGTCGGAGGGAGTATTATTTTTATAGTATAATATTGTTAATTTTTTCGATTTTTAAGCAATATATATATATATATATATATATATATATATATATATATACATGTTATAATGTGCATGTCTGATTCAGTGTATTTTTATAGTAGACTTTTGTTATTTTTTATAGGTTAAATTTTCATTTCTCACATCAACATTGAGCAATGCATAACTTTGTAAGTATGACAACAATAGCTCAAACAACAACTTAACCACATAAATGTAAGTTTTATATATTGGTGATTCGTGATTCAACAATGGTAATTTAGTTACAAGTCTGTTGCTTTTTTTAATTGAATAACACCTGATCTTTTACACATTAAAATATTATAGTTTATAAACATTTCCTGTCAATGGGTCTCATTTGTAAAATATAGTCTTAAAATTTCTCATTTCATTTACAAATACATTTGTAAAAATATTCTTTCGGGTATTACAACCAATACAAATAAACCATAGTAAAGCTACAAGGTTTCTTACATCACAAAAGCTATGCTCAGATTCTATCTATTTGCTTTGTGCGATCTGTCTCAACACAACTCTCTAGGCTGCTTCTCAATACCAGGAATAAATGGCATTTAACAAATATGTAAGAGAATCATTATCTCATGAGCTACATGGGTTTAGACACAAAATTATTATCAAAATCATTTGATCAAACTATAATTTGACATACACTTATAAATATAATGCAAAGCATGTTACCCATGTTCTCACTCAATGCAATTCTTCTCCGGCCTTCTCGAGTCTCAGCTATCTATTGGATCTTATGTCCATAAGGACCATCCTAAATTTGGCTAGTCACATAAAGTCACTCAGAACACTGACCACTATCAAAATGTATTAAACAAGGCCCGATAAATACACCCCAAATGGACAAGTCATATAAGTGACTCAGAACGCTGAGCTTTATTGGAGAACATGTCATCCAGGCAAGGCCCCGTAACTAGTCTCCATGCGGACCCCTAGTTATATGCGGTACTTTCTCGAAACTATGTAATTCGTTCATATGATGTGTAATCAACACTATTGTTTTACTGACTCAATCACGCACAGTTGATTAATGTTATGATCATGCACTTTCATTAATAACATTTCATAGTAAAATATTCAAACATAATTTAACTGTAAATATTGTTCTTTAATCCTTTTCAATAATTCATGTAACAAATCGTAGCTAGCTAACTATTTCTAATAAAAGAGCTTCTTTGTTCAAAAATATTTTCCTTTCAAAACATTTAGCTTACCCTTTAGAAAAAGAGTTCATTTAATTGCTAGCTAGGATATATTACCTTTTCAACAATTTTTTTTTTCTAAATCACTTTCAAGCTTTTCACATAAAACTTTAGTAATATGCTATGTATCCCAAATAGAAAAATCCACATGTACTCACTAGGTCAGTTAGTGAAGACTAACTTCCAATCTGGCTTCTAGCCTCACACCATCTCTTAGTTCAAACATTGGTCTAACCTATCTAGACAAAAATACCAAGTTCCTTAGAACTTGTCCTAGTACACTTAGGAGCTTATTTATCATATCAATTACATTGACGTTATCCTGATCACTAAAACAAATGGGTAACCATTTGTTACCAAATCACTAAGCTCCTCAAAACCATTACCAAATGTCTTAACTCCCTAAGTCAATAATCTAGTCTTGTTGTCAAATAATCATGTAAACTAGGGTTTAAAACCCTCGTTATCTAATCGAGATTTCTACAATAGAAACTGTTTATCTACTTCTTTTTCGTCCAGCTCATAACAACACTGTGTTAAGAGTTTCAAATACTACATCGGGTTTATCAACCATTCACAACTCATTACTTACGCAAATAAAAATACATATTAACAATCGAAAGGATACCTTAGCCCAACAACAGTCATACCTTTGCTACAATTTAGATAAAATTTATATCCATGAAATTGTTTGGGAGTGAACTGTTGGATTAGGTGTCTAAGCCCATAACTATACTTGGTATGTACTTGACCCAAGAGTAGCATGGTCCATTTGGGTTGCATATCACCAGGACAATTTTATAGGATGGACTTTTAAGAAGAGGTTATTTATGATTTGTTAATATATTATAAGTTCTAATATATTAATATGAAATCATATGATTTAATTAGTATTGATCAAGAATTAGTTTGGAATTAATTTTGTGATCAAAATAGACTAATTAAATATATGGGGATTGATTTGGTAAATTATTCATTCTTATGGTGTGGGCCAATGATCCATGATTCTTTAGGTTGGGCTAAACCAATGTTACAACCCATGGATGATCCATGGGGGTTTAAACCCATGAAGCCTAAGGAATATGGAAGGTCATACACATTAGGGTTTACATGGTGTAACCCTAATCTTGCCACACTATATAAGAAGCCCCTTAGCATCCAAAATATGCTACTAGACACACTAGTGTCCTTGGAGATCATTAAGCTGATTTTTGGTGTAACGATATTTTCTCAAAAGTCATCCTTTTTACAAAGGTGTGTTATGATTCCATTTGAGGTGCAACACTTGGGGCACTAAGTTCTTAAAGTCCAAACTCAAGAAGTTCTACAAGCTACAACAAAGAGGTAATTCTATAACTCAATTCCATGTTGTTTATATCAATTGTATGCTAGTTGTAGGCTTAATGCTTTGGAATATGTCATGTATAATTAAAGAAAACATAGATCCAAAGCATTTAGGGTTGTATGTGCACCATAAGATGTTATAGTATACCAAAACCCATCAGTGGTATGAGAGCCTATGATTGTTTTCTATTATACTTGATGCAATGTGTTATTTTTCAAAGTTGAAATGTTGTCTGACTGCCCTACTCAACGAGTCCATGCTTGGACTCGACGAGTAGGTTGAGTTTTGCCTTGGACTCGTCGAGTCCATTATGGGGCTCGACGAGTTGCCTGTCCAGACAACAGTTTTTCGAGTTTTTTGGCCTGTTTTGGATTAGAATCATTACCATAAAATGTTTTAGTTCATAAAATCTGAGTTTGTTGATATGGTAATGATGATTCTCATCCAAATAAAAGATAATTGTCAAAGTTTCATGATTTGTATTAGTTTATATGATTAGGCTAATTTCTTGAAACTTGTTTGATATGAATTGTCTTACATATGAGTTTAATTAGATCATAGGCAAATTGTTTGATTTTGTTAGTTGGAATTTTTTGATTTAATTGTTTTTGATGAAATCCATAACTTGTCCTCAAGTTATGGAAAGTGAAAAGTCTCATTTTTAAATGTCATCTTAAATGTTTTTAAGTCTTCCATAACTTGTCCTCAAGTTATGGAACTTGAAGAGTCTTTTACATAATTTTTTTATGAACTCAATAACTTGTCCTCAAGTTATGTATTGTTAAGAGTCTTTTCATAAAACCTATATTAAAATCATAAGTTATGGATACCGAAAGGTTTTGAATAGTTCAAAACTTGACCTCAAGTTTTGGAATTTGTAAATACAAAGTCTCACTTTGAAACATTTAGTTCCAAACCCTAGAAATTTAAAAGTTTAAAATTCAACCCTTATACTATTATAATATTATAGGTTTAATATATATATATATATATATATATATATATATATATATATATATATATATATATATATATATATATATATATATATATAAGAGTAAAGTCGATCTTAGCGTTAGTAGGCCTCATTCACGAAGCATGTCTATAAGGGGTATAAGGTTACTGCCTATAAAATGGCAGTTTCAATGTTTCATAGGTGTCCACTCTCACCCACCACTTCCTTGACTGGTGGATGGTCGTTAGCCGAACGGGTTTGACAGGACATTTAATTTCTCATTAAAAGTATAATGAAATACCAAGTAACTAAACACTTATAAATTCTTAATCTTAGTTACTTAGGAAAATATGAATTTGGTGCTAACCCATGAAATTGCACTTTGCACCTTGTTAAGTCGTTAGTGGAGCGTGTGTGGTTAACCGACACACTAATCTGGGATTGACAGTGTGTGGCAAAGGGTAGCTTGATGTTAATCATAGATCAATCGAGCACATGTGGTTAACCGACATATTGATTAGGTGGTTCTAACATTGAGTATACCAAGCTAATTTGCATGGTTATTCACATCTTGTTTGTGATCCTCGACATCTCAGTCACAAACTTGAAGGGCACAATCGAGATTTAAACATGCCATTGAAAAGTTCAATGAATCTCAAAGGATCTAGGAGTTTCATTTCACTTAAAACCTAAAATTCTTTTTCGTTTTTTCGTGGTGGAAATTGGTAAATCATCATTTACCTACCTTCAAATATTTTGCATTCGGATTACAACATCCCTCTTCCGAATTGTAAAATATTGTGTTGGGTCCTAGCCTTAATACTTCATTTGAGTGTTATACTAAGGACTTAAATCAACTAACTTGAATTTCTCCCATTGTAGATGTCTAGTCCAGACAATTATGGTCTTCCCAAATCTTTTGGAACAAGCTTTCCACATGAAGATGATGTTCCACAATATCATGCTTCATTTCACTCAATCCCTATTAGATAGAAAACACAAGGATGGAAAGTTTGTGTGTGCACATGTCTTGGATATGAAGTCACACATTGACATGCAGAGAATGTTGGGTGTCGTGTTCCCAAAGAAGTTTGCTATTGAATGGGTTCTTCAGTCACTTCCCGAGTCATATAGTGAGTTTGTTAAAGACTACTATGTGACAGATCACGACATGACCCTTATTGATCTTACTAATTTGCTGATTGCTGCTAAATCAGAAATGATTTGGCGTAATGGTAAAGCAAATTTTACTGGAAGATCTACATCTCAAGCTGACATGGGCAATGACATGGATATCCCGGAAATGATTCTTTCTCCTAAAGGAAAGGAATTGGCCATGATCAAAAGTTTTGATCATAAGGAAAGGCCAAATCTGAGATTTTCCATATGCCATTCCCAATGAGCATGTTTGTTTCTATTGCCAAGGAAAGGGACATAGGAATCAAAGCTGCCTTGACTACCTGAGAAGTTAAGTTAGATTGTATGGTTCTGCTTCAGGTAAGTCCACAATCTAACTCTATTAAGTTCCTAATTATTGATTCGTAATACATGATGTGAAAAGGTTGCATCTTGATGTTTTGTAGGATCATGAAAAAGGAAGGAAGCTTAAAGGAAGTGTATGCTGAATCTGGTCGCGGAGATGGATTTCAATCGCATGGTTCGATGATCGAATTTTTTGAGCTGCTACTTAAGAGTTATGATAGATTGCTTAGAAATATGTAGTAACATAGTTTTCAAATGTAATTGCATTGTAAGGAAAAGTTTTTTTTGCATTTTATAAATATATAAAATTTGTTTTTTATTTTATTATATCTCCTTACAATGGCATTTGTGAAAATTGATGTTTGTATGCTTCTATTGTAAGCAATAAGGATTTGATTCTTTCGTTTGTGGTAGTGTCAAAATTTGCCAAATAAGGAAAGATTCTCATCGACCAAGTTTCAGTTGGATAGAAACTTGGAATCATACAATTTGTATTGTGTGATGAATGAGAACCTTCATCTTTGGGAAATTAAGACTAATTCCGTGTTCGCATGAATATGTGAGTCAAGTGAAGGACTAGGGGATCGAGTGCACTGGGTGTGCAATGGTCAGGTCCACCACAAAGAATGATAAGACTATTCGTCATGATTTACTAAATTTTACAAGTTTAATTATAATTCTGAATATTGGAAAAGTTTCAATGTATGGCAGGACGAATAAGAAGAATCGAATTAGGCAAAAAGATAAAAGTTTCTCCAATCTGAAAAGATGCGAGAGTACTTTAGTATCGTATTTTAAGATCATCTTAATGATTATGGAAAACCATATAACAATTGATCCTCTAAGGACATCTTAGTTCATTTCTATGGCTAAGAAGAGGAATCGTGAAATGTTGGAATGGTTAAATAAAAACGGTGAATCATACTTCATTCCAAAATCGAGTCTTAGAGTCATACTCCAAGATTGTAACGTGAGTGACATAATCTTAAGAAAGGTTTATAACACTTGTCAAATTTAGAGTAAAATGTTTCTCACTCTTGTACATTTGAAATTGGTAAGTTGTGATGTTTTCGATAAAACAAAGACCAACTAAGACCAATTGTGTGAAATGTTAGTCTTGATCAGAATCCACACTAACTCTTGATTATTTCTTTGTCAAGTAATGTTCCTTGACAAAGTGAATCTTATATGTCAATAGGTCATTGGGAGTCTTAAAGATCTTGAAATTTTTAAGAACTAATCAAGAGTACACCTATTGTTAAACACTAGCACACAACTTGAGGTTTGTAACCTATCGTTTTGACATATTCTTGTTTATGTGCCCATTCCAGTTAAGTTGACTATGCATGTAAGTTCTATTGGTTCTCAGTTGTTTGCATAACAACCTAGGAAGCAATGGTAGGCCCTTGTGCTGCTAGGTGGCAAGAAATTAAGATTGAACAAGTTCAGTCCATATGAGTCTGGATTTGTCACTAACCTTGTCTTATGATTATGGTTATGAAAAATTCACATGGATAGGAACACATACACCATAAAATCTAAGTGTCATAAGGTTTCCCTCCAAATCATGAAAATGATTATGAGGAAACGCTTTCACTAAGTAGATTTTAAGGAGATAGAATTGTGATATTTGCATTCTCCAATTCAATTATGATTACCGCATCCCTCTTCATAATTTGAACTGAGAGAAATGGAAAAGGTCTAAAAATTTAAGACTTATTACTGTAAGTTCTAAAATTGTTTAGACACACATGTGAGCTATCTAAGGAAAGATGTATGAATTTGAGAAGCCTAGATAAAGTCTTATCGAAGAATCTCATATCAGAAATCTGAATTTTGGTAAGAAGGTCAATAAGAATATATTTCTAGAAGTCTAGCTGATTTATGAATACATGTCAAAGCTAGTGTGAGCATAATTGTTATGCTAGTAAGATAAATAATTATTATGCTAGTGGGAGCCTAATTATTATGGAAAATGTTGCAAGTTAGCAATGTTAATTACAGAAAAACAAAAAGGTTTCAAATCGCAAAGTTTCAGGGTTTGAAAAGTCGTTTTGCTATAATTAAGGGAGATGAAATTATACTTCATTTTAAAATCTAAAAGCTAGATTGAGATTTTTTAATCAAATTTAGTCAAATATATATGAATGTTATGTTGGAATGGTTCAACATAAGGAAATTCTATATATGGAAATGTTAATTGTGTTCTCAAATTTTGATTATGATTATGACATCCCTCTTCATAATTCTAATTGTGAGAACATGGCAAATAGAAATATTATAGCAAAAGACTGATCAAGTATCATGCCTTTATGTTAGACATTATGAATCGTGTCCCATATGCTTCGGGTATAGGATCGATTGCATATGCTAGAATATTCTCATGTTTAATTTTTCAAATGCCTAGGGAATTAAGAGGGAAAAAGGAATAGAACCAGATATGACTAAAGTGGTTAAACAACTGTTAAGGACAATCCAAGGTTCGCCAAGCATTAGTCTCTTAAGGACAGTTGGAAGTATAGTAATGGATGAACCATATAGACATTATTATGAATAGACAGGAGTCTATTAATAATGAGTTGTCGTATGGCAAGTATGGAATGTTTCCATATTGGGAGTTGAAGAATAGATGAGAAAGTTAGAGACTTTTATGCAAGAAGGATGTTCAAAGGAATGTACTTTGAATTTGAGACTTCATTTCCATGGAATTGTCTTGTAACAATCTCCAAAGGAATATTTTGTAATATCATTGGTCAAGTCTCTATGACTTTTGGTACCTAGACATTAAAAAAGAATCATTGCATGATAGTTTAGAATCTAACACTTTCTATCAGTGACAAAAATTTGGAATTCTTACACTTGCAATAAGGATTTGAATTTGTGAAATGAGCATCATTGAAATGCTTTCAATTGATCTATTTCACAAAAAGGACCATAGGCAAACATAGTGTGCATGCTTGGAGCATGGGACAACTATTTTTTAATTCAAGTATTAACTTGATTATACGAAACATTATACAATGAATAATGAGTGATTAATATGGCAATCAAAAGTTTTGGGGCCATATAGGATTAATATTATTCTTGTATTTCACTTTGCATGTTTTGACTTCATTAATAACTGAATTATTTAAACCATCCACAATCGATCATACTTTGGAAGTAGGTATTGAGGTAAGGCTCTCATGAATGGGTATGTAGTTTTTCTAGGTGTTTTTAGACATAACTGCAGTGTTCATGAGTACTCATGGAATGAGATTCGAGTATTGGATTCAACCCACGCTCATATGAATCACTTCATGGATTTTATCATGAGTGATTGTGAGACGATAATATCTTATATTCTTGAAACGGAGACATGTGAGTTGTAGTTCCAAGTCGGTTGCACATTGACATATGTAAACACACCAGTAACTTGGTGTTATAAAACATATCGTTGTGTGTAATTTGATGGGTAAGTACAAGCAAGCATTTGGGTCGAGGTTTATTCGTTCCTTTTACCCTCGTGTGGTTAAAAGTGATATTTGTGGGCCCCTCGATGATTTAGTGATGACACCCCTAAGTGTGTTGCCAAGCCAGGACTGATTTGATTTGTTCAATTAGTCGGTCGTCATAAATCGGAAATATGGAAACAACAGATGGACAGAGAGAATGATTATAATCCATGTCTCAGTCTATATGATATCTATAATGGAGTAATATATGATCCCTTATCTAATGGACGCATCTTTAACTGGGCTAGAGTTCGACAACGACTTTTAAGAGCAACGATTGCTAGTCGGGTTGTGGAGTCATACTTGCAATAACAGTTATTAGAGTTATCCAAGTGGGAGACTGTTGGAATAGGTGTCTAAGCCCATAACTATAATTGGTATGTACTTGACCCGAGAGTAGCATGGACCATTTGGGTTGCATATTACCAGGACAATTTGATAGGATGGACTTTTGAGAAGAGGTTATTTATGATTTGTTAATATATTATAAGCTCTAATATATTAATATGAAATCATATGATTTAATTAGTATTGATCAAGAATAAATTTTGAATTAATTTTGTGATCAAAAGAGACTAATTAAATATATGGGGATTGATTTGGTAAATCATTCATTCTTATGGTGTGGGTCAATGATCCATGATTCTTTAGGTTGGGCTAAACCAATGATACAACCTATGAATGATCCATGGGGGTTTAAACCCATGGAGCCTAAGGAATATGGAAGGTCATACACATTAGGGTTTACATGGTGTAACCCTAATATTGCCACACTATATAAGAAGCCCATTAGCATTCAAAATTGGCTACCAGACACACTAGTGTTCTTGGAGATCATTGAGACAATTTTTGGTGTTAGGATATTCTCTCAAAAGTCATCCTTTGTCTAAAGGTGTTTTGTGATTCCATTTGAGGTGCAACACTTGGGGAACTAAGTTCTTAAAGGACAAACTCAAGAAGGTTCTACAAGTTACAACAAAAAGGTAATTCTATAACTCAATTCCATGTTGTTATATCAATTGTATGCTATTTGTAGGCTTAATGATTTGGAAACAATATTGCATATGTATTTAGAGAAAAGATAGATCCAAAGCATTTAGGGTGGTATGTGTACCATAGGATGTTGTAGTATACCAAAACCGATCATGAACTACCAATTTCTTATAATTTCTCCTACATAAAGTAAATTGATTTTCAAATTTTCAGTTCGTTACAATCTCTACCCCTTAAGATGCTTCCCTCCTTAAAATCTTTCTGGAACACGTATAATTACATCCCGATCCATAGTTGGTTTACACTTTATAACATACTACTTTATTTTCCTGTATCAACATCGGGTACCATGTTCTCTTATCGAACTATTCATAATGGGTTTCATACATCCATGATACCAATGGTGTCATCACCATTTACTCGATGTGTCTATCTTACCATTATTATGATTATTATGGGATTCTATTCTCTTATTGATACATCTTGTACCATTATTTACGCACAATATTCACTTTCTCTTTATCGCAGAAATGATCATTTTGTCACTAACTTGATGACATACTCCTCATAAGGAGTTATCCTCTTTATTCAAATACTATGTATTACTACATGTATTTAATTACCTCCTACCAGGCTCATATCATGAATTTATCGATTCATGATTTTTATCTTTAATGAGAATGCTCACCTTGAGCGCTTCGAACAAATTAATCAACATTTAATCCTAGCTTAACGACCATTCTGCAAATGAATAGCATATCGATTACTATCTACAATTAATAGGATTCCTAAAAGGAACCTTGAAAATAGTGTTTATCAATTAATACTTAGGTTAACCATAACCTATAAATTCGTCATACACCAAAGGGTGAAACCACCAATGGAGATCCAACACAGATCCCTTATCGTTCACACTATTCTTGTTAAATATCTCTTATGTAAATGCCATTTATCTCAACTTTCGACTTATAAGTTATCACATAAGTACTCAACCAGAGTGCATATTATCTTCACATTTATGGCCTTCTTTTCAATCATGTCTTTAAATTGACATCCTCGTCCCAACATTACTCACTTCATCATAACCTAACTTTATGGTAGGGTTTATTGGTACTAAATCTACAAGGTTGGTACCTATAGATCATTTCCTTACTCATGCCAGGTACTTCCACATGCTTTATTCTCTTGTGGAGTTATTTACTCCATAATTCCCCTTATATGGGTTCTATCATCTGTTATTCTAGTTTCTGTTATTGCGATTGTCCTACAAAAGAACTTGATAAATATAGAAACGTAAGTGAAGTATAAACCTTTCAAATAACTATATACTTCATCTACCCGATCAAAACTACCAATTCAATTTATAATCATCATGTCTAAAGCATGTTTTATCAGATTATAGCGTGATACTAAAATTATCACCCTCTTACAAATTATGTACAGTAAGTAATCCTCCCTCTTGGTCCTTATGACTAATATGCTAACACGTGATGGAAACAATTATTCCATTTGAGTCACCTTACAAAAGGTAGACCCTTACTCCTACAATCTTTCATCAAGAAGTAACATTCTTCCTAAGATGTACTTACTGTTTATTGGGTTCTATATCCTCGACATTTTACCACTACAATCTATTTAAAACTTTATTTATCACTTCGGAAAATTACCCAATTTACCGTCATTGGTCATATTTTTATCCCTCTTTTCTATTTAAATTAGAGGAAATTACCTTTCCTCTTACAATGTCATTTCTCAGTTATATCATAATAACTTTTAGTCTAATTATTCCATTCCACCACAACATTGTGGATAATCTGATTAAGCATCACTTGGACACTTATTTCCTTAAGCAAAGTTATTTCTTGAACCCAACTGTACTACAAATATTTCCTAATCACTGAAAGTCATACATCTTAGTACCATAATACGATCATCATGACTTTACTCTTACATGTTCTCCCTGCCTACCACCATCAAACTTTTTTAATGGACACGTATTAGGATTTATTCCTCACTTTTACCAGTGAATCCAACTTGACATCCAATCTTAATATTTCAAAGAAATCAATTCACATTTATTTCCCCGCTCAAAACATTCTTTCCTATAGAAAACGTTGTCTTGGTAAAATATTTTCATTCATTCTAGGACTACTCTCTTACATTCTCTTTATTTCCTCTAGCATTCAATGCTTAAAATAACATTCCCTAATCACAAAAATTTGTCCCCATCAAACTTATGAACATTATACAATTACTTTCTAGTGGGTTATAGATCCATTGCGTTACTCTGATTCCATAGGTGGCAATACCACCATTTTCTAAGTCTCTTTCTACACTCTTTTATGAAGTATTAAACACAATCATCTCATCTTTAACCAAGCCTATTGCGTCTAACTACGACTGTTTACTCAATAATCACATAATGTTCATACACCAAACATTATATATATATATATATATATATATATATATATATATATATATATATATTCCAGCATAACATGCTAGAATTTTCTCACCCAAATCAATCCTTTGGTAATTCTATGAGTTCATTGAGTCACTACAAGTAATTTGTGTATGTAGTGATACACGCGTCATAGCACTGCATGCATACTATACTCATCTAATCCTAACCTTACCATTCCATTCCCTTCTTCATAATTTTTACTAATCTCTTTTTCTCTCTCAAACATATTCTCTTCATGATAATTTGGAAGTCTATTCCTTCTAGTCTCCACTGATTACCAATCAGCTTTTCGATTTATGTTGGATTAGGTGTCTAAGCCCATAACTATAATTGGTATGTACTTGAATTGATAGTGGCATGGTCCTTTTGGGTTGTCTTCACATTTGCAACCAGACAGAATGATTAATTGAGGAAGAGGAAGAATTTATTACTTTGATTAATAAATTGGAATAAATGATTTATTAATAGGTTATGGAAATAATATATTAATTGGTAATCATATTATTAATTAATATTTAATCAAAAATTAATTTGGAATTAATTTTTAGATTTAAGGAATTTATTGAAAGTGTAAGGACTAAAAGTGCAATTGTTCAATAGTTCAGCAAAAAGGTCTAGAACCTTCCTATGGAACGTGGTGGATGAAATCATGTGTATGTACAAGATTATTGTAGAGTTTCTAGAATATCTTATCATATATGGATAATCAAAGGAGGTGGATAATTACCATATTTGAGATTAGGGTCATCCATAGCATCCTTGGTGCACTATATAAATGGTTCTAAACCCTTGGAATTTTGGCTACTCTCTTTCTTAGAAGAAGAAACTGAAACTTTAATATCTTCCTCATCTCTCATATCATTCTCTTGCATTGTGTGTTTGTGAGGCATTAGAGGTGTTACACTTGTGACCATAAGTTCTCAAGCTTCAAGATCTACAAGGGAATCATTGTTATTACAATATAACAATCAAGGTATGTAACCAAACCCTAGTTTTATATAGATTTCGAAAATTTTGGTTGCATCCTAGGGTTTTGCCTTTTGTGTTCAAGTTTGCATGTTTAATTAGAGAAAACTTAGATCCAAAGCATTAAGATTGCATGCACACATCGGAATTGTTGTTATGCTCAAAACTCATCAGTGGTACGAGAACCTAAGATTAGTTTTGTATTTAATATGGGATAATTGTGAATTGTTCGAAGGATAAGGGAACATAATCGTCATTTTGTTCATCGAACTTGTCGAGTTGATCTTTGAACTCGACGATTTTTGATATAACTCGACTTGGTAAGTTCCCAACTTGACGAGTTGCACTGTCAGATCCTATTTATTCGGTTTTGATAATTTTCTCATGGATTGATTAGGATAATTACCTTAAATTTGTTTTAATTGTTTAAAATTGGATATTTTAATCAATAATTTTGTATCCTTATCATGAATTCATGATTGGGTTAGCTTACTTTGACAAATATAAAATTAATTTGTTAATTTAATTATTGAAAAAATTAACCTAGCATTTTTTAAAAGTTTTAAAAATACATCCTTGGTTTTAAAATTTTAAATTTAAATTAAATAGTTTAATTTTGAATTTTTAAATTTAAGAATCCTAGTATTTTAAATGTTTAAAATACACCCTTATATATATATATATATATATATATATATATATATATATATATATATATATATATATATATATATAAATGATAAATGACATCGAGAATACCAAGCTAATTTGCATGGTTATTCACATCTCGTTTTTGATCCTTGGCATCTCAGTCACAAAGTGAGAGCATAATCGAGATTAAACATGCCATTGAATAGTTCAATGAATCTCAAAAGATCTCGGAGTTTCATAAGATTGAAATTGGTAAATGTTTTGGCTACCTAAAATAGATTCGAATTAGATTATGGCATCCCTCTTTAGAATTCGAATCGAAAATATGGATCCTAGCCTTAATTTAAATTTTTTTCGGTTAATAATTAAGGATTACAAAATCAACTAGCTCGAATTCTCTTTTCTCCCTTTATAGATGTTGAGTCAAGACATTAATGGTCTTAATCATTCTTCTGGAAATGTTTTTCCTTCTGAAGGTAATCTTCTACATGTTGATCAAGGCGAAAGAATGTTCCCTTTTTCAAGCAATGGTGGAACTGGAAATCATGCTTTTCCAACTCTTCCTCCATCTCCTCCCGTTATTCTCCCTGAGCCACATTTTCTTTAAGCTGAAAAATACAAAGTCACTCAACCTCTATTGGCAAGCGAACATCATAATGGAAAGTGTGTGTGTGCACATGTTCTCATTATGAAATCGCACATTGTCAGATTGGGAATGTTGGGTGTTGTTTTCCAAAGGGATCTGGCCAGTGATTTTATTCTATTTTCGCTTCCTGACTCATATAGTCAGTTTATTAAAGACTTCTATGAGAGGGACCACAATGTGACCCTAATCGATCTGACATATATGCTGGTTGTTGCTGAAGTAGAAATGCTTAAGAGCACAAATAAAGCAAATATGTTTGAAGGATCTGTCTCCCAAGTTTCCATGGATGTTAAAAATGGCAACACTGGTAGTCCGGAAAAGATTTCTCTTCCCAATGGAAAGGGATTGTCCAAGGTCAAATCGTTTCCATATGGTAAAGAGAAAGGCTAATCCTAATATAATCCCATGTGCTATTCCTGAAAAGTCCATATGTTTTGATTGCCAATTGAAGTGGAATTGGATACGAAGTGGCCCAGAACACCTGAAGGATCTCAGAGATGTCAAGTTGTATGACTCTACTTATGTACATCCACTATCTAACTCTATTTTACTATGTTCCTATTCATAGATTTTTAACATATGATGTGATAGTCACATTTTGATGTTTTTGCAGGATCAAAGAGAAAGAAGGAAGCTTTAAAAGAGTAAGTTGAATCTGATCATGAGAGATGGATTTCGGTCGCGTGGTTCAATGATCAGATTTTGGAAGCTGCTGCATAAGAGTTATGATAGATTAATAGATTGCTTAGGATTATCTAGAAACATAGTTTTCATATTTTTACATTGTAAGGACAAATTTTTCCGCATATTATCAATAAAGTGAAAATTTGATTTATTTACTTTATATTTCCTTGCAATGACATTTATGAGAATTGGTGGTTATACTTCTATTATTAGCAATGTTAAATATGGATTTGATTCTTAATTGTGGAAATATCATAATCAACCAAGTGAAAAGGAATTCTAATCACCCAAGTTTCAATTGGATAGAAACTTGGAGTCATACAGTTCGTATTGTGTGATGTATGAGAATCTTGATCATTGGAAGATCATGACTAATTCGTTGATCACATGTTTATGTGAGTCAAGTGAAGGACTAAAGGATCTAGTACACATTGATTTGGACTATTTATATCCGCCACAAAGAACGATAACTCTATTCGTCATGGTTTACCGATGTTTAAGTGAACTTGGTTGTGTTTATAAGATTAAGCAGAATTCTAACACTTTGAAAAGTTTTCAAAGTGTAATAGAACGAATTGATACTCGAAGAACATCTTAGTACACATTGATGTGGACTATTTAGAGTACATTAGTCTCATGTTTTATGATCATCTTAATGATTATGGAACCATGTCACAAATTGATCCTCGATGAACATCTTAGTACAATTGTTTGACTAAGAAGAGGAATCAAATATTCTTGAAATGGTTCAATCGAGAGATGAGTCATACTTCATTTCCAATCGAATCTTAGAGTCATACTCTAATAACTCCAAATCATATCTTGAAGCTTATTTCAAACTTAGTAGGTTTATAACACCTCGTGAAATGTGGATTCGAAATGTTTTCTTACTCTGGCACATTTGGAATTGGTAGTTGTGATGTTTTAGTTATAAACAAAGGATGAACTAAGACCAATTTAATGAAGTATTTCTTGTCAAGAATCCATACTAACTTTTGAATATTTGTTTTACTTGTCAAAGAATGTTCCTTGAAGAGATAATCCCTTATGTGTCAAGAAGTCATTGGGATCCTTATTGATCTTGAAGAGTTTCAGAAGTCAGTCAAGAATAAACCTTTTAGTCATCACTAGCACACGACTGAAGGTTGATAACCTATCGTATTAAGTTGACACATTCTTATTTTTGCGCATATTCATGTTGTATTGTCAATGCTTATGAGTTCTAATGTTCTCATGTGAGTGCAAAAGGCAGAGCACGTTGGTCTGTAATGGTACATTAGCTAATGGAAGTGAATTGCTTAACAACACAGAAGCACTGGTAGGCCCCCGTGCTACCAGAGGGCAAGAAACTAAGAACAAACAAGTTTAGTCCATGAAAGGAAAAACCTAAAATTGATTTTTGTTTTGTCCTCTACCTTATCTTATAATTGTAGGTTGGAATTGATAAATTCACATGGATAGGAACACATACACCATAAAATCTAAGTGACAAAAGGTTTCGCTCTAATTCATGAAAATGATTATGAGGAAGTACTTTAGCTAGTAGATTTTATAGATTTAATAGATATCATTAAGCTTAGCAGTTGTGATAATTGCGTTCTCAAATTCGCAATATGATTACGACATCCCTTTTCATAGTTCAAATTATGAGAAATGGAAAAGAATATTTTGAACGTTCAGGAATTATAACTATAAGTTTTGAAAAGGTTTAAAAACACACATATGATATCTAATGAAGGTGTATGAGCTTGAGAAGTATCGTTGAAGACTTATCGAAGCATTACGTATCAGAAATCTGCACTATAGTAAGAAAGTCAAAAAGTATTGATTTCTAGAAGTCCAGTTGATTTCTGGGTACATGTCAAAGCTAGTGGGAGCATAATTCTTATGTAGATAAAAGCATAAGTGTTATGCTAGTAGAAGCGTAATTTTGATGCTATGTGTTGCAAGTTGGCAATACTATTTATAGTAAACAAGGTTTTCAAGTTGCAAGTTGTAGAGTTTGGAAGCTGTTTCATTATAATTAAGGCTTAAGGGAGAGGACACTCATACTTCATTTCAAAACTAAAAGTTTAGATTGAAGGATTTTAATGGAACTTAATCGTGAACATATATGAATTTCTTGTTGAAGTGATTCAACATAGGAAATTCGATATATGGAAATGTTATAGCAAGAGACTAATCAATTATCATGTCTTTATGTAAGAAATTATGTATCGAATCCCATAAGCTTCAGATGTTGGATTGATTACATATGCTATACTATTCACTTGTTCTGATTTTCTAAATGCCTAGGGCATTGAGAGGGAAAAAGGACTTGAACAAGATGTGACTAAAGTTGTTAAACAAATGTCAAGAACAATATGAGATTTACCAAAAGATAGGTTGCTTATGAACAGCTGGAAGTATAGTACTTGGATGGAGCATATTGACATAATTCTAAGTGGAGGTGATTCTTGTTCGGAATTGATTGTCATATGGGAATATGGAAATGTTTCCATAATAGGGTTGGTTATTGAAATCTACATGTGAGTTAGAAACCTTACTGCAAGGAAAGTATTCAAGGAGTTACCTTGAATTTGACACTTCATTACCGTGAAATTATTTTAAGTAACAAAGTTTCAATGGAACATTCTGTAACATCGTTCACTAAGTCTTCGTGACTTTGACGACATGTCATCACAAAAGGATATTACATGCAAGGTTAGACTCTAACACATTTAGTGATGACAAGAATTTGGAATTCTTACACTTGTAATAAGGATTTGGAATTATGATATGAGCATCATTGGAATTATGTCCAATTGATCTGTTCACAAAGGAAGGACAATAGAGAGACATTGTATGCATGTTTATTGCATGGCATGACTGATGTTTAATTCAAGTATTTAGTTGATTAATCAAAACATTATACAATTAATAAAGTCTAATTAGTATGGTGACGAAATAATAAGTGTTTTATTTGTATTCAATAGTTTTCAGACCATGGTGAATTAGGTTATTATTGTGTTTCAGTTTGCATGTTTTATTTCTCGAATAATTGGATTTTCAAACATCCACGGTCGATCATACTTTTGGAAGTAAGTAGTGGATTAATACTGTCATGAATTAGACTATAGATTGTCTAAGGGGGTTAGACATAGCAATGGTTTGCCGCAGTATTCATGAGTACTTTTGAAATGTGGATTTAAGTATTGGATTAACCCACGCTCAAAGAATTACTTCATGGATTTTATCACAGGTAATTTTGACACGATAATATTATATATTCTTGAAACGAAGATATATGAGTTGTTGTTTACGAGTCAGTTGTGCATTAATAATACGTAAACCCATCAATAAATTGATGTTATAAACTGTATTGTTGTGCGTGATTTGATGAGTGAATAGTGCAATCATATAAGTTGAACTTTATCCGTTCATTTTTTCCTAATGGGAAAAGCGATATATGTGGGCCCCACGATAATTTGATGATGACATCTCAAGCGCTTGGCCAAGCCTGGACTGAATTGGTGTGTTCAATTAGTAGTTTGATATCAGTCGTCATAAATCAAAAAACCGGAAACAAAATTTAGACAATGAGTTTGATTATAATCCATGTCTCATGTCCATATGATATCTTATAGAACAGAGGAGACATGCAATAGACTAGGTCAGAGTTCGACAAAAGCTTTGAGAGCTACGATTGCTTGTCGGTTTTTGAAGTCATACTTGCAACTATAGTTATTAGATTTATCCAACTAGGAGATTGTTGGATTAGGTGTCTAAGCCCATAACTATAATTCGTATGTACTTGAATTGATAGTGGCATGGTCCTTTTAGGTTGCCTTCACACTTTGTCACACCCCCGAACCAGACGGCGGAAACGTCCGGGGGCTGTCGTGACTCAATTGAATACCATAACATTGAATATATATGAAACGTAACAACATTCGTCACCATGCACTAATATAGTACAACCAATAAAGTTTACATGAAATACATTGTTTAAACATTACATTCCAAAAATAAATTGTTCGATTCGTTAATAAGTAAACTGCAAGCCATCACTGAGTACATTTTCCTTTGATTCACTGGTTCCCTGAGAATACAAGTATTTTGAAAAACGTCAACATGCGAAATGTTGGTGAGTTCATAAGCGGTATTTGAAAAACAATGTTTTGTCTCGTTTTGAAAACCACCAGAAAATCCGCTATTTTCTGAACGAAAAGCTTTTGAAGACGTTTGTGAAGATCCATAGTTATGCTTGTTTGTTTCTATACTTGTAAAAATTGTTCATTAAACTTGTATACAGTTCGAATCCGTATGTATTGAAAAACCCTAGGAAAACCCGATGTTTTCCTAATTCTTTGAATTCCATGAAGTTAAAATGAAACCATTGCAACGCGTGAAGTTATCAATTCCAGGCGACGTCGGATTATTTTTTAGCATGATTAATTGCTATAAACACGCGTTACACAAACGACCAGTTTATAACTATACTAACGATCCCGTAGGCGTCGTCCGTACTAATCACGTTATCCAACCGCCCTGTCTTCCCCACATCCGAAGAGAAAGAGGACACAAAGACCCCGATGACTCCATTAACCGGTTGGGGATAAAAAAAAGGTACGAGGGGTCCCTGACCCGCCTCGCATGAAATACCGACTTTACTAGCAATACCAAAGGACCCTTGGGGACCGATAGTATACAAGCCATTGAAAGTCCTTTTACGCTGTGTTAAATCGTGTAAGACCCAACACCTCGTAAGATGGAAGTCTTCGGGCCTTAAGATCAGGTCATTGGGCTAGCTAGGCCCAACAAACAAGATTTTACACTTTTGGGGCCCAAAGATAGTGCGTAGACGTCTGTGCACTCTCACGTGTATATTGAATTACCAAATGTTTTCGTGTATGAATCGAGTTATCGTCGTGTTAGTAGTTTCGGGTTTTTATTGGTTCGAGACCGAACCAATTCGTTTAACAACGACTTTTGGTATTATGTGTATTGTATTTTGTCGATAGTCGCGGTGCCATTATTTGATCAAATTGCGTGTATTGAATTAGCCTTGAAAGTTTTCTGTTTTCAGCCCCTCATTGTTTGTAAGATTTACTTTTTCAACCCTTTAATTAATTAACTTTCCGGTTTGGTCCTTAAATCATTTTTCTTGACATTTTAACACCAAAAATTATTGAAATTAATATTTTTCAGCATATTTTTCATTGAAAACAGTTTAGGTCCCTGAAAATGCAGTTTTCTCGGTTATAACCCCTCTTTTTCGCAGTTTTGACAATTTTGGCCCAAATTGTAAAATTTTGCAACTTTGGTCCTTTTTAAATTTAAAAAGCATTTTAAACCTTTGAAAAGTACTTGGAACACTAGTAGTCCACTGTTTTACAGAAAAATACAGTTTTGGCCCTCTAAATCAGAAAATTTCGCATAATGGGCCTTATTGGGCCGAAAATGTCATTTTTAGCCCATTAAGCTTGAAATTTGTGTTTTTAGTCCTCCAACAAGTATATTTTCATAAAATACATTATGGAAACTGTTTTGACTCATCTCCCCCATCAGATTTCGAAATATTTCAATTTGGGCCCTTTAACTTTATATTTTTAGCATTTTATGTCCAAAAATTAAGTTTTTAGCCCAAAGAAAATGTTACTAAGCCATTTAGCTATTTTTCTTGGAACACTTTGTATGTAGAAATATACTTGATGCTAGTATCATTAATCATAAAGTATATCTCGGTTTTTAGGGGTTTTATGGCTATATCCAACATTATAACACACAAAAACACACATATAAGCATAGAAATCATACAAGGCATACAAAACACATATAGATCTACACTTTCACTTGTATTCCCCCCCCCCCCCCCACAAAACTCGTAAAAACAGAAAATAGGGGGTATGAAGCTCACCTTTGGATGTTGATTCGGTTTTTGAAGAAAGGATGGAAGAAAGCTTGGTGATTTTTGACCCTAGCACCCCTTGATGAAGATTTCGAGCTTATGGAGTTCTAAGACACAAGTTTATGATTTCATGAGAGTTAAGAAGAGATTTTTGGAGATAAGAAGGAGTCCAAAGCATGGATCCAAGCATTAACTTACCTAGATAATGATTTTGGTGATGGATTCTCCTTGTGAAGCTTCTTCATGCACGAAATTTTTGAAGGAGGAGGGAGGATTGTTCTTCAAGACTTAGAGAGTTTGGAATAGATTTTTGTGATGTGTGTGTGGGTGTGTTTCGGCCGAGAGTGAGGGAGGAAAAAGGAGAAGTGATTTTTGAAGTGATATGTTCCTAGAAGTATGAGATGTGCATGGAAACATGTTGGGTATAAATGAGGTGGCAAGCAAATAGTCAACTCTTCACCATTTCCTCTTGGACTTGGGCCTTGGGCCGAGAACCTTGAAGGAAAAAGGAGAAATTTGGGCTTTTTGCCCCTAAGCCCAATATTAGAGTTTGTTTGGGTGTGTTTTAAACCTAAAAGAATGTGGTAGGATTTTTACATTTTTATTGGACTAGTTTAGGTTATTCATGTATCAACGTTTTTAATTCATTTCATTCTAGGCCCAACATGGCCCCAAAATGTTGAAATAAATTAATATGGTTCCAATTAGAGCCCATTTAAGGGTTCTAATCCCATGATAGTCAAATTGAAAGCTTATTGGTCCATTGAGTCCAATAAGGAAGTCCTAGTCCATTGTGGACCTAAATAAGAACTTCTAGGGTTTCCAATTGTTCGATGACCATTGGTAGCACTTGTAGGATGTATTTGATTGAAGTTTTTGATGTCATAATAGTAGGTATCACACATGATCTTAAGTTTTGATTCACATTAACTTGAGTGTATAGATTAACTTAAGTTTTGGCTACTCTCTTTCTAAGAAGAAGAAACTGAAATTTTGATACCTTCTTCCTCTCTCATATCATTCTCTTGCATTGTGTGTTTGTGAGCCATTAGAGGTGTTACACTTGTGACACTAAGTTCTCAAGCTTCAAGATCTACAAGGGAATCATTGTTATTACAATATAACAATCAAGATATGTAACCAAACCCTAGTGTTATATAGATTTCAAAAATTGTAGTTGCATCCTTGGGTTTCTTATTTTGTGATCAATTTTGCATGTTCAATTAGAGAAAACTTCGATCCATTGCATTAGGGTTGCATGCACACATAATTGTTGTTATGCTCAAAACCCATCAGGGAGGTCATATATGTTAGATCTATATGCTCTAAACTCATTATTGAATGATATTAACAATAGCATATGATCCTACAATGTCACACCTTTATCAAGTTTGCACAATTAATATATTTATTACTAATATGATTATTAATATATACTATTAACTTTTATATTTAATTAGGGAATAGTTATTGTTTTTGTAAAAATAATAATTAAAGAGAGAAAAACTGGTCATTATATCATAAAGTATGATTTAATAAGTCATGTACATAGTTTTGGACACTTTGGTTAACGTTGAGATAACTAGTTGGTTACCTTTATGTAATTAGAGAAACTAAACAAATCATTTTGTCTATTCTTTCACTATATTTTAGAGTATAAAGGAGACATGGGAGGTTGCTTGTCAACCTCCCTCCTTTGTCCCCCATGCCCTTAAAGTGAAGTCATTACTTTAAATTATAATATGGGATTACTTTTAACTTGCATGGAAGTATTTAAAGAAGAGTAAGGGCTTGCAAAAGTTGCTAGTTTTTTAATTCTTCTTCTTTTTCTTCCTTATCACCGAAAATCTCTCATCCTCCCTCTTCTTCTTGCCTTTTGAAGTGTATTGAAGATTTGGTGCTTAGATGTGATTCTCTGTTAGTGATTATTTGATATAAGAACTTAAAAGCTTAAGGGGTACTTCATATAAGATGGTAACTAGCATTCCAGTTTCCTTATTCTTGAAGGTTGATACATCGAAGAAAAAAATTCTATTCTTGAATTTTTTCTATCTTCTTCAACTCCCAAATTCCAAGTGGGATCAAAGACTTCAAAGGTTATGTCTTATACATCCTATGATTGTTATTATCGCTCTAGTTCATGTATTTGATTCATCTTGGTGTTTTTGTTATGATCTAAAAATAAGCTAGTTATCTTTAAAAGTCTTTTATTTGCCACTAAAATTATTTTTTATAAAAAAAATATTGTTTTGGTTATCAAAACCCATTAGCGGTATCAGATCCTCTTATACATGTTTAGAAATATTTATTAAATGTTTGATAACCTTTGGTTTTGGAAAATATACATGGTATTTCTTTTGCCAAAGAAATCACCAAACATATTTTCTATAACAACTTGTTGTTTTTTAGAATTGTTATTGTTATGCAACCAATTTTCATGCATTTTGGTTGTATAAATTTGTATTAGAAAAACAAAGTGTTTGTTATTATATTTGACATGTTGTGTATAAACAAGGCATTAGGACCTTTGTGTTATTGTTGGTTGTTATTTATTTATTCATAAGATGTAATAGATAAATACATATTTTTCATTTGTTTATTTTATGTAGTAAATTAGTTAGACTAGTTGTATTTTTATTTAAATGTAGCAAGATGAAGAAATATCCTTCGTGAAGATGACTTAACCACTTGAGACTATAACCACAACCATGAGCTTCTACTCTTGGTTTTCGGCTTAATTATAATCTTAATGGTTTAAGTGTTACAACATTTACAACATATGAAGATTTGAAGCTCTTTTTGCAAACAAGAGTTGTCTTGGAAAGTGGGAGCTTGAAAACTTTTTGAAGTGTACCTGAAGTCTACAGGAAAGACTTAATAATTCTTGTGTTGGCACACAAAAATTATTACTAGTTTATGACTTGGTTTATACACATTTTAATGCATGCTTGAGATGATTATTTTATGGTTGTTGTATGTTGTGTTTAATGTATGAAAATGGTTTTACATGTTAAATAACATTTTATCATGAAATACTATCACTTGAGTTTAAGTAAAAAATATTTAAAAGGTAACATAAGATGTTTATCAATGACCATTTATTAAAACGTTTTAACCGGTTAACGGTTAAAATTGATTTTTGTTAAAAATAGTTTTAGTAAAAAATTTAAATAGTCAACTTTAAAATATTATAAAATAGCTTAAAAAGTTTTTAAAATTTACATAAACTCCACGTCTTTCATAATAAATTAGATTTCTATTAAAAATATTAAAAAATTGTTTATATTGTTATAACGGCAAATAATAATACTAGTAATTATTTTTTTACGTCGAAACTGAACATATGATATTACTTTTTGAAACTTAATGCAACATAATGATATTATCTTTTATGCATGCCAAATGAGGTTAAAACATAATTATCATCACTACGTTTTGGTTTCTCAAAGTATGAACATTTATCATAAGATGTGTAAAGTGAGTTTATTAAATAAAGTGAGTTTTATTCTAGAAATTCATAAAGTAATAAGGTTTTGAATATTAAAAGGATATTTAAAATTGTCATTTTAGAACTCATCCAAAACTCTAAGTTTTAAGTATAAAATAAAATTTTACAAAAAGACTTTAACCGGTTCTTAAACCGCTCTACGACTAAATTTTAAATATCATATTTTAGTTTATAATTGATCGCAGTTAATGGAAAACAAATTAAAGTTTTATTTGGTACCTAAAAAACCTTATAACAAGTGATATCATTTTTACAAAAAAGTTACATGAATTGTTGGATGCATGCAATATTCATGAGCCAATGTTTTTATAACTATATTTGTAAAACAGATATAAAACTTTTTTTCTTAAAAATACAAGTCATTGCCTTCCCTTTTAGAGAACACTCGCTCGTCATTTGTGCGGTCTTAGTGGTCGAAGGATCACTTAACCACTAGGATTGACTAATGATATTGAGGTGGTTTTCGGATTTGATAATGGGCAATGGGTCACCTAACCACAAATAGAATGTTGTTACCACAAGTTGTTTCAAGAAAGATGACTTGATCGGAATCTTGCATGATAAAGGTTACCTAATCATAAAGAGGTTTGGGGTATAGACGTGATCAAACATGCGAAATTGAAAAAATGTTGTTTAGGATCCTATTATCTAGGAATTACATATTTTATATAATTGGTAATCACTACCTACCGAGTTGGATTAAGTAGATAGGATAAAAGTTACCTAATTACAGACGG
This sequence comes from Lactuca serriola, assembly GCF_051521515.1. Taxonomy (NCBI): domain Eukaryota; kingdom Viridiplantae; phylum Streptophyta; class Magnoliopsida; order Asterales; family Asteraceae; genus Lactuca; species Lactuca serriola. The sequence goes on from NC_136410.1 coordinate 133,261,047, forward strand.
ATGGTATTTTATACTATATGTGACACAAATAATTAATATTATGTGTTGATGTTTTGGAAGAAATAATCAACTGATTACAGACGAATGATATTTCGTGTTGAAGATATAACAAGGGATGTTATAGTTTTTGGAAAATTGATGTTTGTACCTATTATTATAAGTACATGTAACAGTTGAAATTTCTGAATAATTCTAGATTTACTTATTGTTTAATGGATGTTCACATTCATGTTCTGAAACGATGTATTCTATGTTAACAATACTTTGTCATAATATCATTTATGAAGCAAATCTATAGGTTTTCATTAAATTAATAGTTCTATAAGTAACACCTACAAAATCAAAAGATATTTGATTCAAAATTATCTATGACATAATTATCATGACTATATAAATATGAAACACATATACCAATTTCAAAAGGAAGGAAATTTTGAAGGCAAATGAGTTTGATTCATTTGATATATGTGAATCTTATTTATATAGGAAGATGATTTACAAGTGTCTTTATCTATTAGTATTTAAATAAAAAAATGATTGACAAAGAATTATACATTGCGATGTATGTACTCTTTTCAATCCATGAGTAAATTTGGTGATAGGTACTTAATCAATTTCACTGACGACTTTTATTTGTTATTGTTGAAACATTTGATTTGCTCAAATTGTTTCATAGTGAAGATTAAAATACAACTTAATGAGACTGTCATTAAACTTTCGTTGTGATAAAGAAAATGAGTTTTATAAACTAATTTTTCTTGGAAAATCTTAAGAGTCGAATCAATTCACAACTCATTTTTCTTTCAAAATCCTTCACTCTTCATACACATAGTTTGTGTGGAACAGGATCACCTGGTCGTTTGGATTTGTATATGATGTTTGAGGTAGCTTTCATATTCTCTAATGGGATAGGGTCACCTGGCCACTGGCTAAATCTTGACAATACAAGTTTTTGAAGAGGTTAAATCAGACCTTGGAGTTTTCTATATGATGTTTTTAAAGAACAATTTCCTGTATAATATTTTTGGAGTTATGATCACGACGACAAATATATATATATATATATATATATATATATATATATATATATATATATATATATATATATATATATATATATATATATCCAACCAAATTGCAACAACTAAGGATGAAATGTTTTATCCTTATCTAAAAGGTATAAGGTTATAAAGCATAAGTTAGACAATAAACATAACTCACTCTAGCATCTACAAATTGTATTTGCATAGACTATCCTATGGATCTTTAAGAGCTAAAGAACCATAAACTAAATGCATCATAGTTTGGAACTAGTAAGTTTTCAACACTTTTGAACCTGTTCAATAGTTGATTAAAAACTAATAGAACACATAGAGATGCATTCATGTATTATTATTGTCAAGTATAAGCTTGATTAATCTCCCTCAATATATTATGAATATAAAGAGTAAGTGAGTTTTCAAAGGAGAAAACATTAATGAATGAAAATATTTTCATATTTAAGCTGACATCTCAAAGTAATAATCTTCTTTCTTATAAGATAATTACATAGTGTGATAAATCAAGATGACTCTTGCGTTTTCTATAAAGCTAGTAGGAGTGCAATAACATTCATAGTCTTATATGTGATTGAAATACTAATTCTTGGAATATATATATATATATATATATATATATATATATATATATATATATATATATATATATATATATCATTGCAACTTAAACGATTAAGTAAAATTGCATTAATTGTCAAGGATCTTAAGATCTTAAGATAAAAGACTCTCGGAGAGTTATCTTGTCAAATACCACATGACATGATTTTGAGCACTCCTCAAAATCCTAGTACAATGTTTTGAACTAGATAATATGATTGTACTCCATATACTACTACAATTGGATTAATCATATATGTCATCATTATGCATGAAGGCCAAATATATCGTATGCTAAGAGCATACCGAATAAATACCAATATAATTTGAGAATAACTTATGGTATGACTTATAGGAACATTCTAAAGTACTTGCGAGAACTAGAGAAATATTCCAAATATGTAGAGTATTTGAAAGAAAGTTGTGTTTAAGTTGTTAAACATATGATAAACTTCCAAATAGATTGAGATGATTCTTAATCACAATCAGGTGTCTCCTCATTTCAAATATAGTAGAAAGCTACATGGATAGTGGTTCCATATAGATTTTAATTACAGTTACACATCCGAGTTAGAATACATTGTTGTTCGGGGAACCACATATGAAGATACTTAAATGCTAGTTGATTATGACCGTGAGTAATCTCATTATGCAAGTACTGGTATCTAATTCATATTTGAGTATGTAATACATTCTCAATAGTTTTCTCTATATACGAGTTATATATATATATATATATATATATATATATATATATATATATATATAATTGTAAATGTTGGTATTCGCAGAGTTTATACACCTCAAGTTTGTCGATTCTACTTAACTAAGTTCCTTCATTAGCTAAAGCAAGAAAATCAAGCTGGTGCTATAGGACCTTGTTGTTATAAGTAACTGGAAATGTAAGAAACTTAGTATTTGGATATTGGAAGAGTATAAGCAACATATATTGTAATGATTTGATATATTGAATATAGTATTTCATTAAATAATTTTTGTGTTCTATATTAGTATGTTTAATCCTTGAATAACTTGGTTAATCTAAATGTTCATAGTCGTCGTAGTTGTGGGGGCATCTATGAGGTAAGACTAATATGAATGGATTGGTTGATTTTCATAGATATGAAAATAGCAAGAGTTGCTACCAACTTCATAGGTACTAGATTGGAGAATAAGTATTGGAACTGAATTGCATCAAAATCACTTTTTTGGATCATAGGCACAAGTGATGCTTGATAAAAGGTTGTATATTTGTATTCTTCGAATTGAGATACATATTTGGGACTTCAGTGTAGGAATTTGTGTGCTTTGACATGGTTTAAAATTGTTCCATAAAAGGCAGTTATAAGGGTCATCGTTGGGTATGACATGAACTACATGATGGGCTTATGCAGTCAAGATGGGATTTGTTTCTCTTATTCGTTGAGAGTTAGACATGTAAACCATTACTAAAAATTAAACACTAAATGAGACTGATCGCGATCCATATCTCATATTCAACATGATGTATGAGATAGAGGAATTACGGATACCACACCTATAGTCACAATTATAGCTTTGAGCTCCTGGAATAGGCTGTTGATGAGATGACACCCTTCGTATGTTGTTCGGACTACTAGCCTATTGCTAAAGTCAGATATTGTCTATGTCAATTTATAATGAATCATGTGTAAATGGGATATTTTTGGATCTATATGCTCAAGAATCATTATTGAATGATATTGCTAATAACATATGATCCTATAATGTAACACCTTTATCAAGTTTGCACATTTTGTATATTTATTATTAATAAATAATATAAAATCTTGTATTTAATTAGGGAATAATTATTGTTTTTATGTAAATAATAATTAAAGGGAGAAAAACTAGTCATTATATCATAAAGTATAATTTAATAAGTCATGTACAAAGTTTTGGACACATTGTTAACTTTGACATAACTAGTTGGTTACCAATATGTAATTAGAGAAATTTAACAAATCATTTTGTCTATTCTTTCACTATTATCGAAACTATAAAGGATGGATGGGAGGTTGCTTGTCAACCTCCCTCCTCTGCCCCTCATGACCTTATAGTGAAGTCATTACTTTAAATTATAATATAGGATTACTTTCAACTTGCATGGAAGTATTTAACGGAGTGTATGGGATTGCAAAAGTTGCTAGTTTTTTTATGCATCTTCTTTTTTTTCCTTATGGCCAAAAATCTCGCATCCTCCCTCTTTTTCTTGTCTTTTGAAGTCTATTGAAGATTTGGAGCCTAGAAATGCTTCTTTTTTAGCGCTTATTTGAGATAAGCACTTAAAGGCTTAAGAAGTATTTCATACATGATGAGAACTAGCATTCCAAGTGTCTTACTCTTGATGTGGATACATTGTAGAGAAATTCTATTCTTGAATTTTTTCTATCTTCATCAACTTCCCAATACCAAGTGGGATCAAAGGCTTCAAAGGTTGTCTCTTATACATCATATGGTTGTTATTATCTTTCTAGTTCATGTATTTGGATCCTCCTGGTGGTTTTATTAAAACAATCTAAAAACGAACTAGTTATTTTTAAAAGTTTTTCCGTTTGCTACTAAAATTGATTTTATAAAAATATCATTTTATGTTATCTAAACCCATCATTATATTCCGAATGTTTCAACATCCTTATTTGTATACGACACTGGGTCATCAAATTTTCTAGCAGAGCTGTGTCTGTCCGTAGACTCTTAACAAGAGTACACTAAATCTTCATTTGTCTATGAGACTCCACAATCTCTCTTTAATTCATCCTTATCACACATAAGGTTCAATATTATAAGAGCCTAAAATTTAGAGTAAGTTCAGTTGTAGTCAAATATTGATCAAAAGGGTAAAATGGTTAATTATGAGAAAGAGATGAGATTACAAGGTTGTAAGTACATAATAATGGACAATAAGAGTTTAAGTCACTAAGAAAATGTTAGTTAGTAAGATTAAGAGAAAGAATGCATTAGAAGATGCATTTTGGATAAAAGGGTAAATTGGTATTTTTATGATTTTAGGGCCAAGTTTGTGACTTAATAGGTTAAGATATGTGAAAAGTCGATGAGATGTGACTTAAAAGATTTGTAGAGTATGTTCCCACCTTTGTGTGGATATAAAGAACATAAAAATGGGTAAGAAAAGAAGAAGATATGAAGGTTAGAAGTTGGGATAAAAATGTCCTAAATCTGGAATGGAATCAACCAAGGGATTGTTGTCAAGCAGTTACCACGAAGTGGTAACTAGATGGCTATAATGTGATAAGCGGTAGAAGGGTTTAGATATATCCTTATTCTTAATTGAGAAAGGCCAATGTATTTTGCTCTAAGGAGCAATGTATGGGAACCACGGCGCGATGGCCAAAGTAGAATGCCATGGAGAAAGAATACCATGGCGTGGGAAGAAGCATGCCACAGCATGGCAACCATTTACATGTCAAAATGAATGAGGTCAAATGGTCGCCACGACGCGGTGTATAGACATCTGCGACATGATTTTGAGAGCTTAAGTCATGTTTCAAACCTGTAAGAGCATATTTTGATGGTTCCAAAGAGGAGATCAATTGGGAGCTCAAACTAGGCAATTATGCCGCCCAAATGGTGCCAAGTGTAACATCCCTAATTTCACGGCTAGAAAAGAGTGATATTTTTATGCTTTATTTAAAAAATCAAAGTATCCTTTTGAAGAATAACATTGTGGACTTTGTTCCCGAAATATGATAAAGATATTGTCAAAGCATTTCCGAAGAAATGTATTTTAATTATATTAAAAACTTTGGGATGTCATTGTCAATACAATACATAAGAATAAACGGAAATAACAAAGGCCTTGCAAGCATCTATTAATCTATTAGTCTATAATCCATAAATCTCTCATCTGATCACAACACCTATGCTCTTGTGCCAATACCTGTAATACAAGAAACTAGGTGGGTCAGACTTAGGAGCCTGGTGAGCATGTAGGGTTTTCAACCCACAATAATTAAATTCTTTATTTTCATCAAATCATTCAACCTGATTACATGTTCCCGTTATCCATAATTTATGTCCCTAAAGCATCTAATTCAAGGGACCTATACTAAGGATTACCTTCAAGATAGACAATAATGCATAGGGGATTCCTTAGCAATATATGTTAGTAAGGCAACCATGGGGGATTAAGTACACCTCGTGAACACTTAGTTCAAAAACACCTATAGGTTGAGAGTCTGCCAACATTCCACTGGATTGTCTAGAATAGTATGTGGTTGTCATCTATACTTGGCTAGATGATTGGTTCATCTTTAAAGTCAAAGCCTCTCATCATCTATTTCACATTTCATCTCTCATCATCTGTATCATCTTTTATTTACCCATCTCTTCCCAATATATTCAATGGTATATATAAAAATACATACACAGTTTAAATCAAGTAAAACATGTATAAATCGTTCATCTAACATAGATATCAGGAAAACGTATAAAAGGCACATATAGCATGTAATTTATCTTAAATATTTCATATCTATGTGTAATAAGAAAGTAACTATACACTCAATTGTTAAAGTGGCGACTAGAAATTCGGACAATGCTTCACTTCTAGCAACTGTCTTTTCCATTGACGTAACATAGTATCATTATCTATAGGTCTTAGTATAATATTTATTGCGACTAAATTCATCATTAATTTAAAGTCTATTGATTTATAGCTGATAAGGGATAGCCAGGTAGGATCATATCAAAGGTAGGGTCCGTTAGGTATACAAAATATATTGTTTGGAAATCCCACTTTAAACACCTCATTGAATGCAACCTTATCATCATCCTCGTAAGTAGATCAATTAGTATAATGACTTAGAATCACTGAACAATCTTGTTTATAGGTTCATAATGATGATAATGAATTTAAACATAAGTTACACTTAAAGCATAACATTTGTAGCTCAGCTTACAAGGTTTCTAGAGAAAACTTAGAGCTCCGCGGTCAGAACTTCATCGTTAAATCATTCTTCTAAAAAGAATCTTGTAGCGCTTCAACGCTCACCTTACTATTCTAAAACTACAGAAAGAGAAGTCGAATCATGAGGGACCGAAATGCTCGAGGATAAGAAGAGAAAGACTCTTGAATCAAGAGAATAATGTAAGAAATATGAGAGCCTAGAGCCTCATATTTATAGTAATTGAATTTTCAAAAACCACCATTTATTGTTCCTTAAACGACTTTATAATTATTTAAATGACCAAACGCCCTTTATAATACTATTTTAAATACATTTAACGATATTTTTACTAAACTAATGTCGAAGGTATTTAATATTATCCATATGACGAGCGTATCATTGATACCTTTTTAATGATATATGTATATATATATATATATATATATATATATATATATATATATATATATATATATATATATATATGTATATATATATATATATATATATATATATATATATATATATATATGTACACACACACAGATAGAGAGAGAGAGAGAGTAAATTACAATGGTTTGGGGTAATTTGCACGTTTGGTCCC